>NC_134369.1:74892236-75204842 GCF_035582795.1 Mycteria americana | reverse complement strand
GGCTTGCCCTACCAGCACGAGTTGAGGACATTTTCCTGTGGGTTCATTTGACACTGCAGTAAGTTTTGAGCAGGTACAAGCAACCAAGCGCGAGATAGAAAGTCAGCTAAGATACCAGCTGCCGTACAAAATCCGTTCAAGATCGTGCCTGCGGGAACGGCACAAAGCCCGCGATGACTGAACAAGTATGTCGGAGGCCCTACGGCAAACAGCGCCGACGTTTCGTGAAGCTCTTTTCCTGTCAAGAAAAGGACCTTTTATGCAGTGTCTCTACTGGAATGCAGGCTGCTTCCTACACATTCTGGCAAGTTAGCTTTCACAGAAACCCCGAGAACTTCAACCACCAAGCTACATTTGTAATTCTTGCGCTCTACCTACGGGGAATTTCAGCGAATCACAACACCACTTAAAGCAAAATTCTGGGTCTGTTTCACGCCAATCAAATAGCTAAGCCATGGACAGGGGTCTGTAGAAAGACAGCGACCTTAAAAGATAAAGACAGGAGAGTACTCACTTTTCTGAAATTTCTTCCAGTCGTTCCATTGATTTAGCAGCCCAACCCAGCCGTCGAAATTCTGGTGCAACAGAGAGAGCAGTAGCATGTCCACGCCATTCTCCCCTAGCCACACAGCCTTCTGCTTTGCCCATTGCTGCCAACAGCCAGAGCATCGGCGCCGTAGCACCTTGGCAATAACGCACCTCCCATAGCTACACACCTTCACAAAAGAACCGAGCAGGGTGTAAACAAACATTGCAACGGTTGCGCTAAGGGCTCAAACAGGGATGCCTATGTTATCGCTCCGAGATTCAACAACCACTAAAAATGTCATTTTGCTGCAGTACTACAGGAGTTCATTGACTAGTGTCAAAAACATTTTGTTGAAAATTCATTGTTTGAAGCATGACTTCCAAATGCAAACGTTAAGTAGTTCTCGTGAGCCTTTAACTGAGCGGAATGCAGGATCTGACTAAAATAATGGCGGATACAGCAGGGCCAGCCCCATCCTCAGCCCTTTTTAAACCCTGGGCCCAGCCCCATCCTCACCTCGTGGGTCCCACCTGTGCTGCCCCGGGCCACAGCTGGAGCCCATGGGGAACAGGGGGCCAACTACCTCAACCCTCACAAGCCAGGCACAGCCAGCAACCTGGCACAGGCATGGGCACACACCACCACCAAGCTGGTGCTGCCATGGGCAGATGCGGCCGCCAAGCTGGCACCGGCCTGGCAGACTTTAGTTTACAGCCCAAAGCCGAGGTTGGCCTCTAAACAAGAAAACATGTGAAAGCATCCTTACAGGATGCCAGTCCAGTGGTGTCCATGATAGCTCTCACAGCCTCCCACGTAATAGACAGCTCCCCTGTCCGGGACCATGTTTTGCATGTCCCAGGCCCTCCCCGCACCCATGCTGAAAATCAAACAGAACAATTAAGGACTCTGCTTCATCACCTCAGCCTCCAAAAGAAGCTTCCTTCCTCTGCTAACGCTCGACACAGATATCCCCATGCTGTTCCTTCAATGCAGGCTGGCCTTGGGTGCCTGTACTGCCAAAGGAAGAGAAAAAGATCATGCTCTTGTCACGTGCTCCATCATCCTCTTGTTCTTCAAGAAAACAGAAGAAAGCTACCATCCCCATTGCTACATAGGAGAAATTTGTGCGGGGGATGGCTGAGCCCATCCCCAGAAATGGAGAACTCTGCTATGACCCTGCTTTGCCTTTTGGCGACAGCGCCCGCCATCGGCGTGCCCCAAACAGGCGAGGTCCCGTTCAGGCTGGCATCCGCCACAAAGAGGAGAGGTCCCCTGCGGGCTGAACAGAGTCAACTGAACAGAGTCTTCAGAGGAACTTAGCCGTGCATTCAGTTTACAAGTAAATGCCACCCAAGCAACGGTAGGGGGCATTCTGGCATCTAAAGGAATTCAGGAGTTAATTTAGTGTTTCCAATGGAACATTCCATAGGTTGTAAAAGCAGCCTTAAAGTCTTTTTCCCTCTTGCACCAACAACGCTGCTTTTAGTTCTACGTAAGGGTCCCCTACAACTACTTACTACAGCACGTGTGGCTCCACTATCAATGAAAAAATACAAAAATCTCTTCTTTCATTCCCCAGCTTGACTGGAACCAGAGGGTCGTCTGGGGAAATTTTAATAGATCCCTCCGGCCCCCTTCACTCCAACCCAATCTCCGGCATGACTCCAACGGCTGCTTCTGTCTCTCTTTCCCGATTACTCAGACGGCATGGACAATTTTTTTCCAACGGCCCTCTTGCCTACAATTTGCACGCCGATGCATTCCCAGGGGAATGTCATAACGATTTCTACTATTATTTCTACAGCCCCTTCCTCACCCACAGAATTCACCTCCTGTATTTTCTCTCCCTTTTTCCCGGTCTTCCCTCAAGGCAGCCAACAAAGAAGCTTGCAGCGTTACTCGTCCCCGCTTCTCCTTCTCTTCTATTTCCTCCCGATTATTACGTACCTTAGACGCCATTGAGAAGAACTGTGAGATTGTCATGCCATCCTCGCCCCCTACCTTTTGTCATCTCTCTCTTATATCTGCTGCTGCTTGACCAATAAACAGCGTGTTAAATAACTTTGAATTGCTATCATCTTCCGGATCCAGATCTGCCCGTTTTCGAGCTACTTCACACAATCTCTCATAGAAGGCTGACGGGGTTTCCTTATCCCCCTGCCTTACTTCAGATAGTTTAGATAAATTCTTGGGCTTTTGCACTCCATGTGGAATCCCATACAAAATTAACTTCTGATATTCCTTTACCCTCTCTAATCCCTCACACTTGTGTTCGGATCCCACTCCGGATCCTCTTTCGGGAGGTACATATCGGTATTAGGCACCCCCCCGCCTTGTTGGATCCGTCCCTCTCTAGCCTTCTCTAAAATTGTTCTCCTCTCCTCAGCGGTAAACAAATATTCTAGGAGAGCCTGTACATCTCCCCAGTTAGGACTAGGAGTCGTGATTAACAGTACTATACATTCCTTCTGGATGGTTTCGATAGGATCCCACTGCCTGTTTGCAGTTTAATAAATCACAAGCAGTAAAAGGTACGTGTACGGATACCGGTGCTCCTTCAGGCCCTACAGCCTGTCTGAGGGGAGCTCAAACTATGGGTTTCTGTCCCCTTGTTCTTTGAGAGATAGCACTCACAACTCCATCACCACTTGAGCTATCAGATTTGGGCTGTTTGGGGGGAGCTACCAACAGCTGAACATCCTCTTCTGAATTTTCCCATTCAATACAACGAGGTTTTCCCTTTTTCTCTTTTAACGCATATATTCCAATCTGATGTTTAGAATCCACTAAACCACCTTTCTTCCTAATATCCCAATCGCGCCTTAACGAAACAAACATATCCGCAGAAGGCGTTTCATGCCATTTTTCAGTTCCCCGACAACACAACATTAATGCCGATATAGTGTTATATTTCAAGGATCCATTCTCAGGCCATTTTTCACCATCTTCCCATGGATATTGTGGCCACCGTTGATTACAATATCGTTTTAGCTGATTTTTAGTCATGGCATCTCCCCCAAATTTATCGCAATGCTTCAGGATGCATCCTAGAGGAGAGCAAAGGGGTGCCTCCTGGGAAGCAGCAGCACCCATACCGGTACCGAAAAACCCAGTATTCCTATACAAACCAGAACGAGGGACGTCTCCCTTCGTTACTCAGAACAGGACAGCGTGGAGAAACAAACAGAACTACGCTACTGCCACCTGTCTTTCCTGCTGCGTCTTATGCAGAGCCCAGAACAGAACACAGGCTGCCTGCTTCCCGAGACATCTTGCCCCTACCCCCTTTTCTCCTATCCCCAAAAAACACCTCTTTTCAGGAGCATTGCACCGTTTTGTCACTTACCGCCCGACCGCAGGAGAGGAGCTGAAGGAGTCCCCAGTCGACAGGTCGGTGCGCGCTGGAGTCCGCTCAGGCCTCTTCTCCCCGTCGGATGCGGCAAGACGAACCGGGCGAGGCTGTCAGCTCGGTCCCATCTGGGGTGTCAAAACTGTTATCCCACAAGCGTGAGGTCGCTTACCCGGTGTGCGGGACGCCAATATACACACAGGGCAGAGGTGTTTTTATGGCATGTCTGCGCAGAGATGGGTGCTAGGTGGTAGCTCCACAAAGCTAGCACAAAGTTCGCTCCTACAAGTACAGTCTTGATACAGTCTAGCTATGCATATGCATAAGTAATTACACAAAGCAGTTTTCTATTGGTCTGCATTTCTCTCATTTCAACTTCAAGCTACAGCGCTACTTTAACATGCTGCGCACGCTCAGAGGCGAGGGCGCTCTGCTTGGGCTGGTGTCTCCAGCTCGAGGGGTGTGACTTTTAGTATTATAAGGAGGATAGTTTGCGGGAGGGTGCTTCTTATCACACTCCTACTAGTTGTTTCGGATGGTTCCCAAAACATTTCAATTAGCTTACCTATTTCTTCAGGATGTGCTTCTCTCCCAAGGACAGTAATTCTTGTTTAGACGTTCCACTTTCCAGACTCAATCCTCCTTATCAGTTTGACGTAAGCCCTGACCTTCCGCCAGCCCCTGGTGGACGACACCGTCAGACTACAACACGACCGTTCTTTTATGCCAGTCAGTGCGTTCAGAATTAGGAGCAGAAAGAACAGGGCAAGCTAAACACCCACGCAAGCCTCATATCCCTAAGAAATGATTAAAAAAACCCAGACGACCCCCATTTTAGATTGCGTTGGCTTAGGGACTGCCTCCTTCAAGTGCCAGAGCGGACCGGTGGAATCAGTCACAGAATTCAGCTGCCTACCAGGAGACAGCCCTCGTCCTCGCAAGGCAAATGTTTCAAAACATGGTGCTATTTTCCGACGTTATCAACTACAGCGGGCTTGCCCTACCAGCACGAGTTGAGGACATTTTCCTGTGGGTTCATTTGACACTGCAGTAAGTTTTGAGCAGGTACAAGCAACCAAGCGCGAGATAGAAAGTCAGCTAAGATACCAGCTGCCGTACAAAATCCGTTCAAGATCGTGCCTGCGGGAACGGCACAAAGCCCGCGATGACTGAACAAGTATGTCGGAGGCCCTACGGCAAACAGCGCCGACGTTTCGTGAAGCTCTTTTCCTGTCAAGAAAAGGACCTTTTATGCAGTGTCTCTACTGGAATGCAGGCTGCTTCCTACACATTCTGGCAAGTTAGCTTTCACAGAAACCCCGAGAACTTCAACCACCAAGCTACATTTGTAATTCTTGCGCTCTACCTACGGGGAATTTCAGCGAATCACAACACCACTTAAAGCAAAATTCTGGGTCTGTTTCACGCCAATCAAATAGCTAAGCCATGGACAGGGGTCTGTAGAAAGACAGCGACCTTAAAAGATAAAGACAGGAGAGTACTCACTTTTCTGAAATTTCTTCCAGTCGTTCCATTGATTTAGCAGCCCAACCCAGCCGTCGAAATTCTGGTGCAACAGAGAGAGCAGTAGCATGTCCACGCCATTCTCCCCTAGCCACACAGCCTTCTGCTTTGCCCATTGCTGCCAACAGCCAGAGCATCGGCGCCGTAGCACCTTGGCAATAACGCACCTCCCATAGCTACACACCTTCACAAAAGAACCGAGCAGGGTGTAAACAAACATTGCAACGGTTGCGCTAAGGGCTCAAACAGGGATGCCTATGTTATCGCTCCGAGATTCAACAACCACTAAAAATGTCATTTTGCTGCAGTACTACAGGAGTTCATTGACTAGTGTCAAAAACATTTTGTTGAAAATTCATTGTTTGAAGCATGACTTCCAAATGCAAACGTTAAGTAGTTCTCGTGAGCCTTTAACTGAGCGGAATGCAGGATCTGACTAAAATAATGGCGGATACAGCAGGGCCAGCCCCATCCTCAGCCCTTTTTAAACCCTGGGCCCAGCCCCATCCTCACCTCGTGGGTCCCACCTGTGCTGCCCCGGGCCACAGCTGGAGCCCATGGGGAACAGGGGGCCAACTACCTCAACCCTCACAAGCCAGGCACAGCCAGCAACCTGGCACAGGCATGGGCACACACCACCACCAAGCTGGTGCTGCCATGGGCAGATGCGGCCGCCAAGCTGGCACCGGCCTGGCAGACTTTAGTTTACAGCCCAAAGCCGAGGTTGGCCTCTAAACAAGAAAACATGTGAAAGCATCCTTACAGGATGCCAGTCCAGTGGTGTCCATGATAGCTCTCACAGCCTCCCACGTAATAGACAGCTCCCCTGTCCGGGACCATGTTTTGCATGTCCCAGGCCCTCCCCGCACCCATGCTGAAAATCAAACAGAACAATTAAGGACTCTGCTTCATCACCTCAGCCTCCAAAAGAAGCTTCCTTCCTCTGCTAACGCTCGACACAGATATCCCCATGCTGTTCCTTCAATGCAGGCTGGCCTTGGGTGCCTGTACTGCCAAAGGAAGAGAAAAAGATCATGCTCTTGTCACGTGCTCCATCATCCTCTTGTTCTTCAAGAAAACAGAAGAAAGCTACCATCCCCATTGCTACATAGGAGAAATTTGTGCGGGGGATGGCTGAGCCCATCCCCAGAAATGGAGAACTCTGCTATGACCCTGCTTTGCCTTTTGGCGACAGCGCCCGCCATCGGCGTGCCCCAAACAGGCGAGGTCCCGTTCAGGCTGGCATCCGCCACAAAGAGGAGAGGTCCCCTGCGGGCTGAACAGAGTCAACTGAACAGAGTCTTCAGAGGAACTTAGCCGTGCATTCAGTTTACAAGTAAATGCCACCCAAGCAACGGTAGGGGGCATTCTGGCATCTAAAGGAATTCAGGAGTTAATTTAGTGTTTCCAATGGAACATTCCATAGGTTGTAAAAGCAGCCTTAAAGTCTTTTTCCCTCTTGCACCAACAACGCTGCTTTTAGTTCTACGTAAGGGTCCCCTACAACTACTTACTACAGCACGTGTGGCTCCACTATCAATGAAAAAATACAAAAATCTCTTCTTTCATTCCCCAGCTTGACTGGAACCAGAGGGTCGTCTGGGGAAATTTTAATAGATCCCTCCGGCCCCCTTCACTCCAACCCAATCTCCGGCATGACTCCAACGGCTGCTTCTGTCTCTCTTTCCCGATTACTCAGACGGCATGGACAATTTTTTTCCAACGGCCCTCTTGCCTACAATTTGCACGCCGATGCATTCCCAGGGGAATGTCATAACGATTTCTACTATTATTTCTACAGCCCCTTCCTCACCCACAGAATTCACCTCCTGTATTTTCTCTCCCTTTTTCCCGGTCTTCCCTCAAGGCAGCCAACAAAGAAGCTTGCAGCGTTACTCGTCCCCGCTTCTCCTTCTCTTCTATTTCCTCCCGATTATTACGTACCTTAGACGCCATTGAGAAGAACTGTGAGATTGTCATGCCATCCTCGCCCCTTACCTTTTGTCATCTCTCTCTTATATCTGCTGCTGCTTGACCAATAAACAGCGTGTTAAATAACTTTGAATTGCTATCATCTTCCGGATCCAGATCTGCCCGTTTTCGAGCTACTTCACACAATCTCTCATAGAAGGCTGACGGGGTTTCCTTATCCCCCTGCCTTACTTCAGATAGTTTAGATAAATTCTTGGGCTTTTGCACTCCATGTGGAATCCCATACAAAATTAACTTCTGATATTCCTTTACCCTCTCTAATCCCTCACACTTGTGTTCGGATCCCACTCCGGATCCTCTTTCGGGAGGTACATATCGGTATTAGGCACCCCCCCGCCTTGTTGGATCCGTCCCTCTCTAGCCTTCTCTAAAATTGTTCTCCTCTCCTCAGCGGTAAACAAATATTCTAGGAGAGCCTGTACATCTCCCCAGTTAGGACTAGGAGTCGTGATTAACAGTACTATACATTCCTTCTGGATGGTTTCGATAGGATCCCACTGCCTGTTTGCAGTTTAATAAATCACAAGCAGTAAAAGGTACGTGTACGGATACCGGTGCTCCTTCAGGCCCTACAGCCTGTCTGAGGGGAGCTCAAACTATGGGTTTCTGTCCCCTTGTTCTTTGAGAGATAGCACTCACAACTCCATCACCACTTGAGCTATCAGATTTGGGCTGTTTGGGGGGAGCTACCAACAGCTGAACATCCTCTTCTGAATTTTCCCATTCAATACAACGAGGTTTTCCCTTTTTCTCTTTTAACGCATATATTCCAATCTGATGTTTAGAATCCACTAAACCACCTTTCTTCCTAATATCCCAATCGCGCCTTAACGAAACAAACATATCCGCAGAAGGCGTTTCATGCCATTTTTCAGTTCCCCGACAACACAACATTAATGCCGATATAGTGTTATATTTCAAGGATCCATTCTCAGGCCATTTTTCACCATCTTCCCATGGATATTGTGGCCACCGTTGATTACAATATCGTTTTAGCTGATTTTTAGTCATGGCATCTCCCCCAAATTTATCGCAATGCTTCAGGATGCATCCTAGAGGAGAGCAAAGGGGTGCCTCCTGGGAAGCAGCAGCACCCATACCGGTACCGAAAAACCCAGTATTCCTATACAAACCAGAACGAGGGACGTCTCCCTTCGTTACTCAGAACAGGACAGCGTGGAGAAACAAACAGAACTACGCTACTGCCACCTGTCTTTCCTGCTGCGTCTTATGCAGAGCCCAGAACAGAACACAGGCTGCCTGCTTCCCGAGACATCTTGCCCCTACCCCCTTTTCTCCTATCCCCAAAAAACACCTCTTTTCAGGAGCATTGCACCGTTTTGTCACTTACCGCCCGACCGCAGGAGAGGAGCTGAAGGAGTCCCCAGTCGACAGGTCGGTGCGCGCTGGAGTCCGCTCAGGCCTCTTCTCCCCGTCGGATGCGGCAAGACGAACCGGGCGAGGCTGTCAGCTCGGTCCCATCTGGGGTGTCAAAACTGTTATCCCACAAGCGTGAGGTCGCTTACCCGGTGTGCGGGACGCCAATATACACACAGGGCAGAGGTGTTTTTATGGCATGTCTGCGCAGAGATGGGTGCTAGGTGGTAGCTCCACAAAGCTAGCACAAAGTTCGCTCCTACAAGTACAGTCTTGATACAGTCTAGCTATGCATATGCATAAGTAATTACACAAAGCAGTTTTCTATTGGTCTGCATTTCTCTCATTTCAACTTCAAGCTACAGCGCTACTTTAACATGCTGCGCACGCTCAGAGGCGAGGGCGCTCTGCTTGGGCTGGTGTCTCCAGCTCGAGGGGTGTGACTTTTAGTATTATAAGGAGGATAGTTTGCGGGAGGGTGCTTCTTATCACACTCCTACTAGTTGTTTCGGATGGTTCCCAAAACATTTCAATTAGCTTACCTATTTCTTCAGGATGTGCTTCTCTCCCAAGGACAGTAATTCTTGTTTAGACGTTCCACTTTCCAGACTCAATCCTCCTTATCAGTTTGACGTAAGCCCTGACCTTCCGCCAGCCCCTGGTGGACGACACCGTCAGACTACAACACGACCGTTCTTTTATGCCAGTCAGTGCGTTCAGAATTAGGAGCAGAAAGAACAGGGCAAGCTAAACACCCACGCAAGCCTCATATCCCTAAGAAATGATTAAAAAAACCCAGACGACCCCCATTTTAGATTGCGTTGGCTTAGGGACTGCCTCCTTCAAGTGCCAGAGCGGACCGGTGGAATCAGTCACAGAATTCAGCTGCCTACCAGGAGACAGCCCTCGTCCTCGCAAGGCAAATGTTTCAAAACATGGTGCTATTTTCCGACGTTATCAACTACAGCGGGCTTGCCCTACCAGCACGAGTTGAGGACATTTTCCTGTGGGTTCATTTGACACTGCAGTAAGTTTTGAGCAGGTACAAGCAACCAAGCGCGAGATAGAAAGTCAGCTAAGATACCAGCTGCCGTACAAAATCCGTTCAAGATCGTGCCTGCGGGAACGGCACAAAGCCCGCGATGACTGAACAAGTATGTCGGAGGCCCTACGGCAAACAGCGCCGACGTTTCGTGAAGCTCTTTTCCTGTCAAGAAAAGGACCTTTTATGCAGTGTCTCTACTGGAATGCAGGCTGCTTCCTACACATTCTGGCAAGTTAGCTTTCACAGAAACCCCGAGAACTTCAACCACCAAGCTACATTTGTAATTCTTGCACTCTACCTACGGGGAATTTCAGCGAATCACAACACCACTTAAAGCAAAATTCTGGGTCTGTTTCACGCCAATCAAATAGCTAAGCCATGGACAGGGGTCTGTAGAAAGACAGCGACCTTAAAAGATAAAGACAGGAGAGTACTCACTTTTCTGAAATTTCTTCCAGTCGTTCCATTGATTTAGCAGCCCAACCCAGCCGTCGAAATTCTGGTGCAACAGAGAGAGCAGTAGCATGTCCACGCCATTCTCCCCTAGCCACACAGCCTTCCGCTTTGCCCATTGCTGCCAACAGCCAGAGCATCGGCGCCGTAGCACCTTGGCAATAACGCACCTCCCATAGCTACACACCTTCACAAAAGAACCGAGCAGGGTGTAAACAAACATTGCAACGGTTGCGCTAAGGGCTCAAACAGGGATGCCTATGTTATCGCTCCGAGATTCAACAACCACTAAAAATGTCATTTTGCTGCAGTACTACAGGAGTTCATTGACTAGTGTCAAAAACATTTTGTTGAAAATTCATTGTTTGAAGCATGACTTCCAAATGCAAACGTTAAGTAGTTCTCGTGAGCCTTTAACTGAGCGGAATGCAGGATCTGACTAAAATAATGGCGGATACAGCAGGGCCAGCCCCATCCTCAGCCCTTTTTAAACCCTGGGCCCAGCCCCATCCTCACCTCGTGGGTCCCACCTGTGCTGCCCCGGGCCACAGCTGGAGCCCATGGGGAACAGGGGGCCAACTACCTCAACCCTCACAAGCCAGGCACAGCCAGCAACCTGGCACAGGCATGGGCACACACCACCACCAAGCTGGTGCTGCCATGGGCAGATGCGGCCGCCAAGCTGGCACCGGCCTGGCAGACTTTAGTTTACAGCCCAAAGCCGAGGTTGGCCTCTAAACAAGAAAACATGTGAAAGCATCCTTACAGGATGCCAGTCCAGTGGTGTCCATGATAGCTCTCACAGCCTCCCACGTAATAGACAGCTCCCCTGTCCGGGACCATGTTTTGCATGTCCCAGGCCCTCCCCGCACCCATGCTGAAAATCAAACAGAACAATTAAGGACTCTGCTTCATCACCTCAGCCTCCAAAAGAAGCTTCCTTCCTCTGCTAACGCTCGACACAGATATCCCCATGCTGTTCCTTCAATGCAGGCTGGCCTTGGGTGCCTGTACTGCCAAAGGAAGAGAAAAAGATCATGCTCTTGTCACGTGCTCCATCATCCTCTTGTTCTTCAAGAAAACAGAAGAAAGCTACCATCCCCATTGCTACATAGGAGAAATTTGTGCGGGGGATGGCTGAGCCCATCCCCAGAAATGGAGAACTCTGCTATGACCCTGCTTTGCCTTTTGGCGACAGCGCCCGCCATCGGCGTGCCCCAAACAGGCGAGGTCCCGTTCAGGCTGGCATCCGCCACAAAGAGGAGAGGTCCCCTGCGGGCTGAACAGAGTCAACTGAACAGAGTCTTCAGAGGAACTTAGCCGTGCATTCAGTTTACAAGTAAATGCCACCCAAGCAACGGTAGGGGGCATTCTGGCATCTAAAGGAATTCAGGAGTTAATTTAGTGTTTCCAATGGAACATTCCATAGGTTGTAAAAGCAGCCTTAAAGTCTTTTTCCCTCTTGCACCAACAACGCTGCTTTTAGTTCTACGTAAGGGTCCCCTACAACTACTTACTACAGCACGTGTGGCTCCACTATCAATGAAAAAATACAAAAATCTCTTCTTTCATTCCCCAGCTTGACTGGAACCAGAGGGTCGTCTGGGGAAATTTTAATAGATCCCTCCGGCCCCCTTCACTCCAACCCAATCTCCGGCATGACTCCAACGGCTGCTTCTGTCTCTCTTTCCCGATTACTCAGACGGCATGGACAATTTTTTTCCAACGGCCCTCTTGCCTACAATTTGCACGCCGATGCATTCCCAGGGGAATGTCATAACGATTTCTACTATTATTTCTACAGCCCCTTCCTCACCCACAGAATTCACCTCCTGTATTTTCTCTCCCTTTTTCCCGGTCTTCCCTCAAGGCAGCCAACAAAGAAGCTTGCAGCGTTACTCGTCCCCGCTTCTCCTTCTCTTCTATTTCCTCCCGATTATTACGTACCTTAGACGCCATTGAGAAGAACTGTGAGATTGTCATGCCATCCTCGCCCCTTACCTTTTGTCATCTCTCTCTTATATCTGCTGCTGCTTGACCAATAAACAGCGTGTTAAATAACTTTGAATTGCTATCATCTTCCGGATCCAGATCTGCCCGTTTTCGAGCTACTTCACACAATCTCTCATAGAAGGCTGACGGGGTTTCCTTATCCCCCTGCCTTACTTCAGATAGTTTAGATAAATTCTTGGGCTTTTGCACTCCATGTGGAATCCCATACAAAATTAACTTCTGATATTCCTTTACCCTCTCTAATCCCTCACACTTGTGTTCGGATCCCACTCCGGATCCTCTTTCGGGAGGTACATATCGGTATTAGGCACCCCCCCGCCTTGTTGGATCCGTCCCTCTCTAGCCTTCTCTAAAATTGTTCTCCTCTCCTCAGCGGTAAACAAATATTCTAGGAGAGCCTGTACATCTCCCCAGTTAGGACTAGGAGTCGTGATTAACAGTACTATACATTCCTTCTGGATGGTTTCGATAGGATCCCACTGCCTGTTTGCAGTTTAATAAATCACAAGCAGTAAAAGGTACGTGTACGGATACCGGTGCTCCTTCAGGCCCTACAGCCTGTCTGAGGGGAGCTCAAACTATGGGTTTCTGTCCCCTTGTTCTTTGAGAGATAGCACTCACAACTCCATCACCACTTGAGCTATCAGATTTGGGCTGTTTGGGGGGAGCTACCAACAGCTGAACATCCTCTTCTGAATTTTCCCATTCAATACAACGAGGTTTTCCCTTTTTCTCTTTTAACGCATATATTCCAATCTGATGTTTAGAATCCACTAAACCACCTTTCTTCCTAATATCCCAATCGCGCCTTAACGAAACAAACATATCCGCAGAAGGCGTTTCATGCCATTTTTCAGTTCCCCGACAACACAACATTAATGCCGATATAGTGTTATATTTCAAGGATCCATTCTCAGGCCATTTTTCACCATCTTCCCATGGATATTGTGGCCACCGTTGATTACAATATCGTTTTAGCTGATTTTTAGTCATGGCATCTCCCCCAAATTTATCGCAATGCTTCAGGATGCATCCTAGAGGAGAGCAAAGGGGTGCCTCCTGGGAAGCAGCAGCACCCATACCGGTACCGAAAAACCCAGTATTCCTATACAAACCAGAACGAGGGACGTCTCCCTTCGTTACTCAGAACAGGACAGCGTGGAGAAACAAACAGAACTACGCTACTGCCACCTGTCTTTCCTGCTGCGTCTTATGCAGAGCCCAGAACAGAACACAGGCTGCCTGCTTCCCGAGACATCTTGCCCCTACCCCCTTTTCTCCTATCCCCAAAAAACACCTCTTTTCAGGAGCATTGCACCGTTTTGTCACTTACCGCCCGACCGCAGGAGAGGAGCTGAAGGAGTCCCCAGTCGACAGGTCGGTGCGCGCTGGAGTCCGCTCAGGCCTCTTCTCCCCGTCGGATGCGGCAAGACGAACCGGGCGAGGCTGTCAGCTCGGTCCCATCTGGGGTGTCAAAACTGTTATCCCACAAGCGTGAGGTCGCTTACCCGGTGTGCGGGACGCCAATATACACACAGGGCAGAGGTGTTTTTATGGCATGTCTGCGCAGAGATGGGTGCTAGGTGGTAGCTCCACAAAGCTAGCACAAAGTTCGCTCCTACAAGTACAGTCTTGATACAGTCTAGCTATGCATATGCATAAGTAATTACACAAAGCAGTTTTCTATTGGTCTGCATTTCTCTCATTTCAACTTCAAGCTACAGCGCTACTTTAACATGCTGCGCACGCTCAGAGGCGAGGGCGCTCTGCTTGGGCTGGTGTCTCCAGCTCGAGGGGTGTGACTTTTAGTATTATAAGGAGGATAGTTTGCGGGAGGGTGCTTCTTATCACACTCCTACTAGTTGTTTCGGATGGTTCCCAAAACATTTCAATTAGCTTACCTATTTCTTCAGGATGTGCTTCTCTCCCAAGGACAGTAATTCTTGTTTAGACGTTCCACTTTCCAGACTCAATCCTCCTTATCAGTTTGACGTAAGCCCTGACCTTCCGCCAGCCCCTGGTGGACGACACCGTCAGACTACAACACGACCGTTCTTTTATGCCAGTCAGTGCGTTCAGAATTAGGAGCAGAAAGAACAGGGCAAGCTAAACACCCACGCAAGCCTCATATCCCTAAGAAATGATTAAAAAAACCCAGACGACCCCCATTTTAGATTGCGTTGGCTTAGGGACTGCCTCCTTCAAGTGCCAGAGCGGACCGGTGGAATCAGTCACAGAATTCAGCTGCCTACCAGGAGACAGCCCTCGTCCTCGCAAGGCAAATGTTTCAAAACATGGTGCTATTTTCCGACGTTATCAACTACAGCGGGCTTGCCCTACCAGCACGAGTTGAGGACATTTTCCTGTGGGTTCATTTGACACTGCAGTAAGTTTTGAGCAGGTACAAGCAACCAAGCGCGAGATAGAAAGTCAGCTAAGATACCAGCTGCCGTACAAAATCCGTTCAAGATCGTGCCTGCGGGAACGGCACAAAGCCCGCGATGACTGAACAAGTATGTCGGAGGCCCTACGGCAAACAGCGCCGACGTTTCGTGAAGCTCTTTTCCTGTCAAGAAAAGGACCTTTTATGCAGTGTCTCTACTGGAATGCAGGCTGCTTCCTACACATTCTGGCAAGTTAGCTTTCACAGAAACCCCGAGAACTTCAACCACCAAGCTACATTTGTAATTCTTGCACTCTACCTACGGGGAATTTCAGCGAATCACAACACCACTTAAAGCAAAATTCTGGGTCTGTTTCACGCCAATCAAATAGCTAAGCCATGGACAGGGGTCTGTAGAAAGACAGCGACCTTAAAAGATAAAGACAGGAGAGTACTCACTTTTCTGAAATTTCTTCCAGTCGTTCCATTGATTTAGCAGCCCAACCCAGCCGTCGAAATTCTGGTGCAACAGAGAGAGCAGTAGCATGTCCACGCCATTCTCCCCTAGCCACACAGCCTTCCGCTTTGCCCATTGCTGCCAACAGCCAGAGCATCGGCGCCGTAGCACCTTGGCAATAACGCACCTCCCATAGCTACACACCTTCACAAAAGAACCGAGCAGGGTGTAAACAAACATTGCAACGGTTGCGCTAAGGGCTCAAACAGGGATGCCTATGTTATCGCTCCGAGATTCAACAACCACTAAAAATGTCATTTTGCTGCAGTACTACAGGAGTTCATTGACTAGTGTCAAAAACATTTTGTTGAAAATTCATTGTTTGAAGCATGACTTCCAAATGCAAACGTTAAGTAGTTCTCGTGAGCCTTTAACTGAGCGGAATGCAGGATCTGACTAAAATAATGGCGGATACAGCAGGGCCAGCCCCATCCTCAGCCCTTTTTAAACCCTGGGCCCAGCCCCATCCTCACCTCGTGGGTCCCACCTGTGCTGCCCCGGGCCACAGCTGGAGCCCATGGGGAACAGGGGGCCAACTACCTCAACCCTCACAAGCCAGGCACAGCCAGCAACCTGGCACAGGCATGGGCACACACCACCACCAAGCTGGTGCTGCCATGGGCAGATGCGGCCGCCAAGCTGGCACCGGCCTGGCAGACTTTAGTTTACAGCCCAAAGCCGAGGTTGGCCTCTAAACAAGAAAACATGTGAAAGCATCCTTACAGGATGCCAGTCCAGTGGTGTCCATGATAGCTCTCACAGCCTCCCACGTAATAGACAGCTCCCCTGTCCGGGACCATGTTTTGCATGTCCCAGGCCCTCCCCGCACCCATGCTGAAAATCAAACAGAACAATTAAGGACTCTGCTTCATCACCTCAGCCTCCAAAAGAAGCTTCCTTCCTCTGCTAACGCTCGACACAGATATCCCCATGCTGTTCCTTCAATGCAGGCTGGCCTTGGGTGCCTGTACTGCCAAAGGAAGAGAAAAAGATCATGCTCTTGTCACGTGCTCCATCATCCTCTTGTTCTTCAAGAAAACAGAAGAAAGCTACCATCCCCATTGCTACATAGGAGAAATTTGTGCGGGGGATGGCTGAGCCCATCCCCAGAAATGGAGAACTCTGCTATGACCCTGCTTTGCCTTTTGGCGACAGCGCCCGCCATCGGCGTGCCCCAAACAGGCGAGGTCCCGTTCAGGCTGGCATCCGCCACAAAGAGGAGAGGTCCCCTGCGGGCTGAACAGAGTCAACTGAACAGAGTCTTCAGAGGAACTTAGCCGTGCATTCAGTTTACAAGTAAATGCCACCCAAGCAACGGTAGGGGGCATTCTGGCATCTAAAGGAATTCAGGAGTTAATTTAGTGTTTCCAATGGAACATTCCATAGGTTGTAAAAGCAGCCTTAAAGTCTTTTTCCCTCTTGCACCAACAACGCTGCTTTTAGTTCTACGTAAGGGTCCCCTACAACTACTTACTACAGCACGTGTGGCTCCACTATCAATGAAAAAATACAAAAATCTCTTCTTTCATTCCCCAGCTTGACTGGAACCAGAGGGTCGTCTGGGGAAATTTTAATAGATCCCTCCGGCCCCCTTCACTCCAACCCAATCTCCGGCATGACTCCAACGGCTGCTTCTGTCTCTCTTTCCCGATTACTCAGACGGCATGGACAATTTTTTTCCAACGGCCCTCTTGCCTACAATTTGCACGCCGATGCATTCCCAGGGGAATGTCATAACGATTTCTACTATTATTTCTACAGCCCCTTCCTCACCCACAGAATTCACCTCCTGTATTTTCTCTCCCTTTTTCCCGGTCTTCCCTCAAGGCAGCCAACAAAGAAGCTTGCAGCGTTACTCGTCCCCGCTTCTCCTTCTCTTCTATTTCCTCCCGATTATTACGTACCTTAGACGCCATTGAGAAGAACTGTGAGATTGTCATGCCATCCTCGCCCCCTACCTTTTGTCATCTCTCTCTTATATCTGCTGCTGCTTGACCAATAAACAGCGTGTTAAATAACTTTGAATTGCTATCATCTTCCGGATCCAGATCTGCCCGTTTTCGAGCTACTTCACACAATCTCTCATAGAAGGCTGACGGGGTTTCCTTATCCCCCTGCCTTACTTCAGATAGTTTAGATAAATTCTTGGGCTTTTGCACTCCATGTGGAATCCCATACAAAATTAACTTCTGATATTCCTTTACCCTCTCTAATCCCTCACACTTGTGTTCGGATCCCACTCCGGATCCTCTTTCGGGAGGTACATATCGGTATTAGGCACCCCCCCGCCTTGTTGGATCCGTCCCTCTCTAGCCTTCTCTAAAATTGTTCTCCTCTCCTCAGCGGTAAACAAATATTCTAGGAGAGCCTGTACATCTCCCCAGTTAGGACTAGGAGTCGTGATTAACAGTACTATACATTCCTTCTGGATGGTTTCGATAGGATCCCACTGCCTGTTTGCAGTTTAATAAATCACAAGCAGTAAAAGGTACGTGTACGGATACCGGTGCTCCTTCAGGCCCTACAGCCTGTCTGAGGGGAGCTCAAACTATGGGTTTCTGTCCCCTTGTTCTTTGAGAGATAGCACTCACAACTCCATCACCACTTGAGCTATCAGATTTGGGCTGTTTGGGGGGAGCTACCAACAGCTGAACATCCTCTTCTGAATTTTCCCATTCAATACAACGAGGTTTTCCCTTTTTCTCTTTTAACGCATATATTCCAATCTGATGTTTAGAATCCACTAAACCACCTTTCTTCCTAATATCCCAATCGCGCCTTAACGAAACAAACATATCCGCAGAAGGCGTTTCATGCCATTTTCCAGTTCCCCGACAACACAACATTAATGCCGATATAGTGTTATATTTCAAGGATCCATTCTCAGGCCATTTTTCACCATCTTCCCATGGATATTGTGGCCACCGTTGATTACAATATCGTTTTAGCTGATTTTTAGTCATGGCATCTCCCCCAAATTTATTGCAATGCTTCAGGATGCATCCTAGAGGAGAGCAAAGGGGTGCCTCCTGGGAAGCAGCAGCACCCATACCGGTACCGAAAAACCCAGTATTCCTATACAAACCAGAACGAGGGACGTCTCCCTTCGTTACTCAGAACAGGACAGCGTGGAGAAACAAACAGAACTACGCTACTGCCACCTGTCTTTCCTGCTGCGTCTTATGCAGAGCCCAGAACAGAACACAGGCTGCCTGCTTCCCGAGACATCTTGCCCCTACCCCCTTTTCTCCTATCCCCAAAAAACACCTCTTTTCAGGAGCATTGCACCGTTTTGTCACTTACCACCCGACCGCAGGAGAGGAGCTGAAGGAGTCCCCAGTCGACAGGTCGGTGCGCGCTGGAGTCCGCTCAGGCCTCTTCTCCCCGTTGGATGCGGCAAGACGAACCGGGCGAGGCTGTCAGCTCGGTCCCATCTGGGGTGTCAAAACTGTTATCCCACAAGCGTGAGGTCGCTTACCCGGTGTGCGGGACGCCAATATACACACAGGGCAGAGGTGTTTTTATGGCATGTCTGCGCAGAGATGGGTGCTAGGTGGTAGCTCCACAAAGCTAGCACAAAGTTCGCTCCTACAAGTACAGTCTTGATACAGTCTAGCTATGCATATGCATAAGTAATTACACAAAGCAGTTTTCTATTGGTCTGCATTTCTCTCATTTCAACTTCAAGCTACAGCGCTACTTTAACATGCTGCGCACGCTCAGAGGCGAGGGCGCTCTGCTTGGGCTGGTGTCTCCAGCTCGAGGGGTGTGACTTTTAGTATTATAAGGAGGATAGTTTGCGGGAGGGTGCTTCTTATCACACTCCTACTAGTTGTTTCGGATGGTTCCCAAAACATTTCAATTAGCTTACCTATTTCTTCAGGATGTGCTTCTCTCCCAAGGACAGTAATTCTTGTTTAGACGTTCCACTTTCCAGACTCAATCCTCCTTATCAGTTTGACGTAAGCCCTGACCTTCCGCCAGCCCCTGGTGGACGACACCGTCAGACTACAACACGACCGTTCTTTTATGCCAGTCAGTGCGTTCAGAATTAGGAGCAGAAAGAACAGGGCAAGCTAAACACCCACGCAAGCCTCATATCCCTAAGAAATGATTAAAAAAACCCAGACGACCCCCATTTTAGATTGCGTTGGCTTAGGGACTGCCTCCTTCAAGTGCCAGAGCGGACCGGTGGAATCAGTCACAGAATTCAGCTGCCTACCAGGAGACAGCCCTCGTCCTCGCAAGGCAAATGTTTCAAAACATGGTGCTATTTTCCGACGTTATCAACTACAGCGGGCTTGCCCTACCAGCACGAGTTGAGGACATTTTCCTGTGGGTTCATTTGACACTGCAGTAAGTTTTGAGCAGGTACAAGCAACCAAGCGCGAGATAGAAAGTCAGCTAAGATACCAGCTGCCGTACAAAATCCGTTCAAGATCGTGCCTGCGGGAACGGCACAAAGCCCGCGATGACTGAACAAGTATGTCGGAGGCCCTACGGCAAACAGCGCCGACGTTTCGTGAAGCTCTTTTCCTGTCAAGAAAAGGACCTTTTATGCAGTGTCTCTACTGGAATGCAGGCTGCTTCCTACACATTCTGGCAAGTTAGCTTTCACAGAAACCCCGAGAACTTCAACCACCAAGCTACATTTGTAATTCTTGCGCTCTACCTACGGGGAATTTCAGCGAATCACAACACCACTTAAAGCAAAATTCTGGGTCTGTTTCACGCCAATCAAATAGCTAAGCCATGGACAGGGGTCTGTAGAAAGACAGCGACCTTAAAAGATAAAGACAGGAGAGTACTCACTTTTCTGAAATTTCTTCCAGTCGTTCCATTGATTTAGCAGCCCAACCCAGCCGTCGAAATTCTGGTGCAACAGAGAGAGCAGTAGCATGTCCACGCCATTCTCCCCTAGCCACACAGCCTTCCGCTTTGCCCATTGCTGCCAACAGCCAGAGCATCGGCGCCGTAGCACCTTGGCAATAACGCACCTCCCATAGCTACACACCTTCACAAAAGAACCGAGCAGGGTGTAAACAAACATTGCAACGGTTGCGCTAAGGGCTCAAACAGGGATGCCTATGTTATCGCTCCGAGATTCAACAACCACTAAAAATGTCATTTTGCTGCAGTACTACAGGAGTTCATTGACTAGTGTCAAAAACATTTTGTTGAAAATTCATTGTTTGAAGCATGACTTCCAAATGCAAACGTTAAGTAGTTCTCGTGAGCCTTTAACTGAGCGGAATGCAGGATCTGACTAAAATAATGGCGGATACAGCAGGGCCAGCCCCATCCTCAGCCCTTTTTAAACCCTGGGCCCAGCCCCATCCTCACCTCGTGGGTCCCACCTGTGCTGCCCCGGGCCACAGCTGGAGCCCATGGGGAACAGGGGGCCAACTACCTCAACCCTCACAAGCCAGGCACAGCCAGCAACCTGGCACAGGCATGGGCACACACCACCACCAAGCTGGTGCTGCCATGGGCAGATGCGGCCGCCAAGCTGGCACCGGCCTGGCAGACTTTAGTTTACAGCCCAAAGCCGAGGTTGGCCTCTAAACAAGAAAACATGTGAAAGCATCCTTACAGGATGCCAGTCCAGTGGTGTCCATGATAGCTCTCACAGCCTCCCACGTAATAGACAGCTCCCCTGTCCGGGACCATGTTTTGCATGTCCCAGGCCCTCCCCGCACCCATGCTGAAAATCAAACAGAACAATTAAGGACTCTGCTTCATCACCTCAGCCTCCAAAAGAAGCTTCCTTCCTCTGCTAACGCTCGACACAGATATCCCCATGCTGTTCCTTCAATGCAGGCTGGCCTTGGGTGCCTGTACTGCCAAAGGAAGAGAAAAAGATCATGCTCTTGTCACGTGCTCCATCATCCTCTTGTTCTTCAAGAAAACAGAAGAAAGCTACCATCCCCATTGCTACATAGGAGAAATTTGTGCGGGGGATGGCTGAGCCCATCCCCAGAAATGGAGAACTCTGCTATGACCCTGCTTTGCCTTTTGGCGACAGCGCCCGCCATCGGCGTGCCCCAAACAGGCGAGGTCCCGTTCAGGCTGGCATCCGCCACAAAGAGGAGAGGTCCCCTGCGGGCTGAACAGAGTCAACTGAACAGAGTCTTCAGAGGAACTTAGCCGTGCATTCAGTTTACAAGTAAATGCCACCCAAGCAACGGTAGGGGGCATTCTGGCATCTAAAGGAATTCAGGAGTTAATTTAGTGTTTCCAATGGAACATTCCATAGGTTGTAAAAGCAGCCTTAAAGTCTTTTTCCCTCTTGCACCAACAACGCTGCTTTTAGTTCTACGTAAGGGTCCCCTACAACTACTTACTACAGCACGTGTGGCTCCACTATCAATGAAAAAATACAAAAATCTCTTCTTTCATTCCCCAGCTTGACTGGAACCAGAGGGTCGTCTGGGGAAATTTTAATAGATCCCTCCGGCCCCCTTCACTCCAACCCAATCTCCGGCATGACTCCAACGGCTGCTTCTGTCTCTCTTTCCCGATTACTCAGACGGCATGGACAATTTTTTTCCAACGGCCCTCTTGCCTACAATTTGCACGCCGATGCATTCCCAGGGGAATGTCATAACGATTTCTACTATTATTTCTACAGCCCCTTCCTCACCCACAGAATTCACCTCCTGTATTTTCTCTCCCTTTTTCCTGGTCTTCCCTCAAGGCAGCCAACAAAGAAGCTTGCAGCGTTACTCGTCCCCGCTTCTCCTTCTCTTCTATTTCCTCCCGATTATTACGTACCTTAGACGCCATTGAGAAGAACTGTGAGATTGTCATGCCATCCTCGCCCCTTACCTTTTGTCATCTCTCTCTTATATCTGCTGCTGCTTGACCAATAAACAGCGTGTTAAATAACTTTGAATTGCTATCATCTTCCGGATCCAGATCTGCCCGTTTTCGAGCTACTTCACACAATCTCTCATAGAAGGCTGACGGGGTTTCCTTATCCCCCTGCCTTACTTCAGATAGTTTAGATAAATTCTTGGGCTTTTGCACTCCATGTGGAATCCCATACAAAATTAACTTCTGATATTCCTTTACCCTCTCTAATCCCTCACACTTGTGTTCGGATCCCACTCCGGATCCTCTTTCGGGAGGTACATATCGGTATTAGGCACCCCCCCGCCTTGTTGGATCCGTCCCTCTCTAGCCTTCTCTAAAATTGTTCTCCTCTCCTCAGCGGTAAACAAATATTCTAGGAGAGCCTGTACATCTCCCCAGTTAGGACTAGGAGTCGTGATTAACAGTACTATACATTCCTTCTGGATGGTTTCGATAGGATCCCACTGCCTGTTTGCAGTTTAATAAATCACAAGCAGTAAAAGGTACGTGTACGGATACCGGTGCTCCTTCAGGCCCTACAGCCTGTCTGAGGGGAGCTCAAACTATGGGTTTCTGTCCCCTTGTTCTTTGAGAGATAGCACTCACAACTCCATCACCACTTGAGCTATCAGATTTGGGCTGTTTGGGGGGAGCTACCAACAGCTGAACATCCTCTTCTGAATTTTCCCATTCAATACAACGAGGTTTTCCCTTTTTCTCTTTTAACGCATATATTCCAATCTGATGTTTAGAATCCACTAAACCACCTTTCTTCCTAATATCCCAATCGCGCCTTAACGAAACAAACATATCCGCAGAAGGCGTTTCATGCCATTTTTCAGTTCCCCGACAACACAACATTAATGCCGATATAGTGTTATATTTCAAGGATCCATTCTCAGGCCATTTTTCACCATCTTCCCATGGATATTGTGGCCACCGTTGATTACAATATCGTTTTAGCTGATTTTTAGTCATGGCATCTCCCCCAAATTTATCGCAATGCTTCAGGATGCATCCTAGAGGAGAGCAAAGGGGTGCCTCCTGGGAAGCAGCAGCACCCATACCGGTACCGAAAAACCCAGTATTCCTATACAAACCAGAACGAGGGACGTCTCCCTTCGTTACTCAGAACAGGACAGCGTGGAGAAACAAACAGAACTACGCTACTGCCACCTGTCTTTCCTGCTGCGTCTTATGCAGAGCCCAGAACAGAACACAGGCTGCCTGCTTCCCGAGACATCTTGCCCCTACCCCCTTTTCTCCTATCCCCAAAAAACACCTCTTTTCAGGAGCATTGCGCCGTTTTGTCACTTACCGCCCGACCGCAGGAGAGGAGCTGAAGGAGTCCCCAGTCGACAGGTCGGTGCGCGCTGGAGTCCGCTCAGGCCTCTTCTCCCCGTCGGATGCGGCAAGACGAACCGGGCGAGGCTGTCAGCTCGGTCCCATCTGGGGTGTCAAAACTGTTATCCCACAAGCGTGAGGTCGCTTACCCGGTGTGCGGGACGCCAATATACACACAGGGCAGAGGTGTTTTTATGGCATGTCTGCGCAGAGATGGGTGCTAGGTGGTAGCTCCACAAAGCTAGCACAAAGTTCGCTCCTACAAGTACAGTCTTGATACAGTCTAGCTATGCATATGCATAAGTAATTACACAAAGCAGTTTTCTATTGGTCTGCATTTCTCTCATTTCAACTTCAAGCTACAGCGCTACTTTAACATGCTGCGCACGCTCAGAGGCGAGGGCGCTCTGCTTGGGCTGGTGTCTCCAGCTCGAGGGGTGTGACTTTTAGTATTATAAGGAGGATAGTTTGCGGGAGGGTGCTTCTTATCACACTCCTACTAGTTGTTTCGGATGGTTCCCAAAACATTTCAATTAGCTTACCTATTTCTTCAGGATGTGCTTCTCTCCCAAGGACAGTAATTCTTGTTTAGACGTTCCACTTTCCAGACTCAATCCTCCTTATCAGTTTGACGTAAGCCCTGACCTTCCGCCAGCCCCTGGTGGACGACACCGTCAGACTACAACACGACCGTTCTTTTATGCCAGTCAGTGCGTTCAGAATTAGGAGCAGAAAGAACAGGGCAAGCTAAACACCCACGCAAGCCTCATATCCCTAAGAAATGATTAAAAAAACCCAGACGACCCCCATTTTAGATTGCGTTGGCTTAGGGACTGCCTCCTTCAAGTGCCAGAGCGGACCGGTGGGATCAGTCACAGAATTCAGCTGCCTACCAGGAGACAGCCCTCGTCCTCGCAAGGCAAATGTTTCAAAACATGGTGCTATTTTCCGACGTTATCAACTACAGCGGGCTTGCCCTACCAGCACGAGTTGAGGACATTTTCCTGTGGGTTCATTTGACACTGCAGTAAGTTTTGAGCAGGTACAAGCAACCAAGCGCGAGATAGAAAGTCAGCTAAGATACCAGCTGCCGTACAAAATCCGTTCAAGATCGTGCCTGCGGGAACGGCACAAAGCCCGCGATGACTGAACAAGTATGTCGGAGGCCCTACGGCAAACAGCGCCGACGTTTCGTGAAGCTCTTTTCCTGTCAAGAAAAGGACCTTTTATGCAGTGTCTCTACTGGAATGCAGGCTGCTTCCTACACATTCTGGCAAGTTAGCTTTCACAGAAACCCCGAGAACTTCAACCACCAAGCTACATTTGTAATTCTTGCGCTCTACCTACGGGGAATTTCAGCGAATCACAACACCACTTAAAGCAAAATTCTGGGTCTGTTTCACGCCAATCAAATAGCTAAGCCATGGACAGGGGTCTGTAGAAAGACAGCGACCTTAAAAGATAAAGACAGGAGAGTACTCACTTTTCTGAAATTTCTTCCAGTCGTTCCATTGATTTAGCAGCCCAACCCAGCCGTCGAAATTCTGGTGCAACAGAGAGAGCAGTAGCATGTCCACGCCATTCTCCCCTAGCCACACAGCCTTCCGCTTTGCCCATTGCTGCCAACAGCCAGAGCATCGGCGCCGTAGCACCTTGGCAATAACGCACCTCCCATAGCTACACACCTTCACAAAAGAACCGAGCAGGGTGTAAACAAACATTGCAACGGTTGCGCTAAGGGCTCAAACAGGGATGCCTATGTTATCGCTCCGAGATTCAACAACCACTAAAAATGTCATTTTGCTGCAGTACTACAGGAGTTCATTGACTAGTGTCAAAAACATTTTGTTGAAAATTCATTGTTTGAAGCATGACTTCCAAATGCAAACGTTAAGTAGTTCTCGTGAGCCTTTAACTGAGCGGAATGCAGGATCTGACTAAAATAATGGCGGATACAGCAGGGCCAGCCCCATCCTCAGCCCTTTTTAAACCCTGGGCCCAGCCCCATCCTCACCTCGTGGGTCCCACCTGTGCTGCCCCGGGCCACAGCTGGAGCCCATGGGGAACAGGGGGCCAACTACCTCAACCCTCACAAGCCAGGCACAGCCAGCAACCTGGCACAGGCATGGGCACACACCACCACCAAGCTGGTGCTGCCATGGGCAGATGCGGCCGCCAAGCTGGCACCGGCCTGGCAGACTTTAGTTTACAGCCCAAAGCCGAGGTTGGCCTCTAAACAAGAAAACATGTGAAAGCATCCTTACAGGATGCCAGTCCAGTGGTGTCCATGATAGCTCTCACAGCCTCCCACGTAATAGACAGCTCCCCTGTCCGGGACCATGTTTTGCATGTCCCAGGCCCTCCCCGCACCCATGCTGAAAATCAAACAGAACAATTAAGGACTCTGCTTCATCACCTCAGCCTCCAAAAGAAGCTTCCTTCCTCTGCTAACGCTCGACACAGATATCCCCATGCTGTTCCTTCAATGCAGGCTGGCCTTGGGTGCCTGTACTGCCAAAGGAAGAGAAAAAGATCATGCTCTTGTCACGTGCTCCATCATCCTCTTGTTCTTCAAGAAAACAGAAGAAAGCTACCATCCCCATTGCTACATAGGAGAAATTTGTGCGGGGGATGGCTGAGCCCATCCCCAGAAATGGAGAACTCTGCTATGACCCTGCTTTGCCTTTTGGCGACAGCGCCCGCCATCGGCGTGCCCCAAACAGGCGAGGTCCCGTTCAGGCTGGCATCCGCCACAAAGAGGAGAGGTCCCCTGCGGGCTGAACAGAGTCAACTGAACAGAGTCTTCAGAGGAACTTAGCCGTGCATTCAGTTTACAAGTAAATGCCACCCAAGCAACGGTAGGGGGCATTCTGGCATCTAAAGGAATTCAGGAGTTAATTTAGTGTTTCCAATGGAACATTCCATAGGTTGTAAAAGCAGCCTTAAAGTCTTTTTCCCTCTTGCACCAACAACGCTGCTTTTAGTTCTACGTAAGGGTCCCCTACAACTACTTACTACAGCACGTGTGGCTCCACTATCAATGAAAAAATACAAAAATCTCTTCTTTCATTCCCCAGCTTGACTGGAACCAGAGGGTCGTCTGGGGAAATTTTAATAGATCCCTCCGGCCCCCTTCACTCCAACCCAATCTCCGGCATGACTCCAACGGCTGCTTCTGTCTCTCTTTCCCGATTACTCAGACGGCATGGACAATTTTTTTCCAACGGCCCTCTTGCCTACAATTTGCACGCCGATGCATTCCCAGGGGAATGTCATAACGATTTCTACTATTATTTCTACAGCCCCTTCCTCACCCACAGAATTCACCTCCTGTATTTTCTCTCCCTTTTTCCCGGTCTTCCCTCAAGGCAGCCAACAAAGAAGCTTGCAGCGTTACTCGTCCCCGCTTCTCCTTCTCTTCTATTTCCTCCCGATTATTACGTACCTTAGACGCCATTGAGAAGAACTGTGAGATTGTCATGCCATCCTCGCCCCCTACCTTTTGTCATCTCTCTCTTATATCTGCTGCTGCTTGACCAATAAACAGCGTGTTAAATAACTTTGAATTGCTATCATCTTCCGGATCCAGATCTGCCCGTTTTCGAGCTACTTCACACAATCTCTCATAGAAGGCTGACGGGGTTTCCTTATCCCCCTGCCTTACTTCAGATAGTTTAGATAAATTCTTGGGCTTTTGCACTCCATGTGGAATCCCATACAAAATTAACTTCTGATATTCCTTTACCCTCTCTAATCCCTCACACTTGTGTTCGGATCCCACTCCGGATCCTCTTTCGGGAGGTACATATTGGTATTAGGCACCCCCCCGCCTTGTTGGATCCGTCCCTCTCTAGCCTTCTCTAAAATTGTTCTCCTCTCCTCAGCGGTAAACAAATATTCTAGGAGAGCCTGTACATCTCCCCAGTTAGGACTAGGAGTCGTGATTAACAGTACTATACATTCCTTCTGGATGGTTTCGATAGGATCCCACTGCCTGTTTGCAGTTTAATAAATCACAAGCAGTAAAAGGTACGTGTACGGATACCGGTGCTCCTTCAGGCCCTACAGCCTGTCTGAGGGGAGCTCAAACTATGGGTTTCTGTCCCCTTGTTCTTTGAGAGATAGCACTCACAACTCCATCACCACTTGAGCTATCAGATTTGGGCTGTTTGGGGGGAGCTACCAACAGCTGAACATCCTCTTCTGAATTTTCCCATTCAATACAACGAGGTTTTCCCTTTTTCTCTTTTAACGCATATATTCCAATCTGATGTTTAGAATCCACTAAACCACCTTTCTTCCTAATATCCCAATCGCGCCTTAACGAAACAAACATATCCGCAGAAGGCGTTTCATGCCATTTTTCAGTTCCCCGACAACACAACATTAATTCCGATATAGTGTTATATTTCAAGGATCCATTCTCAGGCCATTTTTCACCATCTTCCCATGGATATTGTGGCCACCGTTGATTACAATATCGTTTTAGCTGATTTTTAGTCATGGCATCTCCCCCAAATTTATTGCAATGCTTCAGGATGCATCCTAGAGGAGAGCAAAGGGGTGCCTCCTGGGAAGCAGCAGCACCCATACCGGTACCGAAAAACCCAGTATTCCTATACAAACCAGAACGAGGGACGTCTCCCTTCGTTACTCAGAACAGGACAGCGTGGAGAAACAAACAGAACTACGCTACTGCCACCTGTCTTTCCTGCTGCGTCTTATGCAGAGCCCAGAACAGAACACAGGCTGCCTGCTTCCCGAGACATCTTGCCCCTACCCCCTTTTCTCCTATCCCCAAAAAACACCTCTTTTCAGGAGCATTGCACCGTTTTGTCACTTACCGCCCGACCGCAGGAGAGGAGCTGAAGGAGTCCCCAGTCGACAGGTCGGTGCGCGCTGGAGTCCGCTCAGGCCTCTTCTCCCCGTCGGATGCGGCAAGACGAACCGGGCGAGGCTGTCAGCTCGGTCCCATCTGGGGTGTCAAAACTGTTATCCCACAAGCGTGAGGTCGCTTACCCGGTGTGCGGGACGCCAATATACACACAGGGCAGAGGTGTTTTTATGGCATGTCTGCGCAGAGATGGGTGCTAGGTGGTAGCTCCACAAAGCTAGCACAAAGTTCGCTCCTACAAGTACAGTCTTGATACAGTCTAGCTATGCATATGCATAAGTAATTACACAAAGCAGTTTTCTATTGGTCTGCATTTCTCTCATTTCAACTTCAAGCTACAGCGCTACTTTAACATGCTGCGCACGCTCAGAGGCGAGGGCGCTCTGCTTGGGCTGGTGTCTCCAGCTCGAGGGGTGTGACTTTTAGTATTATAAGGAGGATAGTTTGCGGGAGGGTGCTTCTTATCACACTCCTACTAGTTGTTTCGGATGGTTCCCAAAACATTTCAATTAGCTTACCTATTTCTTCAGGATGTGCTTCTCTCCCAAGGACAGTAATTCTTGTTTAGACGTTCCACTTTCCAGACTCAATCCTCCTTATCAGTTTGACGTAAGCCCTGACCTTCCGCCAGCCCCTGGTGGACGACACCGTCAGACTACAACACGACCGTTCTTTTATGCCAGTCAGTGCGTTCAGAATTAGGAGCAGAAAGAACAGGGCAAGCTAAACACCCACGCAAGCCTCAT
Organism: Mycteria americana; assembly: GCF_035582795.1. NCBI lineage: Eukaryota > Metazoa > Chordata > Aves > Ciconiiformes > Ciconiidae > Mycteria > Mycteria americana. The sequence continues at coordinate 75,175,821 of NC_134369.1, read as the reverse complement.
ATCCCTAAGAAATGATTAAAAAAACCCAGACGACCCCCATTTTAGATTGCGTTGGCTTAGGGACTGCCTCCTTCAAGTGCCAGAGCGGACCGGTGGAATCAGTCACAGAATTCAGCTGCCTACCAGGAGACAGCCCTCGTCCTCGCAAGGCAAATGTTTCAAAACATGGTGCTATTTTCCGACGTTATCAACTACAGCGGGCTTGCCCTACCAGCACGAGTTGAGGACATTTTCCTGTGGGTTCATTTGACACTGCAGTAAGTTTTGAGCAGGTACAAGCAACCAAGCGCGAGATAGAAAGTCAGCTAAGATACCAGCTGCCGTACAAAATCCGTTCAAGATCGTGCCTGCGGGAACGGCACAAAGCCCGCGATGACTGAACAAGTATGTCGGAGGCCCTACGGCAAACAGCGCCGACGTTTCGTGAAGCTCTTTTCCTGTCAAGAAAAGGACCTTTTATGCAGTGTCTCTACTGGAATGCAGGCTGCTTCCTACACATTCTGGCAAGTTAGCTTTCACAGAAACCCCGAGAACTTCAACCACCAAGCTACATTTGTAATTCTTGCGCTCTACCTACGGGGAATTTCAGCGAATCACAACACCACTTAAAGCAAAATTCTGGGTCTGTTTCACGCCAATCAAATAGCTAAGCCATGGACAGGGGTCTGTAGAAAGACAGCGACCTTAAAAGATAAAGACAGGAGAGTACTCACTTTTCTGAAATTTCTTCCAGTCGTTCCATTGATTTAGCAGCCCAACCCAGCCGTCGAAATTCTGGTGCAACAGAGAGAGCAGTAGCATGTCCACGCCATTCTCCCCTAGCCACACAGCCTTCCGCTTTGCCCATTGCTGCCAACAGCCAGAGCATCGGCGCCGTAGCACCTTGGCAATAACGCACCTCCCATAGCTACACACCTTCACAAAAGAACCGAGCAGGGTGTAAACAAACATTGCAACGGTTGCGCTAAGGGCTCAAACAGGGATGCCTATGTTATCGCTCCGAGATTCAACAACCACTAAAAATGTCATTTTGCTGCAGTACTACAGGAGTTCATTGACTAGTGTCAAAAACATTTTGTTGAAAATTCATTGTTTGAAGCATGACTTCCAAATGCAAACGTTAAGTAGTTCTCGTGAGCCTTTAACTGAGCGGAATGCAGGATCTGACTAAAATAATGGCGGATACAGCAGGGCCAGCCCCATCCTCAGCCCTTTTTAAACCCTGGGCCCAGCCCCATCCTCACCTCGTGGGTCCCACCTGTGCTGCCCCGGGCCACAGCTGGAGCCCATGGGGAACAGGGGGCCAACTACCTCAACCCTCACAAGCCAGGCACAGCCAGCAACCTGGCACAGGCATGGGCACACACCACCACCAAGCTGGTGCTGCCATGGGCAGATGCGGCCGCCAAGCTGGCACCGGCCTGGCAGACTTTAGTTTACAGCCCAAAGCCGAGGTTGGCCTCTAAACAAGAAAACATGTGAAAGCATCCTTACAGGATGCCAGTCCAGTGGTGTCCATGATAGCTCTCACAGCCTCCCACGTAATAGACAGCTCCCCTGTCCGGGACCATGTTTTGCATGTCCCAGGCCCTCCCCGCACCCATGCTGAAAATCAAACAGAACAATTAAGGACTCTGCTTCATCACCTCAGCCTCCAAAAGAAGCTTCCTTCCTCTGCTAACGCTCGACACAGATATCCCCATGCTGTTCCTTCAATGCAGGCTGGCCTTGGGTGCCTGTACTGCCAAAGGAAGAGAAAAAGATCATGCTCTTGTCACGTGCTCCATCATCCTCTTGTTCTTCAAGAAAACAGAAGAAAGCTACCATCCCCATTGCTACATAGGAGAAATTTGTGCGGGGGATGGCTGAGCCCATCCCCAGAAATGGAGAACTCTGCTATGACCCTGCTTTGCCTTTTGGCGACAGCGCCCGCCATCGGCGTGCCCCAAACAGGCGAGGTCCCGTTCAGGCTGGCATCCGCCACAAAGAGGAGAGGTCCCCTGCGGGCTGAACAGAGTCAACTGAACAGAGTCTTCAGAGGAACTTAGCCGTGCATTCAGTTTACAAGTAAATGCCACCCAAGCAACGGTAGGGGGCATTCTGGCATCTAAAGGAATTCAGGAGTTAATTTAGTGTTTCCAATGGAACATTCCATAGGTTGTAAAAGCAGCCTTAAAGTCTTTTTCCCTCTTGCACCAACAACGCTGCTTTTAGTTCTACGTAAGGGTCCCCTACAACTACTTACTACAGCACGTGTGGCTCCACTATCAATGAAAAAATACAAAAATCTCTTCTTTCATTCCCCAGCTTGACTGGAACCAGAGGGTCGTCTGGGGAAATTTTAATAGATCCCTCCGGCCCCCTTCACTCCAACCCAATCTCCGGCATGACTCCAACGGCTGCTTCTGTCTCTCTTTCCCGATTACTCAGACGGCATGGACAATTTTTTTCCAACGGCCCTCTTGCCTACAATTTGCACGCCGATGCATTCCCAGGGGAATGTCATAACGATTTCTACTATTATTTCTACAGCCCCTTCCTCACCCACAGAATTCACCTCCTGTATTTTCTCTCCCTTTTTCCCGGTCTTCCCTCAAGGCAGCCAACAAAGAAGCTTGCAGCGTTACTCGTCCCCGCTTCTCCTTCTCTTCTATTTCCTCCCGATTATTACGTACCTTAGACGCCATTGAGAAGAACTGTGAGATTGTCATGCCATCCTCGCCCCCTACCTTTTGTCATCTCTCTCTTATATCTGCTGCTGCTTGACCAATAAACAGCGTGTTAAATAACTTTGAATTGCTATCATCTTCCGGATCCAGATCTGCCCGTTTTCGAGCTACTTCACACAATCTCTCATAGAAGGCTGACGGGGTTTCCTTATCCCCCTGCCTTACTTCAGATAGTTTAGATAAATTCTTGGGCTTTTGCACTCCATGTGGAATCCCATACAAAATTAACTTCTGATATTCCTTTACCCTCTCTAATCCCTCACACTTGTGTTCGGATCCCACTCCGGATCCTCTTTCGGGAGGTACATATCGGTATTAGGCACCCCCCCGCCTTGTTGGATCCGTCCCTCTCTAGCCTTCTCTAAAATTGTTCTCCTCTCCTCAGCGGTAAACAAATATTCTAGGAGAGCCTGTACATCTCCCCAGTTAGGACTAGGAGTCGTGATTAACAGTACTATACATTCCTTCTGGATGGTTTCGATAGGATCCCACTGCCTGTTTGCAGTTTAATAAATCACAAGCAGTAAAAGGTACGTGTACGGATACCGGTGCTCCTTCAGGCCCTACAGCCTGTCTGAGGGGAGCTCAAACTATGGGTTTCTGTCCCCTTGTTCTTTGAGAGATAGCACTCACAACTCCATCACCACTTGAGCTATCAGATTTGGGCTGTTTGGGGGGAGCTACCAACAGCTGAACATCCTCTTCTGAATTTTCCCATTCAATACAACGAGGTTTTCCCTTTTTCTCTTTTAACGCATATATTCCAATCTGATGTTTAGAATCCACTAAACCACCTTTCTTCCTAATATCCCAATCGCGCCTTAACGAAACAAACATATCCGCAGAAGGCGTTTCATGCCATTTTTCAGTTCCCCGACAACACAACATTAATTCCGATATAGTGTTATATTTCAAGGATCCATTCTCAGGCCATTTTTCACCATCTTCCCATGGATATTGTGGCCACCGTTGATTACAATATCGTTTTAGCTGATTTTTAGTCATGGCATCTCCCCCAAATTTATTGCAATGCTTCAGGATGCATCCTAGAGGAGAGCAAAGGGGTGCCTCCTGGGAAGCAGCAGCACCCATACCGGTACCGAAAAACCCAGTATTCCTATACAAACCAGAACGAGGGACGTCTCCCTTCGTTACTCAGAACAGGACAGCGTGGAGAAACAAACAGAACTACGCTACTGCCACCTGTCTTTCCTGCTGCGTCTTATGCAGAGCCCAGAACAGAACACAGGCTGCCTGCTTCCCGAGACATCTTGCCCCTACCCCCTTTTCTCCTATCCCCAAAAAACACCTCTTTTCAGGAGCATTGCACCGTTTTGTCACTTACCACCCGACCGCAGGAGAGGAGCTGAAGGAGTCCCCAGTCGACAGGTCGGTGCGCGCTGGAGTCCGCTCAGGCCTCTTCTCCCCGTCGGATGCGGCAAGACGAACCGGGCGAGGCTGTCAGCTCGGTCCCATCTGGGGTGTCAAAACTGTTATCCCACAAGCGTGAGGTCGCTTACCCGGTGTGCGGGACGCCAATATACACACAGGGCAGAGGTGTTTTTATGGCATGTCTGCGCAGAGATGGGTGCTAGGTGGTAGCTCCACAAAGCTAGCACAAAGTTCGCTCCTACAAGTACAGTCTTGATACAGTCTAGCTATGCATATGCATAAGTAATTACACAAAGCAGTTTTCTATTGGTCTGCATTTCTCTCATTTCAACTTCAAGCTACAGCGCTACTTTAACATGCTGCGCACGCTCAGAGGCGAGGGCGCTCTGCTTGGGCTGGTGTCTCCAGCTCGAGGGGTGTGACTTTTAGTATTATAAGGAGGATAGTTTGCGGGAGGGTGCTTCTTATCACACTCCTACTAGTTGTTTCGGATGGTTCCCAAAACATTTCAATTAGCTTACCTATTTCTTCAGGATGTGCTTCTCTCCCAAGGACAGTAATTCTTGTTTAGACGTTCCACTTTCCAGACTCAATCCTCCTTATCAGTTTGACGTAAGCCCTGACCTTCCGCCAGCCCCTGGTGGACGACACCGTCAGACTACAACACGACCGTTCTTTTATGCCAGTCAGTGCGTTCAGAATTAGGAGCAGAAAGAACAGGGCAAGCTAAACACCCACGCAAGCCTCATATCCCTAAGAAATGATTAAAAAAACCCAGACGACCCCCATTTTAGATTGCGTTGGCTTAGGGACTGCCTCCTTCAAGTGCCAGAGCGGACCGGTGGAATCAGTCACAGAATTCAGCTGCCTACCAGGAGACAGCCCTCGTCCTCGCAAGGCAAATGTTTCAAAACATGGTGCTATTTTCCGACGTTATCAACTACAGCGGGCTTGCCCTACCAGCACGAGTTGAGGACATTTTCCTGTGGGTTCATTTGACACTGCAGTAAGTTTTGAGCAGGTACAAGCAACCAAGCGCGAGATAGAAAGTCAGCTAAGATACCAGCTGCCGTACAAAATCCGTTCAAGATCGTGCCTGCGGGAACGGCACAAAGCCCGCGATGACTGAACAAGTATGTCGGAGGCCCTACGGCAAACAGCGCCGACGTTTCGTGAAGCTCTTTTCCTGTCAAGAAAAGGACCTTTTATGCAGTGTCTCTACTGGAATGCAGGCTGCTTCCTACACATTCTGGCAAGTTAGCTTTCACAGAAACCCCGAGAACTTCAACCACCAAGCTACATTTGTAATTCTTGCGCTCTACCTACGGGGAATTTCAGCGAATCACAACACCACTTAAAGCAAAATTCTGGGTCTGTTTCACGCCAATCAAATAGCTAAGCCATGGACAGGGGTCTGTAGAAAGACAGCGACCTTAAAAGATAAAGACAGGAGAGTACTCACTTTTCTGAAATTTCTTCCAGTCGTTCCATTGATTTAGCAGCCCAACCCAGCCGTCGAAATTCTGGTGCAACAGAGAGAGCAGTAGCATGTCCACGCCATTCTCCCCTAGCCACACAGCCTTCCGCTTTGCCCATTGCTGCCAACAGCCAGAGCATCGGCGCCGTAGCACCTTGGCAATAACGCACCTCCCATAGCTACACACCTTCACAAAAGAACCGAGCAGGGTGTAAACAAACATTGCAACGGTTGCGCTAAGGGCTCAAACAGGGATGCCTATGTTATCGCTCCGAGATTCAACAACCACTAAAAATGTCATTTTGCTGCAGTACTACAGGAGTTCATTGACTAGTGTCAAAAACATTTTGTTGAAAATTCATTGTTTGAAGCATGACTTCCAAATGCAAACGTTAAGTAGTTCTCGTGAGCCTTTAACTGAGCGGAATGCAGGATCTGACTAAAATAATGGCGGATACAGCAGGGCCAGCCCCATCCTCAGCCCTTTTTAAACCCTGGGCCCAGCCCCATCCTCACCTCGTGGGTCCCACCTGTGCTGCCCCGGGCCACAGCTGGAGCCCATGGGGAACAGGGGGCCAACTACCTCAACCCTCACAAGCCAGGCACAGCCAGCAACCTGGCACAGGCATGGGCACACACCACCACCAAGCTGGTGCTGCCATGGGCAGATGCGGCCGCCAAGCTGGCACCGGCCTGGCAGACTTTAGTTTACAGCCCAAAGCCGAGGTTGGCCTCTAAACAAGAAAACATGTGAAAGCATCCTTACAGGATGCCAGTCCAGTGGTGTCCATGATAGCTCTCACAGCCTCCCACGTAATAGACAGCTCCCCTGTCCGGGACCATGTTTTGCATGTCCCAGGCCCTCCCCGCACCCATGCTGAAAATCAAACAGAACAATTAAGGACTCTGCTTCATCACCTCAGCCTCCAAAAGAAGCTTCCTTCCTCTGCTAACGCTCGACACAGATATCCCCATGCTGTTCCTTCAATGCAGGCTGGCCTTGGGTGCCTGTACTGCCAAAGGAAGAGAAAAAGATCATGCTCTTGTCACGTGCTCCATCATCCTCTTGTTCTTCAAGAAAACAGAAGAAAGCTACCATCCCCATTGCTACATAGGAGAAATTTGTGCGGGGGATGGCTGAGCCCATCCCCAGAAATGGAGAACTCTGCTATGACCCTGCTTTGCCTTTTGGCGACAGCGCCCGCCATCGGCGTGCCCCAAACAGGCGAGGTCCCGTTCAGGCTGGCATCCGCCACAAAGAGGAGAGGTCCCCTGCGGGCTGAACAGAGTCAACTGAACAGAGTCTTCAGAGGAACTTAGCCGTGCATTCAGTTTACAAGTAAATGCCACCCAAGCAACGGTAGGGGGCATTCTGGCATCTAAAGGAATTCAGGAGTTAATTTAGTGTTTCCAATGGAACATTCCATAGGTTGTAAAAGCAGCCTTAAAGTCTTTTTCCCTCTTGCACCAACAACGCTGCTTTTAGTTCTACGTAAGGGTCCCCTACAACTACTTACTACAGCACGTGTGGCTCCACTATCAATGAAAAAATACAAAAATCTCTTCTTTCATTCCCCAGCTTGACTGGAACCAGAGGGTCGTCTGGGGAAATTTTAATAGATCCCTCCGGCCCCCTTCACTCCAACCCAATCTCCGGCATGACTCCAACGGCTGCTTCTGTCTCTCTTTCCCGATTACTCAGACGGCATGGACAATTTTTTTCCAACGGCCCTCTTGCCTACAATTTGCACGCCGATGCATTCCCAGGGGAATGTCATAACGATTTCTACTATTATTTCTACAGCCCCTTCCTCACCCACAGAATTCACCTCCTGTATTTTCTCTCCCTTTTTCCTGGTCTTCCCTCAAGGCAGCCAACAAAGAAGCTTGCAGCGTTACTCGTCCCCGCTTCTCCTTCTCTTCTATTTCCTCCCGATTATTACGTACCTTAGACGCCATTGAGAAGAACTGTGAGATTGTCATGCCATCCTCGCCCCTTACCTTTTGTCATCTCTCTCTTATATCTGCTGCTGCTTGACCAATAAACAGCGTGTTAAATAACTTTGAATTGCTATCATCTTCCGGATCCAGATCTGCCCGTTTTCGAGCTACTTCACACAATCTCTCATAGAAGGCTGACGGGGTTTCCTTATCCCCCTGCCTTACTTCAGATAGTTTAGATAAATTCTTGGGCTTTTGCACTCCATGTGGAATCCCATACAAAATTAACTTCTGATATTCCTTTACCCTCTCTAATCCCTCACACTTGTGTTCGGATCCCACTCCGGATCCTCTTTCGGGAGGTACATATCGGTATTAGGCACCCCCCCGCCTTGTTGGATCCGTCCCTCTCTAGCCTTCTCTAAAATTGTTCTCCTCTCCTCAGCGGTAAACAAATATTCTAGGAGAGCCTGTACATCTCCCCAGTTAGGACTAGGAGTCGTGATTAACAGTACTATACATTCCTTCTGGATGGTTTCGATAGGATCCCACTGCCTGTTTGCAGTTTAATAAATCACAAGCAGTAAAAGGTACGTGTACGGATACCGGTGCTCCTTCAGGCCCTACAGCCTGTCTGAGGGGAGCTCAAACTATGGGTTTCTGTCCCCTTGTTCTTTGAGAGATAGCACTCACAACTCCATCACCACTTGAGCTATCAGATTTGGGCTGTTTGGGGGGAGCTACCAACAGCTGAACATCCTCTTCTGAATTTTCCCATTCAATACAACGAGGTTTTCCCTTTTTCTCTTTTAACGCATATATTCCAATCTGATGTTTAGAATCCACTAAACCACCTTTCTTCCTAATATCCCAATCGCGCCTTAACGAAACAAACATATCCGCAGAAGGCGTTTCATGCCATTTTTCAGTTCCCCGACAACACAACATTAATTCCGATATAGTGTTATATTTCAAGGATCCATTCTCAGGCCATTTTTCACCATCTTCCCATGGATATTGTGGCCACCGTTGATTACAATATCGTTTTAGCTGATTTTTAGTCATGGCATCTCCCCCAAATTTATTGCAATGCTTCAGGATGCATCCTAGAGGAGAGCAAAGGGGTGCCTCCTGGGAAGCAGCAGCACCCATACCGGTACCGAAAAACCCAGTATTCCTATACAAACCAGAACGAGGGACGTCTCCCTTCGTTACTCAGAACAGGACAGCGTGGAGAAACAAACAGAACTACGCTACTGCCACCTGTCTTTCCTGCTGCGTCTTATGCAGAGCCCAGAACAGAACACAGGCTGCCTGCTTCCCGAGACATCTTGCCCCTACCCCCTTTTCTCCTATCCCCAAAAAACACCTCTTTTCAGGAGCATTGCACCGTTTTGTCACTTACCGCCCGACCGCAGGAGAGGAGCTGAAGGAGTCCCCAGTCGACAGGTCGGTGCGCGCTGGAGTCCGCTCAGGCCTCTTCTCCCCGTCGGATGCGGCAAGACGAACCGGGCGAGGCTGTCAGCTCGGTCCCATCTGGGGTGTCAAAACTGTTATCCCACAAGCGTGAGGTCGCTTACCCGGTGTGCGGGACGCCAATATACACACAGGGCAGAGGTGTTTTTATGGCATGTCTGCGCAGAGATGGGTGCTAGGTGGTAGCTCCACAAAGCTAGCACAAAGTTCGCTCCTACAAGTACAGTCTTGATACAGTCTAGCTATGCATATGCATAAGTAATTACACAAAGCAGTTTTCTATTGGTCTGCATTTCTCTCATTTCAACTTCAAGCTACAGCGCTACTTTAACATGCTGCGCACGCTCAGAGGCGAGGGCGCTCTGCTTGGGCTGGTGTCTCCAGCTCGAGGGGTGTGACTTTTAGTATTATAAGGAGGATAGTTTGCGGGAGGGTGCTTCTTATCACACTCCTACTAGTTGTTTCGGATGGTTCCCAAAACATTTCAATTAGCTTACCTATTTCTTCAGGATGTGCTTCTCTCCCAAGGACAGTAATTCTTGTTTAGACGTTCCACTTTCCAGACTCAATCCTCCTTATCAGTTTGACGTAAGCCCTGACCTTCCGCCAGCCCCTGGTGGACGACACCGTCAGACTACAACACGACCGTTCTTTTATGCCAGTCAGTGCGTTCAGAATTAGGAGCAGAAAGAACAGGGCAAGCTAAACACCCACGCAAGCCTCATATCCCTAAGAAATGATTAAAAAAACCCAGACGACCCCCATTTTAGATTGCGTTGGCTTAGGGACTGCCTCCTTCAAGTGCCAGAGCGGACCGGTGGAATCAGTCACAGAATTCAGCTGCCTACCAGGAGACAGCCCTCGTCCTCGCAAGGCAAATGTTTCAAAACATGGTGCTATTTTCCGACGTTATCAACTACAGCGGGCTTGCCCTACCAGCACGAGTTGAGGACATTTTCCTGTGGGTTCATTTGACACTGCAGTAAGTTTTGAGCAGGTACAAGCAACCAAGCGCGAGATAGAAAGTCAGCTAAGATACCAGCTGCCGTACAAAATCCGTTCAAGATCGTGCCTGCGGGAACGGCACAAAGCCCGCGATGACTGAACAAGTATGTCGGAGGCCCTACGGCAAACAGCGCCGACGTTTCGTGAAGCTCTTTTCCTGTCAAGAAAAGGACCTTTTATGCAGTGTCTCTACTGGAATGCAGGCTGCTTCCTACACATTCTGGCAAGTTAGCTTTCACAGAAACCCCGAGAACTTCAACCACCAAGCTACATTTGTAATTCTTGCGCTCTACCTACGGGGAATTTCAGCGAATCACAACACCACTTAAAGCAAAATTCTGGGTCTGTTTCACGCCAATCAAATAGCTAAGCCATGGACAGGGGTCTGTAGAAAGACAGCGACCTTAAAAGATAAAGACAGGAGAGTACTCACTTTTCTGAAATTTCTTCCAGTCGTTCCATTGATTTAGCAGCCCAACCCAGCCGTCGAAATTCTGGTGCAACAGAGAGAGCAGTAGCATGTCCACGCCATTCTCCCCTAGCCACACAGCCTTCCGCTTTGCCCATTGCTGCCAACAGCCAGAGCATCGGCGCCGTAGCACCTTGGCAATAACGCACCTCCCATAGCTACACACCTTCACAAAAGAACCGAGCAGGGTGTAAACAAACATTGCAACGGTTGCGCTAAGGGCTCAAACAGGGATGCCTATGTTATCGCTCCGAGATTCAACAACCACTAAAAATGTCATTTTGCTGCAGTACTACAGGAGTTCATTGACTAGTGTCAAAAACATTTTGTTGAAAATTCATTGTTTGAAGCATGACTTCCAAATGCAAACGTTAAGTAGTTCTCGTGAGCCTTTAACTGAGCGGAATGCAGGATCTGACTAAAATAATGGCGGATACAGCAGGGCCAGCCCCATCCTCAGCCCTTTTTAAACCCTGGGCCCAGCCCCATCCTCACCTCGTGGGTCCCACCTGTGCTGCCCCGGGCCACAGCTGGAGCCCATGGGGAACAGGGGGCCAACTACCTCAACCCTCACAAGCCAGGCACAGCCAGCAACCTGGCACAGGCATGGGCACACACCACCACCAAGCTGGTGCTGCCATGGGCAGATGCGGCCGCCAAGCTGGCACCGGCCTGGCAGACTTTAGTTTACAGCCCAAAGCCGAGGTTGGCCTCTAAACAAGAAAACATGTGAAAGCATCCTTACAGGATGCCAGTCCAGTGGTGTCCATGATAGCTCTCACAGCCTCCCACGTAATAGACAGCTCCCCTGTCCGGGACCATGTTTTGCATGTCCCAGGCCCTCCCCGCACCCATGCTGAAAATCAAACAGAACAATTAAGGACTCTGCTTCATCACCTCAGCCTCCAAAAGAAGCTTCCTTCCTCTGCTAACGCTCGACACAGATATCCCCATGCTGTTCCTTCAATGCAGGCTGGCCTTGGGTGCCTGTACTGCCAAAGGAAGAGAAAAAGATCATGCTCTTGTCACGTGCTCCATCATCCTCTTGTTCTTCAAGAAAACAGAAGAAAGCTACCATCCCCATTGCTACATAGGAGAAATTTGTGCGGGGGATGGCTGAGCCCATCCCCAGAAATGGAGAACTCTGCTATGACCCTGCTTTGCCTTTTGGCGACAGCGCCCGCCATCGGCGTGCCCCAAACAGGCGAGGTCCCGTTCAGGCTGGCATCCGCCACAAAGAGGAGAGGTCCCCTGCGGGCTGAACAGAGTCAACTGAACAGAGTCTTCAGAGGAACTTAGCCGTGCATTCAGTTTACAAGTAAATGCCACCCAAGCAACGGTAGGGGGCATTCTGGCATCTAAAGGAATTCAGGAGTTAATTTAGTGTTTCCAATGGAACATTCCATAGGTTGTAAAAGCAGCCTTAAAGTCTTTTTCCCTCTTGCACCAACAACGCTGCTTTTAGTTCTACGTAAGGGTCCCCTACAACTACTTACTACAGCACGTGTGGCTCCACTATCAATGAAAAAATACAAAAATCTCTTCTTTCATTCCCCAGCTTGACTGGAACCAGAGGGTCGTCTGGGGAAATTTTAATAGATCCCTCCGGCCCCCTTCACTCCAACCCAATCTCCGGCATGACTCCAACGGCTGCTTCTGTCTCTCTTTCCCGATTACTCAGACGGCATGGACAATTTTTTTCCAACGGCCCTCTTGCCTACAATTTGCACGCCGATGCATTCCCAGGGGAATGTCATAACGATTTCTACTATTATTTCTACAGCCCCTTCCTCACCCACAGAATTCACCTCCTGTATTTTCTCTCCCTTTTTCCTGGTCTTCCCTCAAGGCAGCCAACAAAGAAGCTTGCAGCGTTACTCGTCCCCGCTTCTCCTTCTCTTCTATTTCCTCCCGATTATTACGTACCTTAGACGCCATTGAGAAGAACTGTGAGATTGTCATGCCATCCTCGCCCCTTACCTTTTGTCATCTCTCTCTTATATCTGCTGCTGCTTGACCAATAAACAGCGTGTTAAATAACTTTGAATTGCTATCATCTTCCGGATCCAGATCTGCCCGTTTTCGAGCTACTTCACACAATCTCTCATAGAAGGCTGACGGGGTTTCCTTATCCCCCTGCCTTACTTCAGATAGTTTAGATAAATTCTTGGGCTTTTGCACTCCATGTGGAATCCCATACAAAATTAACTTCTGATATTCCTTTACCCTCTCTAATCCCTCACACTTGTGTTCGGATCCCACTCCGGATCCTCTTTCGGGAGGTACATATTGGTATTAGGCACCCCCCCGCCTTGTTGGATCCGTCCCTCTCTAGCCTTCTCTAAAATTGTTCTCCTCTCCTCAGCGGTAAACAAATATTCTAGGAGAGCCTGTACATCTCCCCAGTTAGGACTAGGAGTCGTGATTAACAGTACTATACATTCCTTCTGGATGGTTTCGATAGGATCCCACTGCCTGTTTGCAGTTTAATAAATCACAAGCAGTAAAAGGTACGTGTACGGATACCGGTGCTCCTTCAGGCCCTACAGCCTGTCTGAGGGGAGCTCAAACTATGGGTTTCTGTCCCCTTGTTCTTTGAGAGATAGCACTCACAACTCCATCACCACTTGAGCTATCAGATTTGGGCTGTTTGGGGGGAGCTACCAACAGCTGAACATCCTCTTCTGAATTTTCCCATTCAATACAACGAGGTTTTCCCTTTTTCTCTTTTAACGCATATATTCCAATCTGATGTTTAGAATCCACTAAACCACCTTTCTTCCTAATATCCCAATCGCGCCTTAACGAAACAAACATATCCGCAGAAGGCGTTTCATGCCATTTTTCAGTTCCCCGACAACACAACATTAATTCCGATATAGTGTTATATTTCAAGGATCCATTCTCAGGCCATTTTTCACCATCTTCCCATGGATATTGTGGCCACCGTTGATTACAATATCGTTTTAGCTGATTTTTAGTCATGGCATCTCCCCCAAATTTATTGCAATGCTTCAGGATGCATCCTAGAGGAGAGCAAAGGGGTGCCTCCTGGGAAGCAGCAGCACCCATACCGGTACCGAAAAACCCAGTATTCCTATACAAACCAGAACGAGGGACGTCTCCCTTCGTTACTCAGAACAGGACAGCGTGGAGAAACAAACAGAACTACGCTACTGCCACCTGTCTTTCCTGCTGCGTCTTATGCAGAGCCCAGAACAGAACACAGGCTGCCTGCTTCCCGAGACATCTTGCCCCTACCCCCTTTTCTCCTATCCCCAAAAAACACCTCTTTTCAGGAGCATTGCACCGTTTTGTCACTTACCGCCCGACCGCAGGAGAGGAGCTGAAGGAGTCCCCAGTCGACAGGTCGGTGCGCGCTGGAGTCCGCTCAGGCCTCTTCTCCCCGTCGGATGCGGCAAGACGAACCGGGCGAGGCTGTCAGCTCGGTCCCATCTGGGGTGTCAAAACTGTTATCCCACAAGCGTGAGGTCGCTTACCCGGTGTGCGGGACGCCAATATACACACAGGGCAGAGGTGTTTTTATGGCATGTCTGCGCAGAGATGGGTGCTAGGTGGTAGCTCCACAGAGCTAGCACAAAGTTCGCTCCTACAAGTACAGTCTTGATACAGTCTAGCTATGCATATGCATAAGTAATTACACAAAGCAGTTTTCTATTGGTCTGCATTTCTCTCATTTCAACTTCAAGCTACAGCGCTACTTTAACATGCTGCGCACGCTCAGAGGCGAGGGCGCTCTGCTTGGGCTGGTGTCTCCAGCTCGAGGGGTGTGACTTTTAGTATTATAAGGAGGATAGTTTGCGGGAGGGTGCTTCTTATCACACTCCTACTAGTTGTTTCGGATGGTTCCCAAAACATTTCAATTAGCTTACCTATTTCTTCAGGATGTGCTTCTCTCCCAAGGACAGTAATTCTTGTTTAGACGTTCCACTTTCCAGACTCAATCCTCCTTATCAGTTTGACGTAAGCCCTGACCTTCCGCCAGCCCCTGGTGGACGACACCGTCAGACTACAACACGACCGTTCTTTTATGCCAGTCAGTGCGTTCAGAATTAGGAGCAGAAAGAACAGGGCAAGCTAAACACCCACGCAAGCCTCATATCCCTAAGAAATGATTAAAAAAACCCAGACGACCCCCATTTTAGATTGCGTTGGCTTAGGGACTGCCTCCTTCAAGTGCCAGAGCGGACCGGTGGAATCAGTCACAGAATTCAGCTGCCTACCAGGAGACAGCCCTCGTCCTCGCAAGGCAAATGTTTCAAAACATGGTGCTATTTTCCGACGTTATCAACTACAGCGGGCTTGCCCTACCAGCACGAGTTGAGGACATTTTCCTGTGGGTTCATTTGACACTGCAGTAAGTTTTGAGCAGGTACAAGCAACCAAGCGCGAGATAGAAAGTCAGCTAAGATACCAGCTGCCGTACAAAATCCGTTCAAGATCGTGCCTGCGGGAACGGCACAAAGCCCGCGATGACTGAACAAGTATGTCGGAGGCCCTACGGCAAACAGCGCCGACGTTTCGTGAAGCTCTTTTCCTGTCAAGAAAAGGACCTTTTATGCAGTGTCTCTACTGGAATGCAGGCTGCTTCCTACACATTCTGGCAAGTTAGCTTTCACAGAAACCCCGAGAACTTCAACCACCAAGCTACATTTGTAATTCTTGCGCTCTACCTACGGGGAATTTCAGCGAATCACAACACCACTTAAAGCAAAATTCTGGGTCTGTTTCACGCCAATCAAATAGCTAAGCCATGGACAGGGGTCTGTAGAAAGACAGCGACCTTAAAAGATAAAGACAGGAGAGTACTCACTTTTCTGAAATTTCTTCCAGTCGTTCCATTGATTTAGCAGCCCAACCCAGCCGTCGAAATTCTGGTGCAACAGAGAGAGCAGTAGCATGTCCACGCCATTCTCCCCTAGCCACACAGCCTTCCGCTTTGCCCATTGCTGCCAACAGCCAGAGCATCGGCGCCGTAGCACCTTGGCAATAACGCACCTCCCATAGCTACACACCTTCACAAAAGAACCGAGCAGGGTGTAAACAAACATTGCAACGGTTGCGCTAAGGGCTCAAACAGGGATGCCTATGTTATCGCTCCGAGATTCAACAACCACTAAAAATGTCATTTTGCTGCAGTACTACAGGAGTTCATTGACTAGTGTCAAAAACATTTTGTTGAAAATTCATTGTTTGAAGCATGACTTCCAAATGCAAACGTTAAGTAGTTCTCGTGAGCCTTTAACTGAGCGGAATGCAGGATCTGACTAAAATAATGGCGGATACAGCAGGGCCAGCCCCATCCTCAGCCCTTTTTAAACCCTGGGCCCAGCCCCATCCTCACCTCGTGGGTCCCACCTGTGCTGCCCCGGGCCACAGCTGGAGCCCATGGGGAACAGGGGGCCAACTACCTCAACCCTCACAAGCCAGGCACAGCCAGCAACCTGGCACAGGCATGGGCACACACCACCACCAAGCTGGTGCTGCCATGGGCAGATGCGGCCGCCAAGCTGGCACCGGCCTGGCAGACTTTAGTTTACAGCCCAAAGCCGAGGTTGGCCTCTAAACAAGAAAACATGTGAAAGCATCCTTACAGGATGCCAGTCCAGTGGTGTCCATGATAGCTCTCACAGCCTCCCACGTAATAGACAGCTCCCCTGTCCGGGACCATGTTTTGCATGTCCCAGGCCCTCCCCGCACCCATGCTGAAAATCAAACAGAACAATTAAGGACTCTGCTTCATCACCTCAGCCTCCAAAAGAAGCTTCCTTCCTCTGCTAACGCTCGACACAGATATCCCCATGCTGTTCCTTCAATGCAGGCTGGCCTTGGGTGCCTGTACTGCCAAAGGAAGAGAAAAAGATCATGCTCTTGTCACGTGCTCCATCATCCTCTTGTTCTTCAAGAAAACAGAAGAAAGCTACCATCCCCATTGCTACATAGGAGAAATTTGTGCGGGGGATGGCTGAGCCCATCCCCAGAAATGGAGAACTCTGCTATGACCCTGCTTTGCCTTTTGGCGACAGCGCCCGCCATCGGCGTGCCCCAAACAGGCGAGGTCCCGTTCAGGCTGGCATCCGCCACAAAGAGGAGAGGTCCCCTGCGGGCTGAACAGAGTCAACTGAACAGAGTCTTCAGAGGAACTTAGCCGTGCATTCAGTTTACAAGTAAATGCCACCCAAGCAACGGTAGGGGGCATTCTGGCATCTAAAGGAATTCAGGAGTTAATTTAGTGTTTCCAATGGAACATTCCATAGGTTGTAAAAGCAGCCTTAAAGTCTTTTTCCCTCTTGCACCAACAACGCTGCTTTTAGTTCTACGTAAGGGTCCCCTACAACTACTTACTACAGCACGTGTGGCTCCACTATCAATGAAAAAATACAAAAATCTCTTCTTTCATTCCCCAGCTTGACTGGAACCAGAGGGTCGTCTGGGGAAATTTTAATAGATCCCTCCGGCCCCCTTCACTCCAACCCAATCTCCGGCATGACTCCAACGGCTGCTTCTGTCTCTCTTTCCCGATTACTCAGACGGCATGGACAATTTTTTTCCAACGGCCCTCTTGCCTACAATTTGCACGCCGATGCATTCCCAGGGGAATGTCATAACGATTTCTACTATTATTTCTACAGCCCCTTCCTCACCCACAGAATTCACCTCCTGTATTTTCTCTCCCTTTTTCCTGGTCTTCCCTCAAGGCAGCCAACAAAGAAGCTTGCAGCGTTACTCGTCCCCGCTTCTCCTTCTCTTCTATTTCCTCCCGATTATTACGTACCTTAGACGCCATTGAGAAGAACTGTGAGATTGTCATGCCATCCTCGCCCCTTACCTTTTGTCATCTCTCTCTTATATCTGCTGCTGCTTGACCAATAAACAGCGTGTTAAATAACTTTGAATTGCTATCATCTTCCGGATCCAGATCTGCCCGTTTTCGAGCTACTTCACACAATCTCTCATAGAAGGCTGACGGGGTTTCCTTATCCCCCTGCCTTACTTCAGATAGTTTAGATAAATTCTTGGGCTTTTGCACTCCATGTGGAATCCCATACAAAATTAACTTCTGATATTCCTTTACCCTCTCTAATCCCTCACACTTGTGTTCGGATCCCACTCCGGATCCTCTTTCGGGAGGTACATATTGGTATTAGGCACCCCCCCGCCTTGTTGGATCCGTCCCTCTCTAGCCTTCTCTAAAATTGTTCTCCTCTCCTCAGCGGTAAACAAATATTCTAGGAGAGCCTGTACATCTCCCCAGTTAGGACTAGGAGTCGTGATTAACAGTACTATACATTCCTTCTGGATGGTTTCGATAGGATCCCACTGCCTGTTTGCAGTTTAATAAATCACAAGCAGTAAAAGGTACGTGTACGGATACCGGTGCTCCTTCAGGCCCTACAGCCTGTCTGAGGGGAGCTCAAACTATGGGTTTCTGTCCCCTTGTTCTTTGAGAGATAGCACTCACAACTCCATCACCACTTGAGCTATCAGATTTGGGCTGTTTGGGGGGAGCTACCAACAGCTGAACATCCTCTTCTGAATTTTCCCATTCAATACAACGAGGTTTTCCCTTTTTCTCTTTTAACGCATATATTCCAATCTGATGTTTAGAATCCACTAAACCACCTTTCTTCCTAATATCCCAATCGCGCCTTAACGAAACAAACATATCCGCAGAAGGCGTTTCATGCCATTTTTCAGTTCCCCGACAACACAACATTAATTCCGATATAGTGTTATATTTCAAGGATCCATTCTCAGGCCATTTTTCACCATCTTCCCATGGATATTGTGGCCACCGTTGATTACAATATCGTTTTAGCTGATTTTTAGTCATGGCATCTCCCCCAAATTTATCGCAATGCTTCAGGATGCATCCTAGAGGAGAGCAAAGGGGTGCCTCCTGGGAAGCAGCAGCACCCATACCGGTACCGAAAAACCCAGTATTCCTATACAAACCAGAACGAGGGACGTCTCCCTTCGTTACTCAGAACAGGACAGCGTGGAGAAACAAACAGAACTACGCTACTGCCACCTGTCTTTCCTGCTGCGTCTTATGCAGAGCCCAGAACAGAACACAGGCTGCCTGCTTCCCGAGACATCTTGCCCCTACCCCCTTTTCTCCTATCCCCAAAAAACACCTCTTTTCAGGAGCATTGCACCGTTTTGTCACTTACCGCCCGACCGCAGGAGAGGAGCTGAAGGAGTCCCCAGTCGACAGGTCGGTGCGCGCTGGAGTCCGCTCAGGCCTCTTCTCCCCGTCGGATGCGGCAAGACGAACCGGGCGAGGCTGTCAGCTCGGTCCCATCTGGGGTGTCAAAACTGTTATCCCACAAGCGTGAGGTCGCTTACCCGGTGTGCGGGACGCCAATATACACACAGGGCAGAGGTGTTTTTATGGCATGTCTGCGCAGAGATGGGTGCTAGGTGGTAGCTCCACAAAGCTAGCACAAAGTTCGCTCCTACAAGTACAGTCTTGATACAGTCTAGCTATGCATATGCATAAGTAATTACACAAAGCAGTTTTCTATTGGTCTGCATTTCTCTCATTTCAACTTCAAGCTACAGCGCTACTTTAACATGCTGCGCACGCTCAGAGGCGAGGGCGCTCTGCTTGGGCTGGTGTCTCCAGCTCGAGGGGTGTGACTTTTAGTATTATAAGGAGGATAGTTTGCGGGAGGGTGCTTCTTATCACACTCCTACTAGTTGTTTCGGATGGTTCCCAAAACATTTCAATTAGCTTACCTATTTCTTCAGGATGTGCTTCTCTCCCAAGGACAGTAATTCTTGTTTAGACGTTCCACTTTCCAGACTCAATCCTCCTTATCAGTTTGACGTAAGCCCTGACCTTCCGCCAGCCCCTGGTGGACGACACCGTCAGACTACAACACGACCGTTCTTTTATGCCAGTCAGTGCGTTCAGAATTAGGAGCAGAAAGAACAGGGCAAGCTAAACACCCACGCAAGCCTCATATCCCTAAGAAATGATTAAAAAAACCCAGACGACCCCCATTTTAGATTGCGTTGGCTTAGGGACTGCCTCCTTCAAGTGCCAGAGCGGACCGGTGGAATCAGTCACAGAATTCAGCTGCCTACCAGGAGACAGCCCTCGTCCTCGCAAGGCAAATGTTTCAAAACATGGTGCTATTTTCCGACGTTATCAACTACAGCGGGCTTGCCCTACCAGCACGAGTTGAGGACATTTTCCTGTGGGTTCATTTGACACTGCAGTAAGTTTTGAGCAGGTACAAGCAACCAAGCGCGAGATAGAAAGTCAGCTAAGATACCAGCTGCCGTACAAAATCCGTTCAAGATCGTGCCTGCGGGAACGGCACAAAGCCCGCGATGACTGAACAAGTATGTCGGAGGCCCTACGGCAAACAGCGCCGACGTTTCGTGAAGCTCTTTTCCTGTCAAGAAAAGGACCTTTTATGCAGTGTCTCTACTGGAATGCAGGCTGCTTCCTACACATTCTGGCAAGTTAGCTTTCACAGAAACCCCGAGAACTTCAACCACCAAGCTACATTTGTAATTCTTGCGCTCTACCTACGGGGAATTTCAGCGAATCACAACACCACTTAAAGCAAAATTCTGGGTCTGTTTCACGCCAATCAAATAGCTAAGCCATGGACAGGGGTCTGTAGAAAGACAGCGACCTTAAAAGATAAAGACAGGAGAGTACTCACTTTTCTGAAATTTCTTCCAGTCGTTCCATTGATTTAGCAGCCCAACCCAGCCGTCGAAATTCTGGTGCAACAGAGAGAGCAGTAGCATGTCCACGCCATTCTCCCCTAGCCACACAGCCTTCCGCTTTGCCCATTGCTGCCAACAGCCAGAGCATCGGCGCCGTAGCACCTTGGCAATAACGCACCTCCCATAGCTACACACCTTCACAAAAGAACCGAGCAGGGTGTAAACAAACATTGCAACGGTTGCGCTAAGGGCTCAAACAGGGATGCCTATGTTATCGCTCCGAGATTCAACAACCACTAAAAATGTCATTTTGCTGCAGTACTACAGGAGTTCATTGACTAGTGTCAAAAACATTTTGTTGAAAATTCATTGTTTGAAGCATGACTTCCAAATGCAAACGTTAAGTAGTTCTCGTGAGCCTTTAACTGAGCGGAATGCAGGATCTGACTAAAATAATGGCGGATACAGCAGGGCCAGCCCCATCCTCAGCCCTTTTTAAACCCTGGGCCCAGCCCCATCCTCACCTCGTGGGTCCCACCTGTGCTGCCCCGGGCCACAGCTGGAGCCCATGGGGAACAGGGGGCCAACTACCTCAACCCTCACAAGCCAGGCACAGCCAGCAACCTGGCACAGGCATGGGCACACACCACCACCAAGCTGGTGCTGCCATGGGCAGATGCGGCCGCCAAGCTGGCACCGGCCTGGCAGACTTTAGTTTACAGCCCAAAGCCGAGGTTGGCCTCTAAACAAGAAAACATGTGAAAGCATCCTTACAGGATGCCAGTCCAGTGGTGTCCATGATAGCTCTCACAGCCTCCCACGTAATAGACAGCTCCCCTGTCCGGGACCATGTTTTGCATGTCCCAGGCCCTCCCCGCACCCATGCTGAAAATCAAACAGAACAATTAAGGACTCTGCTTCATCACCTCAGCCTCCAAAAGAAGCTTCCTTCCTCTGCTAACGCTCGACACAGATATCCCCATGCTGTTCCTTCAATGCAGGCTGGCCTTGGGTGCCTGTACTGCCAAAGGAAGAGAAAAAGATCATGCTCTTGTCACGTGCTCCATCATCCTCTTGTTCTTCAAGAAAACAGAAGAAAGCTACCATCCCCATTGCTACATAGGAGAAATTTGTGCGGGGGATGGCTGAGCCCATCCCCAGAAATGGAGAACTCTGCTATGACCCTGCTTTGCCTTTTGGCGACAGCGCCCGCCATCGGCGTGCCCCAAACAGGCGAGGTCCCGTTCAGGCTGGCATCCGCCACAAAGAGGAGAGGTCCCCTGCGGGCTGAACAGAGTCAACTGAACAGAGTCTTCAGAGGAACTTAGCCGTGCATTCAGTTTACAAGTAAATGCCACCCAAGCAACGGTAGGGGGCATTCTGGCATCTAAAGGAATTCAGGAGTTAATTTAGTGTTTCCAATGGAACATTCCATAGGTTGTAAAAGCAGCCTTAAAGTCTTTTTCCCTCTTGCACCAACAACGCTGCTTTTAGTTCTACGTAAGGGTCCCCTACAACTACTTACTACAGCACGTGTGGCTCCACTATCAATGAAAAAATACAAAAATCTCTTCTTTCATTCCCCAGCTTGACTGGAACCAGAGGGTCGTCTGGGGAAATTTTAATAGATCCCTCCGGCCCCCTTCACTCCAACCCAATCTCCGGCATGACTCCAACGGCTGCTTCTGTCTCTCTTTCCCGATTACTCAGACGGCATGGACAATTTTTTTCCAACGGCCCTCTTGCCTACAATTTGCACGCCGATGCATTCCCAGGGGAATGTCATAACGATTTCTACTATTATTTCTACAGCCCCTTCCTCACCCACAGAATTCACCTCCTGTATTTTCTCTCCCTTTTTCCTGGTCTTCCCTCAAGGCAGCCAACAAAGAAGCTTGCAGCGTTACTCGTCCCCGCTTCTCCTTCTCTTCTATTTCCTCCCGATTATTACGTACCTTAGACGCCATTGAGAAGAACTGTGAGATTGTCATGCCATCCTCGCCCCTTACCTTTTGTCATCTCTCTCTTATATCTGCTGCTGCTTGACCAATAAACAGCGTGTTAAATAACTTTGAATTGCTATCATCTTCCGGATCCAGATCTGCCCGTTTTCGAGCTACTTCACACAATCTCTCATAGAAGGCTGACGGGGTTTCCTTATCCCCCTGCCTTACTTCAGATAGTTTAGATAAATTCTTGGGCTTTTGCACTCCATGTGGAATCCCATACAAAATTAACTTCTGATATTCCTTTACCCTCTCTAATCCCTCACACTTGTGTTCGGATCCCACTCCGGATCCTCTTTCAGGAGGTACATATCGGTATTAGGCACCCCCCCGCCTTGTTGGATCCGTCCCTCTCTAGCCTTCTCTAAAATTGTTCTCCTCTCCTCAGCGGTAAACAAATATTCTAGGAGAGCCTGTACATCTCCCCAGTTAGGACTAGGAGTCGTGATTAACAGTACTATACATTCCTTCTGGATGGTTTCGATAGGATCCCACTGCCTGTTTGCAGTTTAATAAATCACAAGCAGTAAAAGGTACGTGTACGGATACCGGTGCTCCTTCAGGCCCTACAGCCTGTCTGAGGGGAGCTCAAACTATGGGTTTCTGTCCCCTTGTTCTTTGAGAGATAGCACTCACAACTCCATCACCACTTGAGCTATCAGATTTGGGCTGTTTGGGGGGAGCTACCAACAGCTGAACATCCTCTTCTGAATTTTCCCATTCAATACAACGAGGTTTTCCCTTTTTCTCTTTTAACGCATATATTCCAATCTGATGTTTAGAATCCACTAAACCACCTTTCTTCCTAATATCCCAATCGCGCCTTAACGAAACAAACATATCCGCAGAAGGCGTTTCATGCCATTTTTCAGTTCCCCGACAACACAACATTAATTCCGATATAGTGTTATATTTCAAGGATCCATTCTCAGGCCATTTTTCACCATCTTCCCATGGATATTGTGGCCACCGTTGATTACAATATCGTTTTAGCTGATTTTTAGTCATGGCATCTCCCCCAAATTTATTGCAATGCTTCAGGATGCATCCTAGAGGAGAGCAAAGGGGTGCCTCCTGGGAAGCAGCAGCACCCATACCGGTACCGAAAAACCCAGTATTCCTATACAAACCAGAACGAGGGACGTCTCCCTTCGTTACTCAGAACAGGACAGCGTGGAGAAACAAACAGAACTACGCTACTGCCACCTGTCTTTCCTGCTGCGTCTTATGCAGAGCCCAGAACAGAACACAGGCTGCCTGCTTCCCGAGACATCTTGCCCCTACCCCCTTTTCTCCTATCCCCAAAAAACACCTCTTTTCAGGAGCATTGCACCGTTTTGTCACTTACCACCCGACCGCAGGAGAGGAGCTGAAGGAGTCCCCAGTCGACAGGTCGGTGCGCGCTGGAGTCCGCTCAGGCCTCTTCTCCCCGTCGGATGCGGCAAGACGAACCGGGCGAGGCTGTCAGCTCGGTCCCATCTGGGGTGTCAAAACTGTTATCCCACAAGCGTGAGGTCGCTTACCCGGTGTGCGGGACGCCAATATACACACAGGGCAGAGGTGTTTTTATGGCATGTCTGCGCAGAGATGGGTGCTAGGTGGTAGCTCCACAAAGCTAGCACAAAGTTCGCTCCTACAAGTACAGTCTTGATACAGTCTAGCTATGCATATGCATAAGTAATTACACAAAGCAGTTTTCTATTGGTCTGCATTTCTCTCATTTCAACTTCAAGCTACAGCGCTACTTTAACATGCTGCGCACGCTCAGAGGCGAGGGCGCTCTGCTTGGGCTGGTGTCTCCAGCTCGAGGGGTGTGACTTTTAGTATTATAAGGAGGATAGTTTGCGGGAGGGTGCTTCTTATCACACTCCTACTAGTTGTTTCGGATGGTTCCCAAAACATTTCAATTAGCTTACCTATTTCTTCAGGATGTGCTTCTCTCCCAAGGACAGTAATTCTTGTTTAGACGTTCCACTTTCCAGACTCAATCCTCCTTATCAGTTTGACGTAAGCCCTGACCTTCCGCCAGCCCCTGGTGGACGACACCGTCAGACTACAACACGACCGTTCTTTTATGCCAGTCAGTGCGTTCAGAATTAGGAGCAGAAAGAACAGGGCAAGCTAAACACCCACGCAAGCCTCATATCCCTAAGAAATGATTAAAAAAACCCAGACGACCCCCATTTTAGATTGCGTTGGCTTAGGGACTGCCTCCTTCAAGTGCCAGAGCGGACCGGTGGAATCAGTCACAGAATTCAGCTGCCTACCAGGAGACAGCCCTCGTCCTCGCAAGGCAAATGTTTCAAAACATGGTGCTATTTTCCGACGTTATCAACTACAGCGGGCTTGCCCTACCAGCACGAGTTGAGGACATTTTCCTGTGGGTTCATTTGACACTGCAGTAAGTTTTGAGCAGGTACAAGCAACCAAGCGCGAGATAGAAAGTCAGCTAAGATACCAGCTGCCGTACAAAATCCGTTCAAGATCGTGCCTGCGGGAACGGCACAAAGCCCGCGATGACTGAACAAGTATGTCGGAGGCCCTACGGCAAACAGCGCCGACGTTTCGTGAAGCTCTTTTCCTGTCAAGAAAAGGACCTTTTATGCAGTGTCTCTACTGGAATGCAGGCTGCTTCCTACACATTCTGGCAAGTTAGCTTTCACAGAAACCCCGAGAACTTCAACCACCAAGCTACATTTGTAATTCTTGCGCTCTACCTACGGGGAATTTCAGCGAATCACAACACCACTTAAAGCAAAATTCTGGGTCTGTTTCACGCCAATCAAATAGCTAAGCCATGGACAGGGGTCTGTAGAAAGACAGCGACCTTAAAAGATAAAGACAGGAGAGTACTCACTTTTCTGAAATTTCTTCCAGTCGTTCCATTGATTTAGCAGCCCAACCCAGCCGTCGAAATTCTGGTGCAACAGAGAGAGCAGTAGCATGTCCACGCCATTCTCCCCTAGCCACACAGCCTTCCGCTTTGCCCATTGCTGCCAACAGCCAGAGCATCGGCGCCGTAGCACCTTGGCAATAACGCACCTCCCATAGCTACACACCTTCACAAAAGAACCGAGCAGGGTGTAAACAAACATTGCAACGGTTGCGCTAAGGGCTCAAACAGGGATGCCTATGTTATCGCTCCGAGATTCAACAACCACTAAAAATGTCATTTTGCTGCAGTACTACAGGAGTTCATTGACTAGTGTCAAAAACATTTTGTTGAAAATTCATTGTTTGAAGCATGACTTCCAAATGCAAACGTTAAGTAGTTCTCGTGAGCCTTTAACTGAGCGGAATGCAGGATCTGACTAAAATAATGGCGGATACAGCAGGGCCAGCCCCATCCTCAGCCCTTTTTAAACCCTGGGCCCAGCCCCATCCTCACCTCGTGGGTCCCACCTGTGCTGCCCCGGGCCACAGCTGGAGCCCATGGGGAACAGGGGGCCAACTACCTCAACCCTCACAAGCCAGGCACAGCCAGCAACCTGGCACAGGCATGGGCACACACCACCACCAAGCTGGTGCTGCCATGGGCAGATGCGGCCGCCAAGCTGGCACCGGCCTGGCAGACTTTAGTTTACAGCCCAAAGCCGAGGTTGGCCTCTAAACAAGAAAACATGTGAAAGCATCCTTACAGGATGCCAGTCCAGTGGTGTCCATGATAGCTCTCACAGCCTCCCACGTAATAGACAGCTCCCCTGTCCGGGACCATGTTTTGCATGTCCCAGGCCCTCCCCGCACCCATGCTGAAAATCAAACAGAACAATTAAGGACTCTGCTTCATCACCTCAGCCTCCAAAAGAAGCTTCCTTCCTCTGCTAACGCTCGACACAGATATCCCCATGCTGTTCCTTCAATGCAGGCTGGCCTTGGGTGCCTGTACTGCCAAAGGAAGAGAAAAAGATCATGCTCTTGTCACGTGCTCCATCATCCTCTTGTTCTTCAAGAAAACAGAAGAAAGCTACCATCCCCATTGCTACATAGGAGAAATTTGTGCGGGGGATGGCTGAGCCCATCCCCAGAAATGGAGAACTCTGCTATGACCCTGCTTTGCCTTTTGGCGACAGCGCCCGCCATCGGCGTGCCCCAAACAGGCGAGGTCCCGTTCAGGCTGGCATCCGCCACAAAGAGGAGAGGTCCCCTGCGGGCTGAACAGAGTCAACTGAACAGAGTCTTCAGAGGAACTTAGCCGTGCATTCAGTTTACAAGTAAATGCCACCCAAGCAACGGTAGGGGGCATTCTGGCATCTAAAGGAATTCAGGAGTTAATTTAGTGTTTCCAATGGAACATTCCATAGGTTGTAAAAGCAGCCTTAAAGTCTTTTTCCCTCTTGCACCAACAACGCTGCTTTTAGTTCTACGTAAGGGTCCCCTACAACTACTTACTACAGCACGTGTGGCTCCACTATCAATGAAAAAATACAAAAATCTCTTCTTTCATTCCCCAGCTTGACTGGAACCAGAGGGTCGTCTGGGGAAATTTTAATAGATCCCTCCGGCCCCCTTCACTCCAACCCAATCTCCGGCATGACTCCAACGGCTGCTTCTGTCTCTCTTTCCCGATTACTCAGACGGCATGGACAATTTTTTTCCAACGGCCCTCTTGCCTACAATTTGCACGCCGATGCATTCCCAGGGGAATGTCATAACGATTTCTACTATTATTTCTACAGCCCCTTCCTCACCCACAGAATTCACCTCCTGTATTTTCTCTCCCTTTTTCCTGGTCTTCCCTCAAGGCAGCCAACAAAGAAGCTTGCAGCGTTACTCGTCCCCGCTTCTCCTTCTCTTCTATTTCCTCCCGATTATTACGTACCTTAGACGCCATTGAGAAGAACTGTGAGATTGTCATGCCATCCTCGCCCCTTACCTTTTGTCATCTCTCTCTTATATCTGCTGCTGCTTGACCAATAAACAGCGTGTTAAATAACTTTGAATTGCTATCATCTTCCGGATCCAGATCTGCCCGTTTTCGAGCTACTTCACACAATCTCTCATAGAAGGCTGACGGGGTTTCCTTATCCCCCTGCCTTACTTCAGATAGTTTAGATAAATTCTTGGGCTTTTGCACTCCATGTGGAATCCCATACAAAATTAACTTCTGATATTCCTTTACCCTCTCTAATCCCTCACACTTGTGTTCGGATCCCACTCCGGATCCTCTTTCGGGAGGTACATATTGGTATTAGGCACCCCCCCGCCTTGTTGGATCCGTCCCTCTCTAGCCTTCTCTAAAATTGTTCTCCTCTCCTCAGCGGTAAACAAATATTCTAGGAGAGCCTGTACATCTCCCCAGTTAGGACTAGGAGTCGTGATTAACAGTACTATACATTCCTTCTGGATGGTTTCGATAGGATCCCACTGCCTGTTTGCAGTTTAATAAATCACAAGCAGTAAAAGGTACGTGTACGGATACCGGTGCTCCTTCGGGCCCTACAGCCTGTCTGAGGGGAGCTCAAACTATGGGTTTCTGTCCCCTTGTTCTTTGAGAGATAGCACTCACAACTCCATCACCACTTGAGCTATCAGATTTGGGCTGTTTGGGGGGAGCTACCAACAGCTGAACATCCTCTTCTGAATTTTCCCATTCAATACAACGAGGTTTTCCCTTTTTCTCTTTTAACGCATATATTCCAATCTGATGTTTAGAATCCACTAAACCACCTTTCTTCCTAATATCCCAATCGCGCCTTAACGAAACAAACATATCCGCAGAAGGCGTTTCATGCCATTTTTCAGTTCCCCGACAACACAACATTAATTCCGATATAGTGTTATATTTCAAGGATCCATTCTCAGGCCATTTTTCACCATCTTCCCATGGATATTGTGGCCACCGTTGATTACAATATCGTTTTAGCTGATTTTTAGTCATGGCATCTCCCCCAAATTTATCGCAATGCTTCAGGATGCATCCTAGAGGAGAGCAAAGGGGTGCCTCCTGGGAAGCAGCAGCACCCATACCGGTACCGAAAAACCCAGTATTCCTATACAAACCAGAACGAGGGACGTCTCCCTTCGTTACTCAGAACAGGACAGCGTGGAGAAACAAACAGAACTACGCTACTGCCACCTGTCTTTCCTGCTGCGTCTTATGCAGAGCCCAGAACAGAACACAGGCTGCCTGCTTCCCGAGACATCTTGCCCCTACCCCCTTTTCTCCTATCCCCAAAAAACACCTCTTTTCAGGAGCATTGCACCGTTTTGTCACTTACCGCCCGACCGCAGGAGAGGAGCTGAAGGAGTCCCCAGTCGACAGGTCGGTGCGCGCTGGAGTCCGCTCAGGCCTCTTCTCCCCGTCGGATGCGGCAAGACGAACCGGGCGAGGCTGTCAGCTCGGTCCCATCTGGGGTGTCAAAACTGTTATCCCACAAGCGTGAGGTCGCTTACCCGGTGTGCGGGACGCCAATATACACACAGGGCAGAGGTGTTTTTATGGCATGTCTGCGCAGAGATGGGTGCTAGGTGGTAGCTCCACAAAGCTAGCACAAAGTTCGCTCCTACAAGTACAGTCTTGATACAGTCTAGCTATGCATATGCATAAGTAATTACACAAAGCAGTTTTCTATTGGTCTGCATTTCTCTCATTTCAACTTCAAGCTACAGCGCTACTTTAACATGCTGCGCACGCTCAGAGGCGAGGGCGCTCTGCTTGGGCTGGTGTCTCCAGCTCGAGGGGTGTGACTTTTAGTATTATAAGGAGGATAGTTTGCGGGAGGGTGCTTCTTATCACACTCCTACTAGTTGTTTCGGATGGTTCCCAAAACATTTCAATTAGCTTACCTATTTCTTCAGGATGTGCTTCTCTCCCAAGGACAGTAATTCTTGTTTAGACGTTCCACTTTCCAGACTCAATCCTCCTTATCAGTTTGACGTAAGCCCTGACCTTCCGCCAGCCCCTGGTGGACGACACCGTCAGACTACAACACGACCGTTCTTTTATGCCAGTCAGTGCGTTCAGAATTAGGAGCAGAAAGAACAGGGCAAGCTAAACACCCACGCAAGCCTCATATCCCTAAGAAATGATTAAAAAAACCCAGACGACCCCCATTTTAGATTGCGTTGGCTTAGGGACTGCCTCCTTCAAGTGCCAGAGCGGACCGGTGGAATCAGTCACAGAATTCAGCTGCCTACCAGGAGACAGCCCTCGTCCTCGCAAGGCAAATGTTTCAAAACATGGTGCTATTTTCCGACGTTATCAACTACAGCGGGCTTGCCCTACCAGCACGAGTTGAGGACATTTTCCTGTGGGTTCATTTGACACTGCAGTAAGTTTTGAGCAGGTACAAGCAACCAAGCGCGAGATAGAAAGTCAGCTAAGATACCAGCTGCCGTACAAAATCCGTTCAAGATCGTGCCTGCGGGAACGGCACAAAGCCCGCGATGACTGAACAAGTATGTCGGAGGCCCTACGGCAAACAGCGCCGACGTTTCGTGAAGCTCTTTTCCTGTCAAGAAAAGGACCTTTTATGCAGTGTCTCTACTGGAATGCAGGCTGCTTCCTACACATTCTGGCAAGTTAGCTTTCACAGAAACCCCGAGAACTTCAACCACCAAGCTACATTTGTAATTCTTGCGCTCTACCTACGGGGAATTTCAGCGAATCACAACACCACTTAAAGCAAAATTCTGGGTCTGTTTCACGCCAATCAAATAGCTAAGCCATGGACAGGGGTCTGTAGAAAGACAGCGACCTTAAAAGATAAAGACAGGAGAGTACTCACTTTTCTGAAATTTCTTCCAGTCGTTCCATTGATTTAGCAGCCCAACCCAGCCGTCGAAATTCTGGTGCAACAGAGAGAGCAGTAGCATGTCCACGCCATTCTCCCCTAGCCACACAGCCTTCCGCTTTGCCCATTGCTGCCAACAGCCAGAGCATCGGCGCCGTAGCACCTTGGCAATAACGCACCTCCCATAGCTACACACCTTCACAAAAGAACCGAGCAGGGTGTAAACAAACATTGCAACGGTTGCGCTAAGGGCTCAAACAGGGATGCCTATGTTATCGCTCCGAGATTCAACAACCACTAAAAATGTCATTTTGCTGCAGTACTACAGGAGTTCATTGACTAGTGTCAAAAACATTTTGTTGAAAATTCATTGTTTGAAGCATGACTTCCAAATGCAAACGTTAAGTAGTTCTCGTGAGCCTTTAACTGAGCGGAATGCAGGATCTGACTAAAATAATGGCGGATACAGCAGGGCCAGCCCCATCCTCAGCCCTTTTTAAACCCTGGGCCCAGCCCCATCCTCACCTCGTGGGTCCCACCTGTGCTGCCCCGGGCCACAGCTGGAGCCCATGGGGAACAGGGGGCCAACTACCTCAACCCTCACAAGCCAGGCACAGCCAGCAACCTGGCACAGGCATGGGCACACACCACCACCAAGCTGGTGCTGCCATGGGCAGATGCGGCCGCCAAGCTGGCACCGGCCTGGCAGACTTTAGTTTACAGCCCAAAGCCGAGGTTGGCCTCTAAACAAGAAAACATGTGAAAGCATCCTTACAGGATGCCAGTCCAGTGGTGTCCATGATAGCTCTCACAGCCTCCCACGTAATAGACAGCTCCCCTGTCCGGGACCATGTTTTGCATGTCCCAGGCCCTCCCCGCACCCATGCTGAAAATCAAACAGAACAATTAAGGACTCTGCTTCATCACCTCAGCCTCCAAAAGAAGCTTCCTTCCTCTGCTAACGCTCGACACAGATATCCCCATGCTGTTCCTTCAATGCAGGCTGGCCTTGGGTGCCTGTACTGCCAAAGGAAGAGAAAAAGATCATGCTCTTGTCACGTGCTCCATCATCCTCTTGTTCTTCAAGAAAACAGAAGAAAGCTACCATCCCCATTGCTACATAGGAGAAATTTGTGCGGGGGATGGCTGAGCCCATCCCCAGAAATGGAGAACTCTGCTATGACCCTGCTTTGCCTTTTGGCGACAGCGCCCGCCATCGGCGTGCCCCAAACAGGCGAGGTCCCGTTCAGGCTGGCATCCGCCACAAAGAGGAGAGGTCCCCTGCGGGCTGAACAGAGTCAACTGAACAGAGTCTTCAGAGGAACTTAGCCGTGCATTCAGTTTACAAGTAAATGCCACCCAAGCAACGGTAGGGGGCATTCTGGCATCTAAAGGAATTCAGGAGTTAATTTAGTGTTTCCAATGGAACATTCCATAGGTTGTAAAAGCAGCCTTAAAGTCTTTTTCCCTCTTGCACCAACAACGCTGCTTTTAGTTCTACGTAAGGGTCCCCTACAACTACTTACTACAGCACGTGTGGCTCCACTATCAATGAAAAAATACAAAAATCTCTTCTTTCATTCCCCAGCTTGACTGGAACCAGAGGGTCGTCTGGGGAAATTTTAATAGATCCCTCCGGCCCCCTTCACTCCAACCCAATCTCCGGCATGACTCCAACGGCTGCTTCTGTCTCTCTTTCCCGATTACTCAGACGGCATGGACAATTTTTTTCCAACGGCCCTCTTGCCTACAATTTGCACGCCGATGCATTCCCAGGGGAATGTCATAACGATTTCTACTATTATTTCTACAGCCCCTTCCTCACCCACAGAATTCACCTCCTGTATTTTCTCTCCCTTTTTCCTGGTCTTCCCTCAAGGCAGCCAACAAAGAAGCTTGCAGCGTTACTCGTCCCCGCTTCTCCTTCTCTTCTATTTCCTCCCGATTATTACGTACCTTAGACGCCATTGAGAAGAACTGTGAGATTGTCATGCCATCCTCGCCCCTTACCTTTTGTCATCTCTCTCTTATATCTGCTGCTGCTTGACCAATAAACAGCGTGTTAAATAACTTTGAATTGCTATCATCTTCCGGATCCAGATCTGCCCGTTTTCGAGCTACTTCACACAATCTCTCATAGAAGGCTGACGGGGTTTCCTTATCCCCCTGCCTTACTTCAGATAGTTTAGATAAATTCTTGGGCTTTTGCACTCCATGTGGAATCCCATACAAAATTAACTTCTGATATTCCTTTACCCTCTCTAATCCCTCACACTTGTGTTCGGATCCCACTCCGGATCCTCTTTCAGGAGGTACATATCGGTATTAGGCACCCCCCCGCCTTGTTGGATCCGTCCCTCTCTAGCCTTCTCTAAAATTGTTCTCCTCTCCTCAGCGGTAAACAAATATTCTAGGAGAGCCTGTACATCTCCCCAGTTAGGACTAGGAGTCGTGATTAACAGTACTATACATTCCTTCTGGATGGTTTCGATAGGATCCCACTGCCTGTTTGCAGTTTAATAAATCACAAGCAGTAAAAGGTACGTGTACGGATACCGGTGCTCCTTCAGGCCCTACAGCCTGTCTGAGGGGAGCTCAAACTATGGGTTTCTGTCCCCTTGTTCTTTGAGAGATAGCACTCACAACTCCATCACCACTTGAGCTATCAGATTTGGGCTGTTTGGGGGGAGCTACCAACAGCTGAACATCCTCTTCTGAATTTTCCCATTCAATACAACGAGGTTTTCCCTTTTTCTCTTTTAACGCATATATTCCAATCTGATGTTTAGAATCCACTAAACCACCTTTCTTCCTAATATCCCAATCGCGCCTTAACGAAACAAACATATCCGCAGAAGGCGTTTCATGCCATTTTTCAGTTCCCCGACAACACAACATTAATTCCGATATAGTGTTATATTTCAAGGATCCATTCTCAGGCCATTTTTCACCATCTTCCCATGGATATTGTGGCCACCGTTGATTACAATATCGTTTTAGCTGATTTTTAGTCATGGCATCTCCCCCAAATTTATTGCAATGCTTCAGGATGCATCCTAGAGGAGAGCAAAGGGGTGCCTCCTGGGAAGCAGCAGCACCCATACCGGTACCGAAAAACCCAGTATTCCTATACAAACCAGAACGAGGGACGTCTCCCTTCGTTACTCAGAACAGGACAGCGTGGAGAAACAAACAGAACTACGCTACTGCCACCTGTCTTTCCTGCTGCGTCTTATGCAGAGCCCAGAACAGAACACAGGCTGCCTGCTTCCCGAGACATCTTGCCCCTACCCCCTTTTCTCCTATCCCCAAAAAACACCTCTTTTCAGGAGCATTGCACCGTTTTGTCACTTACCACCCGACCGCAGGAGAGGAGCTGAAGGAGTCCCCAGTCGACAGGTCGGTGCGCGCTGGAGTCCGCTCAGGCCTCTTCTCCCCGTCGGATGCGGCAAGACGAACCGGGCGAGGCTGTCAGCTCGGTCCCATCTGGGGTGTCAAAACTGTTATCCCACAAGCGTGAGGTCGCTTACCCGGTGTGCGGGACGCCAATATACACACAGGGCAGAGGTGTTTTTATGGCATGTCTGCGCAGAGATGGGTGCTAGGTGGTAGCTCCACAAAGCTAGCACAAAGTTCGCTCCTACAAGTACAGTCTTGATACAGTCTAGCTATGCATATGCATAAGTAATTACACAAAGCAGTTTTCTATTGGTCTGCATTTCTCTCATTTCAACTTCAAGCTACAGCGCTACTTTAACATGCTGCGCACGCTCAGAGGCGAGGGCGCTCTGCTTGGGCTGGTGTCTCCAGCTCGAGGGGTGTGACTTTTAGTATTATAAGGAGGATAGTTTGCGGGAGGGTGCTTCTTATCACACTCCTACTAGTTGTTTCGGATGGTTCCCAAAACATTTCAATTAGCTTACCTATTTCTTCAGGATGTGCTTCTCTCCCAAGGACAGTAATTCTTGTTTAGACGTTCCACTTTCCAGACTCAATCCTCCTTATCAGTTTGACGTAAGCCCTGACCTTCCGCCAGCCCCTGGTGGACGACACCGTCAGACTACAACACGACCGTTCTTTTATGCCAGTCAGTGCGTTCAGAATTAGGAGCAGAAAGAACAGGGCAAGCTAAACACCCACGCAAGCCTCATATCCCTAAGAAATGATTAAAAAAACCCAGACGACCCCCATTTTAGATTGCGTTGGCTTAGGGACTGCCTCCTTCAAGTGCCAGAGCGGACCGGTGGAATCAGTCACAGAATTCAGCTGCCTACCAGGAGACAGCCCTCGTCCTCGCAAGGCAAATGTTTCAAAACATGGTGCTATTTTCCGACGTTATCAACTACAGCGGGCTTGCCCTACCAGCACGAGTTGAGGACATTTTCCTGTGGGTTCATTTGACACTGCAGTAAGTTTTGAGCAGGTACAAGCAACCAAGCGCGAGATAGAAAGTCAGCTAAGATACCAGCTGCCGTACAAAATCCGTTCAAGATCGTGCCTGCGGGAACGGCACAAAGCCCGCGATGACTGAACAAGTATGTCGGAGGCCCTACGGCAAACAGCGCCGACGTTTCGTGAAGCTCTTTTCCTGTCAAGAAAAGGACCTTTTATGCAGTGTCTCTACTGGAATGCAGGCTGCTTCCTACACATTCTGGCAAGTTAGCTTTCACAGAAACCCCGAGAACTTCAACCACCAAGCTACATTTGTAATTCTTGCGCTCTACCTACGGGGAATTTCAGCGAATCACAACACCACTTAAAGCAAAATTCTGGGTCTGTTTCACGCCAATCAAATAGCTAAGCCATGGACAGGGGTCTGTAGAAAGACAGCAACCTTAAAAGATAAAGACAGGAGAGTACTCACTTTTCTGAAATTTCTTCCAGTCGTTCCATTGATTTAGCAGCCCAACCCAGCCGTCGAAATTCTGGTGCAACAGAGAGAGCAGTAGCATGTCCACGCCATTCTCCCCTAGCCACACAGCCTTCCGCTTTGCCCATTGCTGCCAACAGCCAGAGCATCGGCGCCGTAGCACCTTGGCAATAACGCACCTCCCATAGCTACACACCTTCACAAAAGAACCGAGCAGGGTGTAAACAAACATTGCAACGGTTGCGCTAAGGGCTCAAACAGGGATGCCTATGTTATCGCTCCGAGATTCAACAACCACTAAAAATGTCATTTTGCTGCAGTACTACAGGAGTTCATTGACTAGTGTCAAAAACATTTTGTTGAAAATTCATTGTTTGAAGCATGACTTCCAAATGCAAACGTTAAGGAGTTCTCGTGAGCCTTTAACTGAGCGGAATGCAGGATCTGACTAAAATAATGGCGGATACAGCAGGGCCAGCCCCATCCTCAGCCCTTTTTAAACCCTGGGCCCAGCCCCATCCTCACCTCGTGGGTCCCACCTGTGCTGCCCCGGGCCACAGCTGGAGCCCATGGGGAACAGGGGGCCAACTACCTCAACCCTCACAAGCCAGGCACAGCCAGCAACCTGGCACAGGCATGGGCACACACCACCACCAAGCTGGTGCTGCCATGGGCAGATGCGGCCGCCAAGCTGGCACCGGCCTGGCAGACTTTAGTTTACAGCCCAAAGCCGAGGTTGGCCTCTAAACAAGAAAACATGTGAAAGCATCCTTACAGGATGCCAGTCCAGTGGTGTCCATGATAGCTCTCACAGCCTCCCACGTAATAGACAGCTCCCCTGTCCGGGACCATGTTTTGCATGTCCCAGGCCCTCCCCGCACCCATGCTGAAAATCAAACAGAACAATTAAGGACTCTGCTTCATCACCTCAGCCTCCAAAAGAAGCTTCCTTCCTCTGCTAACGCTCGACACAGATATCCCCATGCTGTTCCTTCAATGCAGGCTGGCCTTGGGTGCCTGTACTGCCAAAGGAAGAGAAAAAGATCATGCTCTTGTCACGTGCTCCATCATCCTCTTGTTCTTCAAGAAAACAGAAGAAAGCTACCATCCCCATTGCTACATAGGAGAAATTTGTGCGGGGGATGGCTGAGCCCATCCCCAGAAATGGAGAACTCTGCTATGACCCTGCTTTGCCTTTTGGCGACAGCGCCCGCCATCGGCGTGCCCCAAACAGGCGAGGTCCCGTTCAGGCTGGCATCCGCCACAAAGAGGAGAGGTCCCCTGCGGGCTGAACAGAGTCAACTGAACAGAGTCTTCAGAGGAACTTAGCCGTGCATTCAGTTTACAAGTAAATGCCACCCAAGCAACGGTAGGGGGCATTCTGGCATCTAAAGGAATTCAGGAGTTAATTTAGTGTTTCCAATGGAACATTCCATAGGTTGTAAAAGCAGCCTTAAAGTCTTTTTCCCTCTTGCACCAACAACGCTGCTTTTAGTTCTACGTAAGGGTCCCCTACAACTACTTACTACAGCACGTGTGGCTCCACTATCAATGAAAAAATACAAAAATCTCTTCTTTCATTCCCCAGCTTGACTGGAACCAGAGGGTCGTCTGGGGAAATTTTAATAGATCCCTCCGGCCCCCTTCACTCCAACCCAATCTCCGGCATGACTCCAACGGCTGCTTCTGTCTCTCTTTCCCGATTACTCAGACGGCATGGACAATTTTTTTCCAACGGCCCTCTTGCCTACAATTTGCACGCCGATGCATTCCCAGGGGAATGTCATAACGATTTCTACTATTATTTCTACAGCCCCTTCCTCACCCACAGAATTCACCTCCTGTATTTTCTCTCCCTTTTTCCTGGTCTTCCCTCAAGGCAGCCAACAAAGAAGCTTGCAGCGTTACTCGTCCCCGCTTCTCCTTCTCTTCTATTTCCTCCCGATTATTACGTACCTTAGACGCCATTGAGAAGAACTGTGAGATTGTCATGCCATCCTCGCCCCTTACCTTTTGTCATCTCTCTCTTATATCTGCTGCTGCTTGACCAATAAACAGCGTGTTAAATAACTTTGAATTGCTATCATCTTCCGGATCCAGATCTGCCCGTTTTCGAGCTACTTCACACAATCTCTCATAGAAGGCTGACGGGGTTTCCTTATCCCCCTGCCTTACTTCAGATAGTTTAGATAAATTCTTGGGCTTTTGCACTCCATGTGGAATCCCATACAAAATTAACTTCTGATATTCCTTTACCCTCTCTAATCCCTCACACTTGTGTTCGGATCCCACTCCGGATCCTCTTTCGGGAGGTACATATCGGTATTAGGCACCCCCCAGCCTTGTTGGATCCGTCCCTCTCTAGCCTTCTCTAAAATTGTTCTCCTCTCCTCAGCGGTAAACAAATATTCTAGGAGAGCCTGTACATCTCCCCAGTTAGGACTAGGAGTCGTGATTAACAGTACTATACATTCCTTCTGGATGGTTTCGATAGGATCCCACTGCCTGTTTGCAGTTTAATAAATCACAAGCAGTAAAAGGTACGTGTACGGATACCGGTGCTCCTTCAGGCCCTACAGCCTGTCTGAGGGGAGCTCAAACTATGGGTTTCTGTCCCCTTGTTCTTTGAGAGATAGCACTCACAACTCCATCACCACTTGAGCTATCAGATTTGGGCTGTTTGGGGGGAGCTACCAACAGCTGAACATCCTCTTCTGAATTTTCCCATTCAATACAACGAGGTTTTCCCTTTTTCTCTTTTAACGCATATATTCCAATCTGATGTTTAGAATCCACTAAACCACCTTTCTTCCTAATATCCCAATCGCGCCTTAACGAAACAAACATATCCGCAGAAGGCGTTTCATGCCATTTTTCAGTTCCCCGACAACACAACATTAATTCCGATATAGTGTTATATTTCAAGGATCCATTCTCAGGCCATTTTTCACCATCTTCCCATGGATATTGTGGCCACCGTTGATTACAATATCGTTTTAGCTGATTTTTAGTCATGGCATCTCCCCCAAATTTATTGCAATGCTTCAGGATGCATC
This sequence comes from Mycteria americana, assembly GCF_035582795.1. Classification (NCBI taxonomy): domain Eukaryota; kingdom Metazoa; phylum Chordata; class Aves; order Ciconiiformes; family Ciconiidae; genus Mycteria; species Mycteria americana. Next base: position 75,137,956 of record NC_134369.1, on the reverse strand, counting down.
CTAGAGGAGAGCAAAGGGGTGCCTCCTGGGAAGCAGCAGCACCCATACCGGTACCGAAAAACCCAGTATTCCTATACAAACCAGAACGAGGGACGTCTCCCTTCGTTACTCAGAACAGGACAGCGTGGAGAAACAAACAGAACTACGCTACTGCCACCTGTCTTTCCTGCTGCGTCTTATGCAGAGCCCAGAACAGAACACAGGCTGCCTGCTTCCCGAGACATCTTGCCCCTACCCCCTTTTCTCCTATCCCCAAAAAACACCTCTTTTCAGGAGCATTGCACCGTTTTGTCACTTACCGCCCGACCGCAGGAGAGGAGCTGAAGGAGTCCCCAGTCGACAGGTCGGTGCGCGCTGGAGTCCGCTCAGGCCTCTTCTCCCCGTCGGATGCGGCAAGACGAACCGGGCGAGGCTGTCAGCTCGGTCCCATCTGGGGTGTCAAAACTGTTATCCCACAAGCGTGAGGTCGCTTACCCGGTGTGCGGGACGCCAATATACACACAGGGCAGAGGTGTTTTTATGGCATGTCTGCGCAGAGATGGGTGCTAGGTGGTAGCTCCACAAAGCTAGCACAAAGTTCGCTCCTACAAGTACAGTCTTGATACAGTCTAGCTATGCATATGCATAAGTAATTACACAAAGCAGTTTTCTATTGGTCTGCATTTCTCTCATTTCAACTTCAAGCTACAGCGCTACTTTAACATGCTGCGCACGCTCAGAGGCGAGGGCGCTCTGCTTGGGCTGGTGTCTCCAGCTCGAGGGGTGTGACTTTTAGTATTATAAGGAGGATAGTTTGCGGGAGGGTGCTTCTTATCACACTCCTACTAGTTGTTTCGGATGGTTCCCAAAACATTTCAATTAGCTTACCTATTTCTTCAGGATGTGCTTCTCTCCCAAGGACAGTAATTCTTGTTTAGACGTTCCACTTTCCAGACTCAATCCTCCTTATCAGTTTGACGTAAGCCCTGACCTTCCGCCAGCCCCTGGTGGACGACACCGTCAGACTACAACACGACCGTTCTTTTATGCCAGTCAGTGCGTTCAGAATTAGGAGCAGAAAGAACAGGGCAAGCTAAACACCCACGCAAGCCTCATATCCCTAAGAAATGATTAAAAAAACCCAGACGACCCCCATTTTAGATTGCGTTGGCTTAGGGACTGCCTCCTTCAAGTGCCAGAGCGGACCGGTGGAATCAGTCACAGAATTCAGCTGCCTACCAGGAGACAGCCCTCGTCCTCGCAAGGCAAATGTTTCAAAACATGGTGCTATTTTCCGACGTTATCAACTACAGCGGGCTTGCCCTACCAGCACGAGTTGAGGACATTTTCCTGTGGGTTCATTTGACACTGCAGTAAGTTTTGAGCAGGTACAAGCAACCAAGCGCGAGATAGAAAGTCAGCTAAGATACCAGCTGCCGTACAAAATCCGTTCAAGATCGTGCCTGCGGGAACGGCACAAAGCCCGCGATGACTGAACAAGTATGTCGGAGGCCCTACGGCAAACAGCGCCGACGTTTCGTGAAGCTCTTTTCCTGTCAAGAAAAGGACCTTTTATGCAGTGTCTCTACTGGAATGCAGGCTGCTTCCTAGACATTCTGGCAAGTTAGCTTTCACAGAAACCCCGAGAACTTCAACCACCAAGCTACATTTGTAATTCTTGCGCTCTACCTACGGGGAATTTCAGCGAATCACAACACCACTTAAAGCAAAATTCTGGGTCTGTTTCACGCCAATCAAATAGCTAAGCCATGGACAGGGGTCTGTAGAAAGACAGCGACCTTAAAAGATAAAGACAGGAGAGTACTCACTTTTCTGAAATTTCTTCCAGTCGTTCCATTGATTTAGCAGCCCAACCCAGCCGTCGAAATTCTGGTGCAACAGAGAGAGCAGTAGCATGTCCACGCCATTCTCCCCTAGCCACACAGCCTTCCGCTTTGCCCATTGCTGCCAACAGCCAGAGCATCGGCGCCGTAGCACCTTGGCAATAACGCACCTCCCATAGCTACACACCTTCACAAAAGAACCGAGCAGGGTGTAAACAAACATTGCAACGGTTGCGCTAAGGGCTCAAACAGGGATGCCTATGTTATCGCTCCGAGATTCAACAACCACTAAAAATGTCATTTTGCTGCAGTACTACAGGAGTTCATTGACTAGTGTCAAAAACATTTTGTTGAAAATTCATTGTTTGAAGCATGACTTCCAAATGCAAACGTTAAGTAGTTCTCGTGAGCCTTTAACTGAGCGGAATGCAGGATCTGACTAAAATAATGGCGGATACAGCAGGGCCAGCCCCATCCTCAGCCCTTTTTAAACCCTGGGCCCAGCCCCATCCTCACCTCGTGGGTCCCACCTGTGCTGCCCCGGGCCACAGCTGGAGCCCATGGGGAACAGGGGGCCAACTACCTCAACCCTCACAAGCCAGGCACAGCCAGCAACCTGGCACAGGCATGGGCACACACCACCACCAAGCTGGTGCTGCCATGGGCAGATGCGGCCGCCAAGCTGGCACCGGCCTGGCAGACTTTAGTTTACAGCCCAAAGCCGAGGTTGGCCTCTAAACAAGAAAACATGTGAAAGCATCCTTACAGGATGCCAGTCCAGTGGTGTCCATGATAGCTCTCACAGCCTCCCACGTAATAGACAGCTCCCCTGTCCGGGACCATGTTTTGCATGTCCCAGGCCCTCCCCGCACCCATGCTGAAAATCAAACAGAACAATTAAGGACTCTGCTTCATCACCTCAGCCTCCAAAAGAAGCTTCCTTCCTCTGCTAACGCTCGACACAGATATCCCCATGCTGTTCCTTCAATGCAGGCTGGCCTTGGGTGCCTGTACTGCCAAAGGAAGAGAAAAAGATCATGCTCTTGTCACGTGCTCCATCATCCTCTTGTTCTTCAAGAAAACAGAAGAAAGCTACCATCCCCATTGCTACATAGGAGAAATTTGTGCGGGGGATGGCTGAGCCCATCCCCAGAAATGGAGAACTCTGCTATGACCCTGCTTTGCCTTTTGGCGACAGCGCCCGCCATCGGCGTGCCCCAAACAGGCGAGGTCCCGTTCAGGCTGGCATCCGCCACAAAGAGGAGAGGTCCCCTGCGGGCTGAACAGAGTCAACTGAACAGAGTCTTCAGAGGAACTTTGCCGTGCATTCAGTTTACAAGTAAATGCCACCCAAGCAACGGTAGGGGGCATTCTGGCATCTAAAGGAATTCAGGAGTTAATTTAGTGTTTCCAATGGAACATTCCATAGGTTGTAAAAGCAGCCTTAAAGTCTTTTTCCCTCTTGCACCAACAACGCTGCTTTTAGTTCTACGTAAGGGTCCCCTACAACTACTTACTACAGCACGTGTGGCTCCACTATCAATGAAAAAATACAAAAATCTCTTCTTTCATTCCCCAGCTTGACTGGAACCAGAGGGTCGTCTGGGGAAATTTTAATAGATCCCTCCGGCCCCCTTCACTCCAACCCAATCTCCGGCATGACTCCAACGGCTGCTTCTGTCTCTCTTTCCCGATTACTCAGACGGCATGGACAATTTTTTTCCAACGGCCCTCTTGCCTACAATTTGCACGCCGATGCATTCCCAGGGGAATGTCATAACGATTTCTACTATTATTTCTACAGCCCCTTCCTCACCCACAGAATTCACCTCCTGTATTTTCTCTCCCTTTTTCCTGGTCTTCCCTCAAGGCAGCCAACAAAGAAGCTTGCAGCGTTACTCGTCCCCGCTTCTCCTTCTCTTCTATTTCCTCCCGATTATTACGTACCTTAGACGCCATTGAGAAGAACTGTGAGATTGTCATGCCATCCTCGCCCCTTACCTTTTGTCATCTCTCTCTTATATCTGCTGCTGCTTGACCAATAAACAGTGTGTTAAATAACTTTGAATTGCTATCATCTTCCGGATCCAGATCTGCCCGTTTTCGAGCTACTTCACACAATCTCTCATAGAAGGCTGACGGGGTTTCCTTATCCCCCTGCCTTACTTCAGATAGTTTAGATAAATTCTTGGGCTTTTGCACTCCATGTGGAATCCCATACAAAATTAACTTCTGATATTCCTTTACCCTCTCTAATCCCTCACACTTGTGTTCGGATCCCACTCCGGATCCTCTTTCGGGAGGTACATATCGGTATTAGGCACCCCCCCGCCTTGTTGGATCCGTCCCTCTCTAGCCTTCTCTAAAATTGTTCTCCTCTCCTCAGCGGTAAACAAATATTCTAGGAGAGCCTGTACATCTCCCCAGTTAGGACTAGGAGTCGTGATTAACAGTACTATACATTCCTTCTGGATGGTTTCGATAGGATCCCACTGCCTGTTTGCAGTTTAATAAATCACAAGCAGTAAAAGGTACGTGTACGGATACCGGTGCTCCTTCAGGCCCTACAGCCTGTCTGAGGGGAGCTCAAACTATGGGTTTCTGTCCCCTTGTTCTTTGAGAGATAGCACTCACAACTCCATCACCACTTGAGCTATCAGATTTGGGCTGTTTGGGGGGAGCTACCAACAGCTGAACATCCTCTTCTGAATTTTCCCATTCAATACAACGAGGTTTTCCCTTTTTCTCTTTTAACGCATATATTCCAATCTGATGTTTAGAATCCACTAAACCACCTTTCTTCCTAATATCCCAATCGCGCCTTAACGAAACAAACATATCCGCAGAAGGCGTTTCATGCCATTTTTCAGTTCCCCGACAACACAACATTAATGCCGATATAGTGTTATATTTCAAGGATCCATTCTCAGGCCATTTTTCACCATCTTCCCATGGATATTGTGGCCACCGTTGATTACAATATCGTTTTAGCTGATTTTTAGTCATGGCATCTCCCCCAAATTTATTGCAATGCTTCAGGATGCATCCTAGAGGAGAGCAAAGGGGTGCCTCCTGGGAAGCAGCAGCACCCATACCGGTACCGAAAAACCCAGTATTCCTATACAAACCAGAACGAGGGACGTCTCCCTTCGTTACTCAGAACAGGACAGCGTGGAGAAACAAACAGAACTACGCTACTGCCACCTGTCTTTCCTGCTGCGTCTTATGCAGAGCCCAGAACAGAACACAGGCTGCCTGCTTCCCGAGACATCTTGCCCCTACCCCCTTTTCTCCTATCCCCAAAAAACACCTCTTTTCAGGAGCATTGCGCCGTTTTGTCACTTACCGCCCGACCGCAGGAGAGGAGCTGAAGGAGTCCCCAGTCGACAGGTCGGTGCGCGCTGGAGTCCGCTCAGGCCTCTTCTCCCCGTCGGATGCGGCAAGACGAACCGGGCGAGGCTGTCAGCTCGGTCCCATCTGGGGTGTCAAAACTGTTATCCCACAAGCGTGAGGTCGCTTACCCGGTGTGCGGGACGCCAATATACACACAGGGCAGAGGTGTTTTTATGGCATGTCTGCGCAGAGATGGGTGCTAGGTGGTAGCTCCACAAAGCTAGCACAAAGTTCGCTCCTACAAGTACAGTCTTGATACAGTCTAGCTATGCATATGCATAAGTAATTACACAAAGCAGTTTTCTATTGGTCTGCATTTCTCTCATTTCAACTTCAAGCTACAGCGCTACTTTAACATGCTGCGCACGCTCAGAGGCGAGGGCGCTCTGCTTGGGCTGGTGTCTCCAGCTCGAGGGGTGTGACTTTTAGTATTATAAGGAGGATAGTTTGCGGGAGGGTGCTTCTTATCACACTCCTACTAGTTGTTTCGGATGGTTCCCAAAACATTTCAATTAGCTTACCTATTTCTTCAGGATGTGCTTCTCTCCCAAGGACAGTAATTCTTGTTTAGACGTTCCACTTTCCAGACTCAATCCTCCTTATCAGTTTGACGTAAGCCCTGACCTTCCGCCAGCCCCTGGTGGACGACACCGTCAGACTACAACACGACCGTTCTTTTATGCCAGTCAGTGCGTTCAGAATTAGGAGCAGAAAGAACAGGGCAAGCTAAACACCCACGCAAGCCTCATATCCCTAAGAAATGATTAAAAAAACCCAGACGACCCCCATTTTAGATTGCGTTGGCTTAGGGACTGCCTCCTTCAAGTGCCAGAGCGGACCGGTGGAATCAGTCACAGAATTCAGCTGCCTACCAGGAGACAGCCCTCGTCCTCGCAAGGCAAATGTTTCAAAACATGGTGCTATTTTCCGACGTTATCAACTACAGCGGGCTTGCCCTACCAGCACGAGTTGAGGACATTTTCCTGTGGGTTCATTTGACACTGCAGTAAGTTTTGAGCAGGTACAAGCAACCAAGCGCGAGATAGAAAGTCAGCTAAGATACCAGCTGCCGTACAAAATCCGTTCAAGATCGTGCCTGCGGGAACGGCACAAAGCCCGCGATGACTGAACAAGTATGTCGGAGGCCCTACGGCAAACAGCGCCGACGTTTCGTGAAGCTCTTTTCCTGTCAAGAAAAGGACCTTTTATGCAGTGTCTCTACTGGAATGCAGGCTGCTTCCTAGACATTCTGGCAAGTTAGCTTTCACAGAAACCCCGAGAACTTCAACCACCAAGCTACATTTGTAATTCTTGCGCTCTACCTACGGGGAATTTCAGCGAATCACAACACCACTTAAAGCAAAATTCTGGGTCTGTTTCACGCCAATCAAATAGCTAAGCCATGGACAGGGGTCTGTAGAAAGACAGCGACCTTAAAAGATAAAGACAGGAGAGTACTCACTTTTCTGAAATTTCTTCCAGTCGTTCCATTGATTTAGCAGCCCAACCCAGCCGTCGAAATTCTGGTGCAACAGAGAGAGCAGTAGCATGTCCACGCCATTCTCCCCTAGCCACACAGCCTTCCGCTTTGCCCATTGCTGCCAACAGCCAGAGCATCGGCGCCGTAGCACCTTGGCAATAACGCACCTCCCATAGCTACACACCTTCACAAAAGAACCGAGCAGGGTGTAAACAAACATTGCAACGGTTGCGCTAAGGGCTCAAACAGGGATGCCTATGTTATCGCTCCGAGATTCAACAACCACTAAAAATGTCATTTTGCTGCAGTACTACAGGAGTTCATTGACTAGTGTCAAAAACATTTTGTTGAAAATTCATTGTTTGAAGCATGACTTCCAAATGCAAACGTTAAGTAGTTCTCGTGAGCCTTTAACTGAGCGGAATGCAGGATCTGACTAAAATAATGGCGGATACAGCAGGGCCAGCCCCATCCTCAGCCCTTTTTAAACCCTGGGCCCAGCCCCATCCTCACCTCGTGGGTCCCACCTGTGCTGCCCCGGGCCACAGCTGGAGCCCATGGGGAACAGGGGGCCAACTACCTCAACCCTCACAAGCCAGGCACAGCCAGCAACCTGGCACAGGCATGGGCACACACCACCACCAAGCTGGTGCTGCCATGGGCAGATGCGGCCGCCAAGCTGGCACCGGCCTGGCAGACTTTAGTTTACAGCCCAAAGCCGAGGTTGGCCTCTAAACAAGAAAACATGTGAAAGCATCCTTACAGGATGCCAGTCCAGTGGTGTCCATGATAGCTCTCACAGCCTCCCACGTAATAGACAGCTCCCCTGTCCGGGACCATGTTTTGCATGTCCCAGGCCCTCCCCGCACCCATGCTGAAAATCAAACAGAACAATTAAGGACTCTGCTTCATCACCTCAGCCTCCAAAAGAAGCTTCCTTCCTCTGCTAACGCTCGACACAGATATCCCCATGCTGTTCCTTCAATGCAGGCTGGCCTTGGGTGCCTGTACTGCCAAAGGAAGAGAAAAAGATCATGCTCTTGTCACGTGCTCCATCATCCTCTTGTTCTTCAAGAAAACAGAAGAAAGCTACCATCCCCATTGCTACATAGGAGAAATTTGTGCGGGGGATGGCTGAGCCCATCCCCAGAAATGGAGAACTCTGCTATGACCCTGCTTTGCCTTTTGGCGACAGCGCCCGCCATCGGCGTGCCCCAAACAGGCGAGGTCCCGTTCAGGCTGGCATCCGCCACAAAGAGGAGAGGTCCCCTGCGGGCTGAACAGAGTCAACTGAACAGAGTCTTCAGAGGAACTTAGCCGTGCATTCAGTTTACAAGTAAATGCCACCCAAGCAACGGTAGGGGGCATTCTGGCATCTAAAGGAATTCAGGAGTTAATTTAGTGTTTCCAATGGAACATTCCATAGGTTGTAAAAGCAGCCTTAAAGTCTTTTTCCCTCTTGCACCAACAACGCTGCTTTTAGTTCTACGTAAGGGTCCCCTACAACTACTTACTACAGCACGTGTGGCTCCACTATCAATGAAAAAATACAAAAATCTCTTCTTTCATTCCCCAGCTTGACTGGAACCAGAGGGTCGTCTGGGGAAATTTTAATAGATCCCTCCGGCCCCCTTCACTCCAACCCAATCTCCGGCATGACTCCAACGGCTGCTTCTGTCTCTCTTTCCCGATTACTCAGACGGCATGGACAATTTTTTTCCAACGGCCCTCTTGCCTACAATTTGCACGCCGATGCATTCCCAGGGGAATGTCATAACGATTTCTACTATTATTTCTACAGCCCCTTCCTCACCCACAGAATTCACCTCCTGTATTTTCTCTCCCTTTTTCCTGGTCTTCCCTCAAGGCAGCCAACAAAGAAGCTTGCAGCGTTACTCGTCCCCGCTTCTCCTTCTCTTCTATTTCCTCCCGATTATTACGTACCTTAGACGCCATTGAGAAGAACTGTGAGATTGTCATGCCATCCTCGCCCCTTACCTTTTGTCATCTCTCTCTTATATCTGCTGCTGCTTGACCAATAAACAGCGTGTTAAATAACTTTGAATTGCTATCATCTTCCGGATCCAGATCTGCCCGTTTTCGAGCTACTTCACACAATCTCTCATAGAAGGCTGACGGGGTTTCCTTATCCCCCTGCCTTACTTCAGATAGTTTAGATAAATTCTTGGGCTTTTGCACTCCATGTGGAATCCCATACAAAATTAACTTCTGATATTCCTTTACCCTCTCTAATCCCTCACACTTGTGTTCGGATCCCACTCCGGATCCTCTTTCGGGAGGTACATATCGGTATTAGGCACCCCCCCGCCTTGTTGGATCCGTCCCTCTCTAGCCTTCTCTAAAATTGTTCTCCTCTCCTCAGCGGTAAACAAATATTCTAGGAGAGCCTGTACATCTCCCCAGTTAGGACTAGGAGTCGTGATTAACAGTACTATACATTCCTTCTGGATGGTTTCGATAGGATCCCACTGCCTGTTTGCAGTTTAATAAATCACAAGCAGTAAAAGGTACGTGTACGGATACCGGTGCTCCTTCAGGCCCTACAGCCTGTCTGAGGGGAGCTCAAACTATGGGTTTCTGTCCCCTTGTTCTTTGAGAGATAGCACTCACAACTCCATCACCACTTGAGCTATCAGATTTGGGCTGTTTGGGGGGAGCTACCAACAGCTGAACATCCTCTTCTGAATTTTCCCATTCAATACAACGAGGTTTTCCCTTTTTCTCTTTTAACGCATATATTCCAATCTGATGTTTAGAATCCACTAAACCACCTTTCTTCCTAATATCCCAATCGCGCCTTAACGAAACAAACATATCCGCAGAAGGCGTTTCATGCCATTTTTCAGTTCCCCGACAACACAACATTAATTCCGATATAGTGTTATATTTCAAGGATCCATTCTCAGGCCATTTTTCACCATCTTCCCATGGATATTGTGGCCACCGTTGATTACAATATCGTTTTAGCTGATTTTTAGTCATGGCATCTCCCCCAAATTTATCGCAATGCTTCAGGATGCATCCTAGAGGAAAGCAAAGGGGTGCCTCCTGGGAAGCAGCAGCACCCATACCGGTACCGAAAAACCCAGTATTCCTATACAAACCAGAACGAGGGACGTCTCCCTTCGTTACTCAGAACAGGACAGCGTGGAGAAACAAACAGAACTACGCTACTGCCACCTGTCTTTCCTGCTGCGTCTTATGCAGAGCCCAGAACAGAACACAGGCTGCCTGCTTCCCGAGACATCTTGCCCCTACCCCCTTTTCTCCTATCCCCAAAAAACACCTCTTTTCAGGAGCATTGCACCGTTTTGTCACTTACCGCCCGACCGCAGGAGAGGAGCTGAAGGAGTCCCCAGTCGACAGGTCGGTGCGCGCTGGAGTCCGCTCAGGCCTCTTCTCCCCGTCGGATGCGGCAAGACGAACCGGGCGAGGCTGTCAGCTCGGTCCCATCTGGGGTGTCAAAACTGTTATCCCACAAGCGTGAGGTCGCTTACCCGGTGTGCGGGACGCCAATATACACACAGGGCAGAGGTGTTTTTATGGCATGTCTGCGCAGAGATGGGTGCTAGGTGGTAGCTCCACAAAGCTAGCACAAAGTTCGCTCCTACAAGTACAGTCTTGATACAGTCTAGCTATGCATATGCATAAGTAATTACACAAAGCAGTTTTCTATTGGTCTGCATTTCTCTCATTTCAACTTCAAGCTACAGCGCTACTTTAACATGCTGCGCACGCTCAGAGGCGAGGGCGCTCTGCTTGGGCTGGTGTCTCCAGCTCGAGGGGTGTGACTTTTAGTATTATAAGGAGGATAGTTTGCGGGAGGGTGCTTCTTATCACACTCCTACTAGTTGTTTCGGATGGTTCCCAAAACATTTCAATTAGCTTACCTATTTCTTCAGGATGTGCTTCTCTCCCAAGGACAGTAATTCTTGTTTAGACGTTCCACTTTCCAGACTCAATCCTCCTTATCAGTTTGACGTAAGCCCTGACCTTCCGCCAGCCCCTGGTGGACGACACCGTCAGACTACAACACGACCGTTCTTTTATGCCAGTCAGTGCGTTCAGAATTAGGAGCAGAAAGAACAGGGCAAGCTAAACACCCACGCAAGCCTCATATCCCTAAGAAATGATTAAAAAAACCCAGACGACCCCCATTTTAGATTGCGTTGGCTTAGGGACTGCCTCCTTCAAGTGCCAGAGCGGACCGGTGGAATCAGTCACAGAATTCAGCTGCCTACCAGGAGACAGCCCTCGTCCTCGCAAGGTAAATGTTTCAAAACATGGTGCTATTTTCCGACGTTATCAACTACAGCGGGCTTGCCCTACCAGCACGAGTTGAGGACATTTTCCTGTGGGTTCATTTGACACTGCAGTAAGTTTTGAGCAGGTACAAGCAACCAAGCGCGAGATAGAAAGTCAGCTAAGATACCAGCTGCCGTACAAAATCCGTTCAAGATCGTGCCTGCGGGAACGGCACAAAGCCCGCGATGACTGAACAAGTATGTCGGAGGCCCTACGGCAAACAGCGCCGACGTTTCGTGAAGCTCTTTTCCTGTCAAGAAAAGGACCTTTTATGCAGTGTCTCTACTGGAATGCAGGCTGCTTCCTACACATTCTGGCAAGTTAGCTTTCACAGAAACCCCGAGAACTTCAACCACCAAGCTACATTTGTAATTCTTGCGCTCTACCTACGGGGAATTTCAGCGAATCACAACACCACTTAAAGCAAAATTCTGGGTCTGTTTCACGCCAATCAAATAGCTAAGCCATGGACAGGGGTCTGTAGAAAGACAGCGACCTTAAAAGATAAAGACAGGAGAGTACTCACTTTTCTGAAATTTCTTCCAGTCGTTCCATTGATTTAGCAGCCCAACCCAGCCGTCGAAATTCTGGTGCAACAGAGAGAGCAGTAGCATGTCCACGCCATTCTCCCCTAGCCACACAGCCTTCCGCTTTGCCCATTGCTGCCAACAGCCAGAGCATCGGCGCCGTAGCACCTTGGCAATAACGCACCTCCCATAGCTACACACCTTCACAAAAGAACCGAGCAGGGTGTAAACAAACATTGCAACGGTTGCGCTAAGGGCTCAAACAGGGATGCCTATGTTATCGCTCCGAGATTCAACAACCACTAAAAACGTCATTTTGCTGCAGTACTACAGGAGTTCATTGACTAGTGTCAAAAACATTTTGTTGAAAATTCATTGTTTGAAGCATGACTTCCAAATGCAAACGTTAAGGAGTTCTCGTGAGCCTTTAACTGAGCGGAATGCAGGATCTGACTAAAATAATGGCGGATACAGCAGGGCCAGCCCCATCCTCAGCCCTTTTTAAACCCTGGGCCCAGCCCCATCCTCACCTCGTGGGTCCCACCTGTGCTGCCCCGGGCCACAGCTGGAGCCCATGGGGAACAGGGGGCCAACTACCTCAACCCTCACAAGCCAGGCACAGCCAGCAACCTGGCACAGGCATGGGCACACACCACCACCAAGCTGGTGCTGCCATGGGCAGATGCGGCCGCCAAGCTGGCACCGGCCTGGCAGACTTTAGTTTACAGCCCAAAGCCGAGGTTGGCCTCTAAACAAGAAAACATGTGAAAGCATCCTTACAGGATGCCAGTCCAGTGGTGTCCATGATAGCTCTCACAGCCTCCCACGTAATAGACAGCTCCCCTGTCCGGGACCATGTTTTGCATGTCCCAGGCCCTCCCCGCACCCATGCTGAAAATCAAACAGAACAATTAAGGACTCTGCTTCATCACCTCAGCCTCCAAAAGAAGCTTCCTTCCTCTGCTAACGCTCGACACAGATATCCCCATGCTGTTCCTTCAATGCAGGCTGGCCTTGGGTGCCTGTACTGCCAAAGGAAGAGAAAAAGATCATGCTCTTGTCACGTGCTCCATCATCCTCTTGTTCTTCAAGAAAACAGAAGAAAGCTACCATCCCCATTGCTACATAGGAGAAATTTGTGCGGGGGATGGCTGAGCCCATCCCCAGAAATGGAGAACTCTGCTATGACCCTGCTTTGCCTTTTGGCGACAGCGCCCGCCATCGGCGTGCCCCAAACAGGCGAGGTCCCGTTCAGGCTGGCATCCGCCACAAAGAGGAGAGGTCCCCTGCGGGCTGAACAGAGTCAACTGAACAGAGTCTTCAGAGGAACTTTGCCGTGCATTCAGTTTACAAGTAAATGCCACCCAAGCAACGGTAGGGGGCATTCTGGCATCTAAAGGAATTCAGGAGTTAATTTAGTGTTTCCAATGGAACATTCCATAGGTTGTAAAAGCAGCCTTAAAGTCTTTTTCCCTCTTGCACCAACAACGCTGCTTTTAGTTCTACGTAAGGGTCCCCTACAACTACTTACTACAGCACGTGTGGCTCCACTATCAATGAAAAAATACAAAAATCTCTTCTTTCATTCCCCAGCTTGACTGGAACCAGAGGGTCGTCTGGGGAAATTTTAATAGATCCCTCCGGCCCCCTTCACTCCAACCCAATCTCCGGCATGACTCCAACGGCTGCTTCTGTCTCTCTTTCCCGATTACTCAGACGGCATGGACAATTTTTTTCCAACGGCCCTCTTGCCTACAATTTGCACGCCGATGCATTCCCAGGGGAATGTCATAACGATTTCTACTATTATTTCTACAGCCCCTTCCTCACCCACAGAATTCACCTCCTGTATTTTCTCTCCCTTTTTCCTGGTCTTCCCTCAAGGCAGCCAACAAAGAAGCTTGCAGCGTTACTCGTCCCCGCTTCTCCTTCTCTTCTATTTCCTCCCGATTATTACGTACCTTAGACGCCATTGAGAAGAACTGTGAGATTGTCATGCCATCCTCGCCCCTTACCTTTTGTCATCTCTCTCTTATATCTGCTGCTGCTTGACCAATAAACAGCGTGTTAAATAACTTTGAATTGCTATCATCTTCCGGATCCAGATCTGCCCGTTTTCGAGCTACTTCACACAATCTCTCATAGAAGGCTGACGGGGTTTCCTTATCCCCCTGCCTTACTTCAGATAGTTTAGATAAATTCTTGGGCTTTTGCACTCCATGTGGAATCCCATACAAAATTAACTTCTGATATTCCTTTACCCTCTCTAATCCCTCACACTTGTGTTCGGATCCCACTCCGGATCCTCTTTCGGGAGGTACATATCGGTATTAGGCACCCCCCCGCCTTGTTGGATCCGTCCCTCTCTAGCCTTCTCTAAAATTGTTCTCCTCTCCTCAGCGGTAAACAAATATTCTAGGAGAGCCTGTACATCTCCCCAGTTAGGACTAGGAGTCGTGATTAACAGTACTATACATTCCTTCTGGATGGTTTCGATAGGATCCCACTGCCTGTTTGCAGTTTAATAAATCACAAGCAGTAAAAGGTACGTGTACGGATACCGGTGCTCCTTCAGGCCCTACAGCCTGTCTGAGGGGAGCTCAAACTATGGGTTTCTGTCCCCTTGTTCTTTGAGAGATAGCACTCACAACTCCATCACCACTTGAGCTATCAGATTTGGGCTGTTTGGGGGGAGCTACCAACAGCTGAACATCCTCTTCTGAATTTTCCCATTCAATACAACGAGGTTTTCCCTTTTTCTCTTTTAACGCATATATTCCAATCTGATGTTTAGAATCCACTAAACCACCTTTCTTCCTAATATCCCAATCGCGCCTTAACGAAACAAACATATCCGCAGAAGGCGTTTCATGCCATTTTTCAGTTCCCCGACAACACAACATTAATTCCGATATAGTGTTATATTTCAAGGATCCATTCTCAGGCCATTTTTCACCATCTTCCCATGGATATTGTGGCCACCGTTGATTACAATATCGTTTTAGCTGATTTTTAGTCATGGCATCTCCCCCAAATTTATCGCAATGCTTCAGGATGCATCCTAGAGGAGAGCAAAGGGGTGCCTCCTGGGAAGCAGCAGCACCCATACCGGTACCGAAAAACCCAGTATTCCTATACAAACCAGAACGAGGGACGTCTCCCTTCGTTACTCAGAACAGGACAGCGTGGAGAAACAAACAGAACTACGCTACTGCCACCTGTCTTTCCTGCTGCGTCTTATGCAGAGCCCAGAACAGAACACAGGCTGCCTGCTTCCCGAGACATCTTGCCCCTACCCCCTTTTCTCCTATCCCCAAAAAACACCTCTTTTCAGGAGCATTGCACCGTTTTGTCACTTACCACCCGACCGCAGGAGAGGAGCTGAAGGAGTCCCCAGTCGACAGGTCGGTGCGCGCTGGAGTCCGCTCAGGCCTCTTCTCCCCGTCGGATGCGGCAAGACGAACCGGGCGAGGCTGTCAGCTCGGTCCCATCTGGGGTGTCAAAACTGTTATCCCACAAGCGTGAGGTCGCTTACCCGGTGTGCGGGACGCCAATATACACACAGGGCAGAGGTGTTTTTATGGCATGTCTGCGCAGAGATGGGTGCTAGGTGGTAGCTCCACAAAGCTAGCACAAAGTTCGCTCCTACAAGTACAGTCTTGATACAGTCTAGCTATGCATATGCATAAGTAATTACACAAAGCAGTTTTCTATTGGTCTGCATTTCTCTCATTTCAACTTCAAGCTACAGCGCTACTTTAACATGCTGCGCACGCTCAGAGGCGAGGGCGCTCTGCTTGGGCTGGTGTCTCCAGCTCGAGGGGTGTGACTTTTAGTATTATAAGGAGGATAGTTTGCGGGAGGGTGCTTCTTATCACACTCCTACTAGTTGTTTCGGATGGTTCCCAAAACATTTCAATTAGCTTACCTATTTCTTCAGGATGTGCTTCTCTCCCAAGGACAGTAATTCTTGTTTAGACGTTCCACTTTCCAGACTCAATCCTCCTTATCAGTTTGACGTAAGCCCTGACCTTCCGCCAGCCCCTGGTGGACGACACCGTCAGACTACAACACGACCGTTCTTTTATGCCAGTCAGTGCGTTCAGAATTAGGAGCAGAAAGAACAGGGCAAGCTAAACACCCACGCAAGCCTCATATCCCTAAGAAATGATTAAAAAAACCCAGACGACCCCCATTTTAGATTGCGTTGGCTTAGGGACTGCCTCCTTCAAGTGCCAGAGCGGACCGGTGGAATCAGTCACAGAATTCAGCTGCCTACCAGGAGACAGCCCTCGTCCTCGCAAGGCAAATGTTTCAAAACATGGTGCTATTTTCCGACGTTATCAACTACAGCGGGCTTGCCCTACCAGCACGAGTTGAGGACATTTTCCTGTGGGTTCATTTGACACTGCAGTAAGTTTTGAGCAGGTACAAGCAACCAAGCGCGAGATAGAAAGTCAGCTAAGATACCAGCTGCCGTACAAAATCCGTTCAAGATCGTGCCTGCGGGAACGGCACAAAGCCCGCGATGACTGAACAAGTATGTCGGAGGCCCTACGGCAAACAGCGCCGACGTTTCGTGAAGCTCTTTTCCTGTCAAGAAAAGGACCTTTTATGCAGTGTCTCTACTGGAATGCAGGCTGCTTCCTAGACATTCTGGCAAGTTAGCTTTCACAGAAACCCCGAGAACTTCAACCACCAAGCTACATTTGTAATTCTTGCGCTCTACCTACGGGGAATTTCAGCGAATCACAACACCACTTAAAGCAAAATTCTGGGTCTGTTTCACGCCAATCAAATAGCTAAGCCATGGACAGGGGTCTGTAGAAAGACAGCGACCTTAAAAGATAAAGACAGGAGAGTACTCACTTTTCTGAAATTTCTTCCAGTCGTTCCATTGATTTAGCAGCCCAACCCAGCCGTCGAAATTCTGGTGCAACAGAGAGAGCAGTAGCATGTCCACGCCATTCTCCCCTAGCCACACAGCCTTCCGCTTTGCCCATTGCTGCCAACAGCCAGAGCATCGGCGCCGTAGCACCTTGGCAATAACGCACCTCCCATAGCTACACACCTTCACAAAAGAACCGAGCAGGGTGTAAACAAACATTGCAACGGTTGCGCTAAGGGCTCAAACAGGGATGCCTATGTTATCGCTCCGAGATTCAACAACCACTAAAAATGTCATTTTGCTGCAGTACTACAGGAGTTCATTGACTAGTGTCAAAAACATTTTGTTGAAAATTCATTGTTTGAAGCATGACTTCCAAATGCAAACGTTAAGTAGTTCTCGTGAGCCTTTAACTGAGCGGAATGCAGGATCTGACTAAAATAATGGCGGATACAGCAGGGCCAGCCCCATCCTCAGCCCTTTTTAAACCCTGGGCCCAGCCCCATCCTCACCTCGTGGGTCCCACCTGTGCTGCCCCGGGCCACAGCTGGAGCCCATGGGGAACAGGGGGCCAACTACCTCAACCCTCACAAGCCAGGCACAGCCAGCAACCTGGCACAGGCATGGGCACACACCACCACCAAGCTGGTGCTGCCATGGGCAGATGCGGCCGCCAAGCTGGCACCGGCCTGGCAGACTTTAGTTTACAGCCCAAAGCCGAGGTTGGCCTCTAAACAAGAAAACATGTGAAAGCATCCTTACAGGATGCCAGTCCAGTGGTGTCCATGATAGCTCTCACAGCCTCCCACGTAATAGACAGCTCCCCTGTCCGGGACCATGTTTTGCATGTCCCAGGCCCTCCCCGCACCCATGCTGAAAATCAAACAGAACAATTAAGGACTCTGCTTCATCACCTCAGCCTCCAAAAGAAGCTTCCTTCCTCTGCTAACGCTCGACACAGATATCCCCATGCTGTTCCTTCAATGCAGGCTGGCCTTGGGTGCCTGTACTGCCAAAGGAAGAGAAAAAGATCATGCTCTTGTCACGTGCTCCATCATCCTCTTGTTCTTCAAGAAAACAGAAGAAAGCTACCATCCCCATTGCTACATAGGAGAAATTTGTGCGGGGGATGGCTGAGCCCATCCCCAGAAATGGAGAACTCTGCTATGACCCTGCTTTGCCTTTTGGCGACAGCGCCCGCCATCGGCGTGCCCCAAACAGGCGAGGTCCCGTTCAGGCTGGCATCCGCCACAAAGAGGAGAGGTCCCCTGCGGGCTGAACAGAGTCAACTGAACAGAGTCTTCAGAGGAACTTTGCCGTGCATTCAGTTTACAAGTAAATGCCACCCAAGCAACGGTAGGGGGCATTCTGGCATCTAAAGGAATTCAGGAGTTAATTTAGTGTTTCCAATGGAACATTCCATAGGTTGTAAAAGCAGCCTTAAAGTCTTTTTCCCTCTTGCACCAACAACGCTGCTTTTAGTTCTACGTAAGGGTCCCCTACAACTACTTACTACAGCACGTGTGGCTCCACTATCAATGAAAAAATACAAAAATCTCTTCTTTCATTCCCCAGCTTGACTGGAACCAGAGGGTCGTCTGGGGAAATTTTAATAGATCCCTCCGGCCCCCTTCACTCCAACCCAATCTCCGGCATGACTCCAACGGCTGCTTCTGTCTCTCTTTCCCGATTACTCAGACGGCATGGACAATTTTTTTCCAACGGCCCTCTTGCCTACAATTTGCACGCCGATGCATTCCCAGGGGAATGTCATAACGATTTCTACTATTATTTCTACAGCCCCTTCCTCACCCACAGAATTCACCTCCTGTATTTTCTCTCCCTTTTTCCTGGTCTTCCCTCAAGGCAGCCAACAAAGAAGCTTGCAGCGTTACTCGTCCCCGCTTCTCCTTCTCTTCTATTTCCTCCCGATTATTACGTACCTTAGACGCCATTGAGAAGAACTGTGAGATTGTCATGCCATCCTCGCCCCTTACCTTTTGTCATCTCTCTCTTATATCTGCTGCTGCTTGACCAATAAACAGCGTGTTAAATAACTTTGAATTGCTATCATCTTCCGGATCCAGATCTGCCCGTTTTCGAGCTACTTCACACAATCTCTCATAGAAGGCTGACGGGGTTTCCTTATCCCCCTGCCTTACTTCAGATAGTTTAGATAAATTCTTGGGCTTTTGCACTCCATGTGGAATCCCATACAAAATTAACTTCTGATATTCCTTTACCCTCTCTAATCCCTCACACTTGTGTTCGGATCCCACTCCGGATCCTCTTTCGGGAGGTACATATCGGTATTAGGCACCCCCCCGCCTTGTTGGATCCGTCCCTCTCTAGCCTTCTCTAAAATTGTTCTCCTCTCCTCAGCGGTAAACAAATATTCTAGGAGAGCCTGTACATCTCCCCAGTTAGGACTAGGAGTCGTGATTAACAGTACTATACATTCCTTCTGGATGGTTTCGATAGGATCCCACTGCCTGTTTGCAGTTTAATAAATCACAAGCAGTAAAAGGTACGTGTACGGATACCGGTGCTCCTTCAGGCCCTACAGCCTGTCTGAGGGGAGCTCAAACTATGGGTTTCTGTCCCCTTGTTCTTTGAGAGATAGCACTCACAACTCCATCACCACTTGAGCTATCAGATTTGGGCTGTTTGGGGGGAGCTACCAACAGCTGAACATCCTCTTCTGAATTTTCCCATTCAATACAACGAGGTTTTCCCTTTTTCTCTTTTAACGCATATATTCCAATCTGATGTTTAGAATCCACTAAACCACCTTTCTTCCTAATATCCCAATCGCGCCTTAACGAAACAAACATATCCGCAGAAGGCGTTTCATGCCATTTTTCAGTTCCCCGACAACACAACATTAATGCCGATATAGTGTTATATTTCAAGGATCCATTCTCAGGCCATTTTTCACCATCTTCCCATGGATATTGTGGCCACCGTTGATTACAATATCGTTTTAGCTGATTTTTAGTCATGGCATCTCCCCCAAATTTATCGCAATGCTTCAGGATGCATCCTAGAGGAGAGCAAAGGGGTGCCTCCTGGGAAGCAGCAGCACCCATACCGGTACCGAAAAACCCAGTATTCCTATACAAACCAGAACGAGGGACGTCTCCCTTCGTTACTCAGAACAGGACAGCGTGGAGAAACAAACAGAACTACGCTACTGCCACCTGTCTTTCCTGCTGCGTCTTATGCAGAGCCCAGAACAGAACACAGGCTGCCTGCTTCCCGAGACATCTTGCCCCTACCCCCTTTTCTCCTATCCCCAAAAAACACCTCTTTTCAGGAGCATTGCACCGTTTTGTCACTTACCGCCCGACCGCAGGAGAGGAGCTGAAGGAGTCCCCAGTCGACAGGTCGGTGCGCGCTGGAGTCCGCTCAGGCCTCTTCTCCCCGTCGGATGCGGCAAGACGAACCGGGCGAGGCTGTCAGCTCGGTCCCATCTGGGGTGTCAAAACTGTTATCCCACAAGCGTGAGGTCGCTTACCCGGTGTGCGGGACGCCAATATACACACAGGGCAGAGGTGTTTTTATGGCATGTCTGCGCAGAGATGGGTGCTAGGTGGTAGCTCCACAAAGCTAGCACAAAGTTCGCTCCTACAAGTACAGTCTTGATACAGTCTAGCTATGCATATGCATAAGTAATTACACAAAGCAGTTTTCTATTGGTCTGCATTTCTCTCATTTCAACTTCAAGCTACAGCGCTACTTTAACATGCTGCGCACGCTCAGAGGCGAGGGCGCTCTGCTTGGGCTGGTGTCTCCAGCTCGAGGGGTGTGACTTTTAGTATTATAAGGAGGATAGTTTGCGGGAGGGTGCTTCTTATCACACTCCTACTAGTTGTTTCGGATGGTTCCCAAAACATTTCAATTAGCTTACCTATTTCTTCAGGATGTGCTTCTCTCCCAAGGACAGTAATTCTTGTTTAGACGTTCCACTTTCCAGACTCAATCCTCCTTATCAGTTTGACGTAAGCCCTGACCTTCCGCCAGCCCCTGGTGGACGACACCGTCAGACTACAACACGACCGTTCTTTTATGCCAGTCAGTGCGTTCAGAATTAGGAGCAGAAAGAACAGGGCAAGCTAAACACCCACGCAAGCCTCATATCCCTAAGAAATGATTAAAAAAACCCAGACGACCCCCATTTTAGATTGCGTTGGCTTAGGGACTGCCTCCTTCAAGTGCCAGAGCGGACCGGTGGAATCAGTCACAGAATTCAGCTGCCTACCAGGAGACAGCCCTCGTCCTCGCAAGGCAAATGTTTCAAAACATGGTGCTATTTTCCGACGTTATCAACTACAGCGGGCTTGCCCTACCAGCACGAGTTGAGGACATTTTCCTGTGGGTTCATTTGACACTGCAGTAAGTTTTGAGCAGGTACAAGCAACCAAGCGCGAGATAGAAAGTCAGCTAAGATACCAGCTGCCGTACAAAATCCGTTCAAGATCGTGCCTGCGGGAACGGCACAAAGCCCGCGATGACTGAACAAGTATGTCGGAGGCCCTACGGCAAACAGCGCCGACGTTTCGTGAAGCTCTTTTCCTGTCAAGAAAAGGACCTTTTATGCAGTGTCTCTACTGGAATGCAGGCTGCTTCCTACACATTCTGGCAAGTTAGCTTTCACAGAAACCCCGAGAACTTCAACCACCAAGCTACATTTGTAATTCTTGCGCTCTACCTACGGGGAATTTCAGCGAATCACAACACCACTTAAAGCAAAATTCTGGGTCTGTTTCACGCCAATCAAATAGCTAAGCCATGGACAGGGGTCTGTAGAAAGACAGCGACCTTAAAAGATAAAGACAGGAGAGTACTCACTTTTCTGAAATTTCTTCCAGTCGTTCCATTGATTTAGCAGCCCAACCCAGCCGTCGAAATTCTGGTGCAACAGAGAGAGCAGTAGCATGTCCACGCCATTCTCCCCTAGCCACACAGCCTTCCGCTTTGCCCATTGCTGCCAACAGCCAGAGCATCGGCGCCGTAGCACCTTGGCAATAACGCACCTCCCATAGCTACACACCTTCACAAAAGAACCGAGCAGGGTGTAAACAAACATTGCAACGGTTGCGCTAAGGGCTCAAACAGGGATGCCTATGTTATCGCTCCGAGATTCAACAACCACTAAAAATGTCATTTTGCTGCAGTACTACAGGAGTTCATTGACTAGTGTCAAAAACATTTTGTTGAAAATTCATTGTTTGAAGCATGACTTCCAAATGCAAACGTTAAGTAGTTCTCGTGAGCCTTTAACTGAGCGGAATGCAGGATCTGACTAAAATAATGGCGGATACAGCAGGGCCAGCCCCATCCTCAGCCCTTTTTAAACCCTGGGCCCAGCCCCATCCTCACCTCGTGGGTCCCACCTGTGCTGCCCCGGGCCACAGCTGGAGCCCATGGGGAACAGGGGGCCAACTACCTCAACCCTCACAAGCCAGGCACAGCCAGCAACCTGGCACAGGCATGGGCACACACCACCACCAAGCTGGTGCTGCCATGGGCAGATGCGGCCGCCAAGCTGGCACCGGCCTGGCAGACTTTAGTTTACAGCCCAAAGCCGAGGTTGGCCTCTAAACAAGAAAACATGTGAAAGCATCCTTACAGGATGCCAGTCCAGTGGTGTCCATGATAGCTCTCACAGCCTCCCACGTAATAGACAGCTCCCCTGTCCGGGACCATGTTTTGCATGTCCCAGGCCCTCCCCGCACCCATGCTGAAAATCAAACAGAACAATTAAGGACTCTGCTTCATCACCTCAGCCTCCAAAAGAAGCTTCCTTCCTCTGCTAACGCTCGACACAGATATCCCCATGCTGTTCCTTCAATGCAGGCTGGCCTTGGGTGCCTGTACTGCCAAAGGAAGAGAAAAAGATCATGCTCTTGTCACGTGCTCCATCATCCTCTTGTTCTTCAAGAAAACAGAAGAAAGCTACCATCCCCATTGCTACATAGGAGAAATTTGTGCGGGGGATGGCTGAGCCCATCCCCAGAAATGGAGAACTCTGCTATGACCCTGCTTTGCCTTTTGGCGACAGCGCCCGCCATCGGCGTGCCCCAAACAGGCGAGGTCCCGTTCAGGCTGGCATCCGCCACAAAGAGGAGAGGTCCCCTGCGGGCTGAACAGAGTCAACTGAACAGAGTCTTCAGAGGAACTTAGCCGTGCATTCAGTTTACAAGTAAATGCCACCCAAGCAACGGTAGGGGGCATTCTGGCATCTAAAGGAATTCAGGAGTTAATTTAGTGTTTCCAATGGAACATTCCATAGGTTGTAAAAGCAGCCTTAAAGTCTTTTTCCCTCTTGCACCAACAACGCTGCTTTTAGTTCTACGTAAGGGTCCCCTACAACTACTTACTACAGCACGTGTGGCTCCACTATCAATGAAAAAATACAAAAATCTCTTCTTTCATTCCCCAGCTTGACTGGAACCAGAGGGTCGTCTGGGGAAATTTTAATAGATCCCTCCGGCCCCCTTCACTCCAACCCAATCTCCGGCATGACTCCAACGGCTGCTTCTGTCTCTCTTTCCCGATTACTCAGACGGCATGGACAATTTTTTTCCAACGGCCCTCTTGCCTACAATTTGCACGCCGATGCATTCCCAGGGGAATGTCATAACGATTTCTACTATTATTTCTACAGCCCCTTCCTCACCCACAGAATTCACCTCCTGTATTTTCTCTCCCTTTTTCCTGGTCTTCCCTCAAGGCAGCCAACAAAGAAGCTTGCAGCGTTACTCGTCCCCGCTTCTCCTTCTCTTCTATTTCCTCCCGATTATTACGTACCTTAGACGCCATTGAGAAGAACTGTGAGATTGTCATGCCATCCTCGCCCCTTACCTTTTGTCATCTCTCTCTTATATCTGCTGCTGCTTGACCAATAAACAGCGTGTTAAATAACTTTGAATTGCTATCATCTTCCGGATCCAGATCTGCCCGTTTTCGAGCTACTTCACACAATCTCTCATAGAAGGCTGACGGGGTTTCCTTATCCCCCTGCCTTACTTCAGATAGTTTAGATAAATTCTTGGGCTTTTGCACTCCATGTGGAATCCCATACAAAATTAACTTCTGATATTCCTTTACCCTCTCTAATCCCTCACACTTGTGTTCGGATCCCACTCCGGATCCTCTTTCGGGAGGTACATATCGGTATTAGGCACCCCCCCGCCTTGTTGGATCCGTCCCTCTCTAGCCTTCTCTAAAATTGTTCTCCTCTCCTCAGCGGTAAACAAATATTCTAGGAGAGCCTGTACATCTCCCCAGTTAGGACTAGGAGTCGTGATTAACAGTACTATACATTCCTTCTGGATGGTTTCGATAGGATCCCACTGCCTGTTTGCAGTTTAATAAATCACAAGCAGTAAAAGGTACGTGTACGGATACCGGTGCTCCTTCAGGCCCTACAGCCTGTCTGAGGGGAGCTCAAACTATGGGTTTCTGTCCCCTTGTTCTTTGAGAGATAGCACTCACAACTCCATCACCACTTGAGCTATCAGATTTGGGCTGTTTGGGGGGAGCTACCAACAGCTGAACATCCTCTTCTGAATTTTCCCATTCAATACAACGAGGTTTTCCCTTTTTCTCTTTTAACGCATATATTCCAATCTGATGTTTAGAATCCACTAAACCACCTTTCTTCCTAATATCCCAATCGCGCCTTAACGAAACAAACATATCCGCAGAAGGCGTTTCATGCCATTTTTCAGTTCCCCGACAACACAACATTAATGCCGATATAGTGTTATATTTCAAGGATCCATTCTCAGGCCATTTTTCACCATCTTCCCATGGATATTGTGGCCACCGTTGATTACAATATCGTTTTAGCTGATTTTTAGTCATGGCATCTCCCCCAAATTTATCGCAATGCTTCAGGATGCATCCTAGAGGAGAGCAAAGGGGTGCCTCCTGGGAAGCAGCAGCACCCATACCGGTACCGAAAAACCCAGTATTCCTATACAAACCAGAACGAGGGACGTCTCCCTTCGTTACTCAGAACAGGACAGCGTGGAGAAACAAACAGAACTACGCTACTGCCACCTGTCTTTCCTGCTGCGTCTTATGCAGAGCCCAGAACAGAACACAGGCTGCCTGCTTCCCGAGACATCTTGCCCCTACCCCCTTTTCTCCTATCCCCAAAAAACACCTCTTTTCAGGAGCATTGCACCGTTTTGTCACTTACCGCCCGACCGCAGGAGAGGAGCTGAAGGAGTCCCCAGTCGACAGGTCGGTGCGCGCTGGAGTCCGCTCAGGCCTCTTCTCCCCGTCGGATGCGGCAAGACGAACCGGGCGAGGCTGTCAGCTCGGTCCCCTCTGGGGTGTCAAAACTGTTATCCCACAAGCGTGAGGTCGCTTACCCGGTGTGCGGGACGCCAATATACACACAGGGCAGAGGTGTTTTTATGGCATGTCTGCGCAGAGATGGGTGCTAGGTGGTAGCTCCACAAAGCTAGCACAAAGTTCGCTCCTACAAGTACAGTCTTGATACAGTCTAGCTATGCATATGCATAAGTAATTACACAAAGCAGTTTTCTATTGGTCTGCATTTCTCTCATTTCAACTTCAAGCTACAGCGCTACTTTAACATGCTGCGCACGCTCAGAGGCGAGGGCGCTCTGCTTGGGCTGGTGTCTCCAGCTCGAGGGGTGTGACTTTTAGTATTATAAGGAGGATAGTTTGCGGGAGGGTGCTTCTTATCACACTCCTACTAGTTGTTTCGGATGGTTCCCAAAACATTTCAATTAGCTTACCTATTTCTTCAGGATGTGCTTCTCTCCCAAGGACAGTAATTCTTGTTTAGACGTTCCACTTTCCAGACTCAATCCTCCTTATCAGTTTGACGTAAGCCCTGACCTTCCGCCAGCCCCTGGTGGACGACACCGTCAGACTACAACACGACCGTTCTTTTATGCCAGTCAGTGCGTTCAGAATTAGGAGCAGAAAGAACAGGGCAAGCTAAACACCCACGCAAGCCTCATATCCCTAAGAAATGATTAAAAAAACCCAGACGACCCCCATTTTAGATTGCGTTGGCTTAGGGACTGCCTCCTTCAAGTGCCAGAGCGGACCGGTGGAATCAGTCACAGAATTCAGCTGCCTACCAGGAGACAGCCCTCGTCCTCGCAAGGCAAATGTTTCAAAACATGGTGCTATTTTCCGACGTTATCAACTACAGCGGGCTTGCCCTACCAGCACGAGTTGAGGACATTTTCCTGTGGGTTCATTTGACACTGCAGTAAGTTTTGAGCAGGTACAAGCAACCAAGCGCGAGATAGAAAGTCAGCTAAGATACCAGCTGCCGTACAAAATCCGTTCAAGATCGTGCCTGCGGGAACGGCACAAAGCCCGCGATGACTGAACAAGTATGTCGGAGGCCCTACGGCAAACAGCGCCGACGTTTCGTGAAGCTCTTTTCCTGTCAAGAAAAGGACCTTTTATGCAGTGTCTCTACTGGAATGCAGGCTGCTTCCTACACATTCTGGCAAGTTAGCTTTCACAGAAACCCCGAGAACTTCAACCACCAAGCTACATTTGTAATTCTTGCGCTCTACCTACGGGGAATTTCAGCGAATCACAACACCACTTAAAGCAAAATTCTGGGTCTGTTTCACGCCAATCAAATAGCTAAGCCATGGACAGGGGTCTGTAGAAAGACAGCGACCTTAAAAGATAAAGACAGGAGAGTACTCACTTTTCTGAAATTTCTTCCAGTCGTTCCATTGATTTAGCAGCCCAACCCAGCCGTCGAAATTCTGGTGCAACAGAGAGAGCAGTAGCATGTCCACGCCATTCTCCCCTAGCCACACAGCCTTCCGCTTTGCCCATTGCTGCCAACAGCCAGAGCATCGGCGCCGTAGCACCTTGGCAATAACGCACCTCCCATAGCTACACACCTTCACAAAAGAACCGAGCAGGGTGTAAACAAACATTGCAACGGTTGCGCTAAGGGCTCAAACAGGGATGCCTATGTTATCGCTCCGAGATTCAACAACCACTAAAAATGTCATTTTGCTGCAGTACTACAGGAGTTCATTGACTAGTGTCAAAAACATTTTGTTGAAAATTCATTGTTTGAAGCATGACTTCCAAATGCAAACGTTAAGTAGTTCTCGTGAGCCTTTAACTGAGCGGAATGCAGGATCTGACTAAAATAATGGCGGATACAGCAGGGCCAGCCCCATCCTCAGCCCTTTTTAAACCCTGGGCCCAGCCCCATCCTCACCTCGTGGGTCCCACCTGTGCTGCCCCGGGCCACAGCTGGAGCCCATGGGGAACAGGGGGCCAACTACCTCAACCCTCACAAGCCAGGCACAGCCAGCAACCTGGCACAGGCATGGGCACACACCACCACCAAGCTGGTGCTGCCATGGGCAGATGCGGCCGCCAAGCTGGCACCGGCCTGGCAGACTTTAGTTTACAGCCCAAAGCCGAGGTTGGCCTCTAAACAAGAAAACATGTGAAAGCATCCTTACAGG
Organism: Mycteria americana; assembly: GCF_035582795.1. NCBI lineage: Eukaryota > Metazoa > Chordata > Aves > Ciconiiformes > Ciconiidae > Mycteria > Mycteria americana. The sequence goes on along the minus strand of NC_134369.1, from coordinate 75,111,014 downwards.
ATGCCAGTCCAGTGGTGTCCATGATAGCTCTCACAGCCTCCCACGTAATAGACAGCTCCCCTGTCCGGGACCATGTTTTGCATGTCCCAGGCCCTCCCCGCACCCATGCTGAAAATCAAACAGAACAATTAAGGACTCTGCTTCATCACCTCAGCCTCCAAAAGAAGCTTCCTTCCTCTGCTAACGCTCGACACAGATATCCCCATGCTGTTCCTTCAATGCAGGCTGGCCTTGGGTGCCTGTACTGCCAAAGGAAGAGAAAAAGATCATGCTCTTGTCACGTGCTCCATCATCCTCTTGTTCTTCAAGAAAACAGAAGAAAGCTACCATCCCCATTGCTACATAGGAGAAATTTGTGCGGGGGATGGCTGAGCCCATCCCCAGAAATGGAGAACTCTGCTATGACCCTGCTTTGCCTTTTGGCGACAGCGCCCGCCATCGGCGTGCCCCAAACAGGCGAGGTCCCGTTCAGGCTGGCATCCGCCACAAAGAGGAGAGGTCCCCTGCGGGCTGAACAGAGTCAACTGAACAGAGTCTTCAGAGGAACTTAGCCGTGCATTCAGTTTACAAGTAAATGCCACCCAAGCAACGGTAGGGGGCATTCTGGCATCTAAAGGAATTCAGGAGTTAATTTAGTGTTTCCAATGGAACATTCCATAGGTTGTAAAAGCAGCCTTAAAGTCTTTTTCCCTCTTGCACCAACAACGCTGCTTTTAGTTCTACGTAAGGGTCCCCTACAACTACTTACTACAGCACGTGTGGCTCCACTATCAATGAAAAAATACAAAAATCTCTTCTTTCATTCCCCAGCTTGACTGGAACCAGAGGGTCGTCTGGGGAAATTTTAATAGATCCCTCCGGCCCCCTTCACTCCAACCCAATCTCCGGCATGACTCCAACGGCTGCTTCTGTCTCTCTTTCCCGATTACTCAGACGGCATGGACAATTTTTTTCCAACGGCCCTCTTGCCTACAATTTGCACGCCGATGCATTCCCAGGGGAATGTCATAACGATTTCTACTATTATTTCTACAGCCCCTTCCTCACCCACAGAATTCACCTCCTGTATTTTCTCTCCCTTTTTCCTGGTCTTCCCTCAAGGCAGCCAACAAAGAAGCTTGCAGCGTTACTCGTCCCCGCTTCTCCTTCTCTTCTATTTCCTCCCGATTATTACGTACCTTAGACGCCATTGAGAAGAACTGTGAGATTGTCATGCCATCCTCGCCCCTTACCTTTTGTCATCTCTCTCTTATATCTGCTGCTGCTTGACCAATAAACAGCGTGTTAAATAACTTTGAATTGCTATCATCTTCCGGATCCAGATCTGCCCGTTTTCGAGCTACTTCACACAATCTCTCATAGAAGGCTGACGGGGTTTCCTTATCCCCCTGCCTTACTTCAGATAGTTTAGATAAATTCTTGGGCTTTTGCACTCCATGTGGAATCCCATACAAAATTAACTTCTGATATTCCTTTACCCTCTCTAATCCCTCACACTTGTGTTCGGATCCCACTCCGGATCCTCTTTCGGGAGGTACATATCGGTATTAGGCACCCCCCCGCCTTGTTGGATCCGTCCCTCTCTAGCCTTCTCTAAAATTGTTCTCCTCTCCTCAGCGGTAAACAAATATTCTAGGAGAGCCTGTACATCTCCCCAGTTAGGACTAGGAGTCGTGATTAACAGTACTATACATTCCTTCTGGATGGTTTCGATAGGATCCCACTGCCTGTTTGCAGTTTAATAAATCACAAGCAGTAAAAGGTACGTGTACGGATACCGGTGCTCCTTCAGGCCCTACAGCCTGTCTGAGGGGAGCTCAAACTATGGGTTTCTGTCCCCTTGTTCTTTGAGAGATAGCACTCACAACTCCATCACCACTTGAGCTATCAGATTTGGGCTGTTTGGGGGGAGCTACCAACAGCTGAACATCCTCTTCTGAATTTTCCCATTCAATACAACGAGGTTTTCCCTTTTTCTCTTTTAACGCATATATTCCAATCTGATGTTTAGAATCCACTAAACCACCTTTCTTCCTAATATCCCAATCGCGCCTTAACGAAACAAACATATCCGCAGAAGGCGTTTCATGCCATTTTTCAGTTCCCCGACAACACAACATTAATGCCGATATAGTGTTATATTTCAAGGATCCATTCTCAGGCCATTTTTCACCATCTTCCCATGGATATTGTGGCCACCGTTGATTACAATATCGTTTTAGCTGATTTTTAGTCATGGCATCTCCCCCAAATTTATCGCAATGCTTCAGGATGCATCCTAGAGGAGAGCAAAGGGGTGCCTCCTGGGAAGCAGCAGCACCCATACCGGTACCGAAAAACCCAGTATTCCTATACAAACCAGAACGAGGGACGTCTCCCTTCGTTACTCAGAACAGGACAGCGTGGAGAAACAAACAGAACTACGCTACTGCCACCTGTCTTTCCTGCTGCGTCTTATGCAGAGCCCAGAACAGAACACAGGCTGCCTGCTTCCCGAGACATCTTGCCCCTACCCCCTTTTCTCCTATCCCCAAAAAACACCTCTTTTCAGGAGCATTGCACCGTTTTGTCACTTACCGCCCGACCGCAGGAGAGGAGCTGAAGGAGTCCCCAGTCGACAGGTCGGTGCGCGCTGGAGTCCGCTCAGGCCTCTTCTCCCCGTCGGATGCGGCAAGACGAACCGGGCGAGGCTGTCAGCTCGGTCCCCTCTGGGGTGTCAAAACTGTTATCCCACAAGCGTGAGGTCGCTTACCCGGTGTGCGGGACGCCAATATACACACAGGGCAGAGGTGTTTTTATGGCATGTCTGCGCAGAGATGGGTGCTAGGTGGTAGCTCCACAAAGCTAGCACAAAGTTCGCTCCTACAAGTACAGTCTTGATACAGTCTAGCTATGCATATGCATAAGTAATTACACAAAGCAGTTTTCTATTGGTCTGCATTTCTCTCATTTCAACTTCAAGCTACAGCGCTACTTTAACATGCTGCGCACGCTCAGAGGCGAGGGCGCTCTGCTTGGGCTGGTGTCTCCAGCTCGAGGGGTGTGACTTTTAGTATTATAAGGAGGATAGTTTGCGGGAGGGTGCTTCTTATCACACTCCTACTAGTTGTTTCGGATGGTTCCCAAAACATTTCAATTAGCTTACCTATTTCTTCAGGATGTGCTTCTCTCCCAAGGACAGTAATTCTTGTTTAGACGTTCCACTTTCCAGACTCAATCCTCCTTATCAGTTTGACGTAAGCCCTGACCTTCCGCCAGCCCCTGGTGGACGACACCGTCAGACTACAACACGACCGTTCTTTTATGCCAGTCAGTGCGTTCAGAATTAGGAGCAGAAAGAACAGGGCAAGCTAAACACCCACGCAAGCCTCATATCCCTAAGAAATGATTAAAAAAACCCAGACGACCCCCATTTTAGATTGCGTTGGCTTAGGGACTGCCTCCTTCAAGTGCCAGAGCGGACCGGTGGAATCAGTCACAGAATTCAGCTGCCTACCAGGAGACAGCCCTCGTCCTCGCAAGGCAAATGTTTCAAAACATGGTGCTATTTTCCGACGTTATCAACTACAGCGGGCTTGCCCTACCAGCACGAGTTGAGGACATTTTCCTGTGGGTTCATTTGACACTGCAGTAAGTTTTGAGCAGGTACAAGCAACCAAGCGCGAGATAGAAAGTCAGCTAAGATACCAGCTGCCGTACAAAATCCGTTCAAGATCGTGCCTGCGGGAACGGCACAAAGCCCGCGATGACTGAACAAGTATGTCGGAGGCCCTACGGCAAACAGCGCCGACGTTTCGTGAAGCTCTTTTCCTGTCAAGAAAAGGACCTTTTATGCAGTGTCTCTACTGGAATGCAGGCTGCTTCCTACACATTCTGGCAAGTTAGCTTTCACAGAAACCCCGAGAACTTCAACCACCAAGCTACATTTGTAATTCTTGCGCTCTACCTACGGGGAATTTCAGCGAATCACAACACCACTTAAAGCAAAATTCTGGGTCTGTTTCACGCCAATCAAATAGCTAAGCCATGGACAGGGGTCTGTAGAAAGACAGCGACCTTAAAAGATAAAGACAGGAGAGTACTCACTTTTCTGAAATTTCTTCCAGTCGTTCCATTGATTTAGCAGCCCAACCCAGCCGTCGAAATTCTGGTGCAACAGAGAGAGCAGTAGCATGTCCACGCCATTCTCCCCTAGCCACACAGCCTTCCGCTTTGCCCATTGCTGCCAACAGCCAGAGCATCGGCGCCGTAGCACCTTGGCAATAACGCACCTCCCATAGCTACACACCTTCACAAAAGAACCGAGCAGGGTGTAAACAAACATTGCAACGGTTGCGCTAAGGGCTCAAACAGGGATGCCTATGTTATCGCTCCGAGATTCAACAACCACTAAAAACGTCATTTTGCTGCAGTACTACAGGAGTTCATTGACTAGTGTCAAAAACATTTTGTTGAAAATTCATTGTTTGAAGCATGACTTCCAAATGCAAACGTTAAGGAGTTCTCGTGAGCCTTTAACTGAGCGGAATGCAGGATCTGACTAAAATAATGGCGGATACAGCAGGGCCAGCCCCATCCTCAGCCCTTTTTAAACCCTGGGCCCAGCCCCATCCTCACCTCGTGGGTCCCACCTGTGCTGCCCCGGGCCACAGCTGGAGCCCATGGGGAACAGGGGGCCAACTACCTCAACCCTCACAAGCCAGGCACAGCCAGCAACCTGGCACAGGCATGGGCACACACCACCACCAAGCTGGTGCTGCCATGGGCAGATGCGGCCGCCAAGCTGGCACCGGCCTGGCAGACTTTAGTTTACAGCCCAAAGCCGAGGTTGGCCTCTAAACAAGAAAACATGTGAAAGCATCCTTACAGGATGCCAGTCCAGTGGTGTCCATGATAGCTCTCACAGCCTCCCACGTAATAGACAGCTCCCCTGTCCGGGACCATGTTTTGCATGTCCCAGGCCCTCCCCGCACCCATGCTGAAAATCAAACAGAACAATTAAGGACTCTGCTTCATCACCTCAGCCTCCAAAAGAAGCTTCCTTCCTCTGCTAACGCTCGACACAGATATCCCCATGCTGTTCCTTCAATGCAGGCTGGCCTTGGGTGCCTGTACTGCCAAAGGAAGAGAAAAAGATCATGCTCTTGTCACGTGCTCCATCATCCTCTTGTTCTTCAAGAAAACAGAAGAAAGCTACCATCCCCATTGCTACATAGGAGAAATTTGTGCGGGGGATGGCTGAGCCCATCCCCAGAAATGGAGAACTCTGCTATGACCCTGCTTTGCCTTTTGGCGACAGCGCCCGCCATCGGCGTGCCCCAAACAGGCGAGGTCCCGTTCAGGCTGGCATCCGCCACAAAGAGGAGAGGTCCCCTGCGGGCTGAACAGAGTCAACTGAACAGAGTCTTCAGAGGAACTTTGCCGTGCATTCAGTTTACAAGTAAATGCCACCCAAGCAACGGTAGGGGGCATTCTGGCATCTAAAGGAATTCAGGAGTTAATTTAGTGTTTCCAATGGAACATTCCATAGGTTGTAAAAGCAGCCTTAAAGTCTTTTTCCCTCTTGCACCAACAACGCTGCTTTTAGTTCTACGTAAGGGTCCCCTACAACTACTTACTACAGCACGTGTGGCTCCACTATCAATGAAAAAATACAAAAATCTCTTCTTTCATTCCCCAGCTTGACTGGAACCAGAGGGTCGTCTGGGGAAATTTTAATAGATCCCTCCGGCCCCCTTCACTCCAACCCAATCTCCGGCATGACTCCAACGGCTGCTTCTGTCTCTCTTTCCCGATTACTCAGACGGCATGGACAATTTTTTTCCAACGGCCCTCTTGCCTACAATTTGCACGCCGATGCATTCCCAGGGGAATGTCATAACGATTTCTACTATTATTTCTACAGCCCCTTCCTCACCCACAGAATTCACCTCCTGTATTTTCTCTCCCTTTTTCCTGGTCTTCCCTCAAGGCAGCCAACAAAGAAGCTTGCAGCGTTACTCGTCCCCGCTTCTCCTTCTCTTCTATTTCCTCCCGATTATTACGTACCTTAGACGCCATTGAGAAGAACTGTGAGATTGTCATGCCATCCTCGCCCCTTACCTTTTGTCATCTCTCTCTTATATCTGCTGCTGCTTGACCAATAAACAGCGTGTTAAATAACTTTGAATTGCTATCATCTTCCGGATCCAGATCTGCCCGTTTTCGAGCTACTTCACACAATCTCTCATAGAAGGCTGACGGGGTTTCCTTATCCCCCTGCCTTACTTCAGATAGTTTAGATAAATTCTTGGGCTTTTGCACTCCATGTGGAATCCCATACAAAATTAACTTCTGATATTCCTTTACCCTCTCTAATCCCTCACACTTGTGTTCGGATCCCACTCCGGATCCTCTTTCGGGAGGTACATATCGGTATTAGGCACCCCCCCGCCTTGTTGGATCCGTCCCTCTCTAGCCTTCTCTAAAATTGTTCTCCTCTCCTCAGCGGTAAACAAATATTCTAGGAGAGCCTGTACATCTCCCCAGTTAGGACTAGGAGTCGTGATTAACAGTACTATACATTCCTTCTGGATGGTTTCGATAGGATCCCACTGCCTGTTTGCAGTTTAATAAATCACAAGCAGTAAAAGGTACGTGTACGGATACCGGTGCTCCTTCAGGCCCTACAGCCTGTCTGAGGGGAGCTCAAACTATGGGTTTCTGTCCCCTTGTTCTTTGAGAGATAGCACTCACAACTCCATCACCACTTGAGCTATCAGATTTGGGCTGTTTGGGGGGAGCTACCAACAGCTGAACATCCTCTTCTGAATTTTCCCATTCAATACAACGAGGTTTTCCCTTTTTCTCTTTTAACGCATATATTCCAATCTGATGTTTAGAATCCACTAAACCACCTTTCTTCCTAATATCCCAATCGCGCCTTAACGAAACAAACATATCCGCAGAAGGCGTTTCATGCCATTTTTCAGTTCCCCGACAACACAACATTAATGCCGATATAGTGTTATATTTCAAGGATCCATTCTCAGGCCATTTTTCACCATCTTCCCATGGATATTGTGGCCACCGTTGATTACAATATCGTTTTAGCTGATTTTTAGTCATGGCATCTCCCCCAAATTTATCGCAATGCTTCAGGATGCATCCTAGAGGAGAGCAAAGGGGTGCCTCCTGGGAAGCAGCAGCACCCATACCGGTACCGAAAAACCCAGTATTCCTATACAAACCAGAACGAGGGACGTCTCCCTTCGTTACTCAGAACAGGACAGCGTGGAGAAACAAACAGAACTACGCTACTGCCACCTGTCTTTCCTGCTGCGTCTTATGCAGAGCCCAGAACAGAACACAGGCTGCCTGCTTCCCGAGACATCTTGCCCCTACCCCCTTTTCTCCTATCCCCAAAAAACACCTCTTTTCAGGAGCATTGCACCGTTTTGTCACTTACCGCCCGACCGCAGGAGAGGAGCTGAAGGAGTCCCCAGTCGACAGGTCGGTGCGCGCTGGAGTCCGCTCAGGCCTCTTCTCCCCGTCGGATGCGGCAAGACGAACCGGGCGAGGCTGTCAGCTCGGTCCCCTCTGGGGTGTCAAAACTGTTATCCCACAAGCGTGAGGTCGCTTACCCGGTGTGCGGGACGCCAATATACACACAGGGCAGAGGTGTTTTTATGGCATGTCTGCGCAGAGATGGGTGCTAGGTGGTAGCTCCACAAAGCTAGCACAAAGTTCGCTCCTACAAGTACAGTCTTGATACAGTCTAGCTATGCATATGCATAAGTAATTACACAAAGCAGTTTTCTATTGGTCTGCATTTCTCTCATTTCAACTTCAAGCTACAGCGCTACTTTAACATGCTGCGCACGCTCAGAGGCGAGGGCGCTCTGCTTGGGCTGGTGTCTCCAGCTCGAGGGGTGTGACTTTTAGTATTATAAGGAGGATAGTTTGCGGGAGGGTGCTTCTTATCACACTCCTACTAGTTGTTTCGGATGGTTCCCAAAACATTTCAATTAGCTTACCTATTTCTTCAGGATGTGCTTCTCTCCCAAGGACAGTAATTCTTGTTTAGACGTTCCACTTTCCAGACTCAATCCTCCTTATCAGTTTGACGTAAGCCCTGACCTTCCGCCAGCCCCTGGTGGACGACACCGTCAGACTACAACACGACCGTTCTTTTATGCCAGTCAGTGCGTTCAGAATTAGGAGCAGAAAGAACAGGGCAAGCTAAACACCCACGCAAGCCTCATATCCCTAAGAAATGATTAAAAAAACCCAGACGACCCCCATTTTAGATTGCGTTGGCTTAGGGACTGCCTCCTTCAAGTGCCAGAGCGGACCGGTGGAATCAGTCACAGAATTCAGCTGCCTACCAGGAGACAGCCCTCGTCCTCGCAAGGCAAATGTTTCAAAACATGGTGCTATTTTCCGACGTTATCAACTACAGCGGGCTTGCCCTACCAGCACGAGTTGAGGACATTTTCCTGTGGGTTCATTTGACACTGCAGTAAGTTTTGAGCAGGTACAAGCAACCAAGCGCGAGATAGAAAGTCAGCTAAGATACCAGCTGCCGTACAAAATCCGTTCAAGATCGTGCCTGCGGGAACGGCACAAAGCCCGCGATGACTGAACAAGTATGTCGGAGGCCCTACGGCAAACAGCGCCGACGTTTCGTGAAGCTCTTTTCCTGTCAAGAAAAGGACCTTTTATGCAGTGTCTCTACTGGAATGCAGGCTGCTTCCTACACATTCTGGCAAGTTAGCTTTCACAGAAACCCCGAGAACTTCAACCACCAAGCTACATTTGTAATTCTTGCGCTCTACCTACGGGGAATTTCAGCGAATCACAACACCACTTAAAGCAAAATTCTGGGTCTGTTTCACGCCAATCAAATAGCTAAGCCATGGACAGGGGTCTGTAGAAAGACAGCGACCTTAAAAGATAAAGACAGGAGAGTACTCACTTTTCTGAAATTTCTTCCAGTCGTTCCATTGATTTAGCAGCCCAACCCAGCCGTCGAAATTCTGGTGCAACAGAGAGAGCAGTAGCATGTCCACGCCATTCTCCCCTAGCCACACAGCCTTCCGCTTTGCCCATTGCTGCCAACAGCCAGAGCATCGGCGCCGTAGCACCTTGGCAATAACGCACCTCCCATAGCTACACACCTTCACAAAAGAACCGAGCAGGGTGTAAACAAACATTGCAACGGTTGCGCTAAGGGCTCAAACAGGGATGCCTATGTTATCGCTCCGAGATTCAACAACCACTAAAAACGTCATTTTGCTGCAGTACTACAGGAGTTCATTGACTAGTGTCAAAAACATTTTGTTGAAAATTCATTGTTTGAAGCATGACTTCCAAATGCAAACGTTAAGGAGTTCTCGTGAGCCTTTAACTGAGCGGAATGCAGGATCTGACTAAAATAATGGCGGATACAGCAGGGCCAGCCCCATCCTCAGCCCTTTTTAAACCCTGGGCCCAGCCCCATCCTCACCTCGTGGGTCCCACCTGTGCTGCCCCGGGCCACAGCTGGAGCCCATGGGGAACAGGGGGCCAACTACCTCAACCCTCACAAGCCAGGCACAGCCAGCAACCTGGCACAGGCATGGGCACACACCACCACCAAGCTGGTGCTGCCATGGGCAGATGCGGCCGCCAAGCTGGCACCGGCCTGGCAGACTTTAGTTTACAGCCCAAAGCCGAGGTTGGCCTCTAAACAAGAAAACATGTGAAAGCATCCTTACAGGATGCCAGTCCAGTGGTGTCCATGATAGCTCTCACAGCCTCCCATGTAATAGACAGCTCCCCTGTCCGGGACCATGTTTTGCATGTCCCAGGCCCTCCCCGCACCCATGCTGAAAATCAAACAGAACAATTAAGGACTCTGCTTCATCACCTCAGCCTCCAAAAGAAGCTTCCTTCCTCTGCTAACGCTCGACACAGATATCCCCATGCTGTTCCTTCAATGCAGGCTGGCCTTGGGTGCCTGTACTGCCAAAGGAAGAGAAAAAGATCATGCTCTTGTCACGTGCTCCATCATCCTCTTGTTCTTCAAGAAAACAGAAGAAAGCTACCATCCCCATTGCTACATAGGAGAAATTTGTGCGGGGGATGGCTGAGCCCATCCCCAGAAATGGAGAACTCTGCTATGACCCTGCTTTGCCTTTTGGCGACAGCGCCCGCCATCGGCGTGCCCCAAACAGGCGAGGTCCCGTTCAGGCTGGCATCCGCCACAAAGAGGAGAGGTCCCCTGCGGGCTGAACAGAGTCAACTGAACAGAGTCTTCAGAGGAACTTTGCCGTGCATTCAGTTTACAAGTAAATGCCACCCAAGCAACGGTAGGGGGCATTCTGGCATCTAAAGGAATTCAGGAGTTAATTTAGTGTTTCCAATGGAACATTCCATAGGTTGTAAAAGCAGCCTTAAAGTCTTTTTCCCTCTTGCACCAACAACGCTGCTTTTAGTTCTACGTAAGGGTCCCCTACAACTACTTACTACAGCACGTGTGGCTCCACTATCAATGAAAAAATACAAAAATCTCTTCTTTCATTCCCCAGCTTGACTGGAACCAGAGGGTCGTCTGGGGAAATTTTAATAGATCCCTCCGGCCCCCTTCACTCCAACCCAATCTCCGGCATGACTCCAACGGCTGCTTCTGTCTCTCTTTCCCGATTACTCAGACGGCATGGACAATTTTTTTCCAACGGCCCTCTTGCCTACAATTTGCACGCCGATGCATTCCCAGGGGAATGTCATAACGATTTCTACTATTATTTCTACAGCCCCTTCCTCACCCACAGAATTCACCTCCTGTATTTTCTCTCCCTTTTTCCCGGTCTTCCCTCAAGGCAGCCAACAAAGAAGCTTGCAGCGTTACTCGTCCCCGCTTCTCCTTCTCTTCTATTTCCTCCCGATTATTACGTACCTTAGACGCCATTGAGAAGAACTGTGAGATTGTCATGCCATCCTCGCCCCTTACCTTTTGTCATCTCTCTCTTATATCTGCTGCTGCTTGACCAATAAACAGCGTGTTAAATAACTTTGAATTGCTATCATCTTCCGGATCCAGATCTGCCCGTTTTCGAGCTACTTCACACAATCTCTCATAGAAGGCTGACGGGGTTTCCTTATCCCCCTGCCTTACTTCAGATAGTTTAGATAAATTCTTGGGCTTTTGCACTCCATGTGGAATCCCATACAAAATTAACTTCTGATATTCCTTTACCCTCTCTAATCCCTCACACTTGTGTTCGGATCCCACTCCGGATCCTCTTTCGGGAGGTACATATCGGTATTAGGCACCCCCCCGCCTTGTTGGATCCGTCCCTCTCTAGCCTTCTCTAAAATTGTTCTCCTCTCCTCAGCGGTAAACAAATATTCTAGGAGAGCCTGTACATCTCCCCAGTTAGGACTAGGAGTCGTGATTAACAGTACTATACATTCCTTCTGGATGGTTTCGATAGGATCCCACTGCCTGTTTGCAGTTTAATAAATCACAAGCAGTAAAAGGTACGTGTACGGATACCGGTGCTCCTTCAGGCCCTACAGCCTGTCTGAGGGGAGCTCAAACTATGGGTTTCTGTCCCCTTGTTCTTTGAGAGATAGCACTCACAACTCCATCACCACTTGAGCTATCAGATTTGGGCTGTTTGGGGGGAGCTACCAACAGCTGAACATCCTCTTCTGAATTTTCCCATTCAATACAACGAGGTTTTCCCTTTTTCTCTTTTAACGCATATATTCCAATCTGATGTTTAGAATCCACTAAACCACCTTTCTTCCTAATATCCCAATCGCGCCTTAACGAAACAAACATATCCGCAGAAGGCGTTTCATGCCATTTTTCAGTTCCCCGACAACACAACATTAATGCCGATATAGTGTTATATTTCAAGGATCCATTCTCAGGCCATTTTTCACCATCTTCCCATGGATATTGTGGCCACCGTTGATTACAATATCGTTTTAGCTGATTTTTAGTCATGGCATCTCCCCCAAATTTATCGCAATGCTTCAGGATGCATCCTAGAGGAGAGCAAAGGGGTGCCTCCTGGGAAGCAGCAGCACCCATACCGGTACCGAAAAACCCAGTATTCCTATACAAACCAGAACGAGGGACGTCTCCCTTCGTTACTCAGAACAGGACAGCGTGGAGAAACAAACAGAACTACGCTACTGCCACCTGTCTTTCCTGCTGCGTCTTATGCAGAGCCCAGAACAGAACACAGGCTGCCTGCTTCCCGAGACATCTTGCCCCTACCCCCTTTTCTCCTATCCCCAAAAAACACCTCTTTTCAGGAGCATTGCACCGTTTTGTCACTTACCGCCCGACCGCAGGAGAGGAGCTGAAGGAGTCCCCAGTCGACAGGTCGGTGCGCGCTGGAGTCCGCTCAGGCCTCTTCTCCCCGTCGGATGCGGCAAGACGAACCGGGCGAGGCTGTCAGCTCGGTCCCATCTGGGGTGTCAAAACTGTTATCCCACAAGCGTGAGGTCGCTTACCCGGTGTGCGGGACGCCAATATACACACAGGGCAGAGGTGTTTTTATGGCATGTCTGCGCAGAGATGGGTGCTAGGTGGTAGCTCCACAAAGCTAGCACAAAGTTCGCTCCTACAAGTACAGTCTTGATACAGTCTAGCTATGCATATGCATAAGTAATTACACAAAGCAGTTTTCTATTGGTCTGCATTTCTCTCATTTCAACTTCAAGCTACAGCGCTACTTTAACATGCTGCGCACGCTCAGAGGCGAGGGCGCTCTGCTTGGGCTGGTGTCTCCAGCTCGAGGGGTGTGACTTTTAGTATTATAAGGAGGATAGTTTGCGGGAGGGTGCTTCTTATCACACTCCTACTAGTTGTTTCGGATGGTTCCCAAAACATTTCAATTAGCTTACCTATTTCTTCAGGATGTGCTTCTCTCCCAAGGACAGTAATTCTTGTTTAGACGTTCCACTTTCCAGACTCAATCCTCCTTATCAGTTTGACGTAAGCCCTGACCTTCCGCCAGCCCCTGGTGGACGACACCGTCAGACTACAACACGACCGTTCTTTTATGCCAGTCAGTGCGTTCAGAATTAGGAGCAGAAAGAACAGGGCAAGCTAAACACCCACGCAAGCCTCATATCCCTAAGAAATGATTAAAAAAACCCAGACGACCCCCATTTTAGATTGCGTTGGCTTAGGGACTGCCTCCTTCAAGTGCCAGAGCGGACCGGTGGAATCAGTCACAGAATTCAGCTGCCTACCAGGAGACAGCCCTCGTCCTCGCAAGGCAAATGTTTCAAAACATGGTGCTATTTTCCGACGTTATCAACTACAGCGGGCTTGCCCTACCAGCACGAGTTGAGGACATTTTCCTGTGGGTTCATTTGACACTGCAGTAAGTTTTGAGCAGGTACAAGCAACCAAGCGCGAGATAGAAAGTCAGCTAAGATACCAGCTGCCGTACAAAATCCGTTCAAGATCGTGCCTGCGGGAACGGCACAAAGCCCGCGATGACTGAACAAGTATGTCGGAGGCCCTACGGCAAACAGCGCCGACGTTTCGTGAAGCTCTTTTCCTGTCAAGAAAAGGACCTTTTATGCAGTGTCTCTACTGGAATGCAGGCTGCTTCCTACACATTCTGGCAAGTTAGCTTTCACAGAAACCCCGAGAACTTCAACCACCAAGCTACATTTGTAATTCTTGCGCTCTACCTACGGGGAATTTCAGCGAATCACAACACCACTTAAAGCAAAATTCTGGGTCTGTTTCACGCCAATCAAATAGCTAAGCCATGGACAGGGGTCTGTAGAAAGACAGCGACCTTAAAAGATAAAGACAGGAGAGTACTCACTTTTCTGAAATTTCTTCCAGTCGTTCCATTGATTTAGCAGCCCAACCCAGCCGTCGAAATTCTGGTGCAACAGAGAGAGCAGTAGCATGTCCACGCCATTCTCCCCTAGCCACACAGCCTTCCGCTTTGCCCATTGCTGCCAACAGCCAGAGCATCGGCGCCGTAGCACCTTGGCAATAACGCACCTCCCATAGCTACACACCTTCACAAAAGAACCGAGCAGGGTGTAAACAAACATTGCAACGGTTGCGCTAAGGGCTCAAACAGGGATGCCTATGTTATCGCTCCGAGATTCAACAACCACTAAAAATGTCATTTTGCTGCAGTACTACAGGAGTTCATTGACTAGTGTCAAAAACATTTTGTTGAAAATTCATTGTTTGAAGCATGACTTCCAAATGCAAACGTTAAGGAGTTCTCGTGAGCCTTTAACTGAGCGGAATGCAGGATCTGACTAAAATAATGGCGGATACAGCAGGGCCAGCCCCATCCTCAGCCCTTTTTAAACCCTGGGCCCAGCCCCATCCTCACCTCGTGGGTCCCACCTGTGCTGCCCCGGGCCACAGCTGGAGCCCATGGGGAACAGGGGGCCAACTACCTCAACCCTCACAAGCCAGGCACAGCCAGCAACCTGGCACAGGCATGGGCACACACCACCACCAAGCTGGTGCTGCCATGGGCAGATGCGGCCGCCAAGCTGGCACCGGCCTGGCAGACTTTAGTTTACAGCCCAAAGCCGAGGTTGGCCTCTAAACAAGAAAACATGTGAAAGCATCCTTACAGGATGCCAGTCCAGTGGTGTCCATGATAGCTCTCACAGCCTCCCATGTAATAGACAGCTCCCCTGTCCGGGACCATGTTTTGCATGTCCCAGGCCCTCCCCGCACCCATGCTGAAAATCAAACAGAACAATTAAGGACTCTGCTTCATCACCTCAGCCTCCAAAAGAAGCTTCCTTCCTCTGCTAACGCTCGACACAGATATCCCCATGCTGTTCCTTCAATGCAGGCTGGCCTTGGGTGCCTGTACTGCCAAAGGAAGAGAAAAAGATCATGCTCTTGTCACGTGCTCCATCATCCTCTTGTTCTTCAAGAAAACAGAAGAAAGCTACCATCCCCATTGCTACATAGGAGAAATTTGTGCGGGGGATGGCTGAGCCCATCCCCAGAAATGGAGAACTCTGCTATGACCCTGCTTTGCCTTTTGGCGACAGCGCCCGCCATCGGCGTGCCCCAAACAGGCGAGGTCCCGTTCAGGCTGGCATCCGCCACAAAGAGGAGAGGTCCCCTGCGGGCTGAACAGAGTCAACTGAACAGAGTCTTCAGAGGAACTTAGCCGTGCATTCAGTTTACAAGTAAATGCCACCCAAGCAACGGTAGGGGGCATTCTGGCATCTAAAGGAATTCAGGAGTTAATTTAGTGTTTCCAATGGAACATTCCATAGGTTGTAAAAGCAGCCTTAAAGTCTTTTTCCCTCTTGCACCAACAACGCTGCTTTTAGTTCTACGTAAGGGTCCCCTACAACTACTTACTACAGCACGTGTGGCTCCACTATCAATGAAAAAATACAAAAATCTCTTCTTTCATTCCCCAGCTTGACTGGAACCAGAGGGTCGTCTGGGGAAATTTTAATAGATCCCTCCGGCCCCCTTCACTCCAACCCAATCTCCGGCATGACTCCAACGGCTGCTTCTGTCTCTCTTTCCCGATTACTCAGACGGCATGGACAATTTTTTTCCAACGGCCCTCTTGCCTACAATTTGCACGCCGATGCATTCCCAGGGGAATGTCATAACGATTTCTACTATTATTTCTACAGCCCCTTCCTCACCCACAGAATTCACCTCCTGTATTTTCTCTCCCTTTTTCCCGGTCTTCCCTCAAGGCAGCCAACAAAGAAGCTTGCAGCGTTACTCGTCCCCGCTTCTCCTTCTCTTCTATTTCCTCCCGATTATTACGTACCTTAGACGCCATTGAGAAGAACTGTGAGATTGTCATGCCATCCTCGCCCCCTACCTTTTGTCATCTCTCTCTTATATCTGCTGCTGCTTGACCAATAAACAGCGTGTTAAATAACTTTGAATTGCTATCATCTTCCGGATCCAGATCTGCCCGTTTTCGAGCTACTTCACACAATCTCTCATAGAAGGCTGACGGGGTTTCCTTATCCCCCTGCCTTACTTCAGATAGTTTAGATAAATTCTTGGGCTTTTGCACTCCATGTGGAATCCCATACAAAATTAACTTCTGATATTCCTTTACCCTCTCTAATCCCTCACACTTGTGTTCGGATCCCACTCCGGATCCTCTTTCGGGAGGTACATATCGGTATTAGGCACCCCCCCGCCTTGTTGGATCCGTCCCTCTCTAGCCTTCTCTAAAATTGTTCTCCTCTCCTCAGCGGTAAACAAATATTCTAGGAGAGCCTGTACATCTCCCCAGTTAGGACTAGGAGTCGTGATTAACAGTACTATACATTCCTTCTGGATGGTTTCGATAGGATCCCACTGCCTGTTTGCAGTTTAATAAATCACAAGCAGTAAAAGGTACGTGTACGGATACCGGTGCTCCTTCAGGCCCTACAGCCTGTCTGAGGGGAGCTCAAACTATGGGTTTCTGTCCCCTTGTTCTTTGAGAGATAGCACTCACAACTCCATCACCACTTGAGCTATCAGATTTGGGCTGTTTGGGGGGAGCTACCAACAGCTGAACATCCTCTTCTGAATTTTCCCATTCAATACAACGAGGTTTTCCCTTTTTCTCTTTTAACGCATATATTCCAATCTGATGTTTAGAATCCACTAAACCACCTTTCTTCCTAATATCCCAATCGCGCCTTAACGAAACAAACATATCCGCAGAAGGCGTTTCATGCCATTTTTCAGTTCCCCGACAACACAACATTAATGCCGATATAGTGTTATATTTCAAGGATCCATTCTCAGGCCATTTTTCACCATCTTCCCATGGATATTGTGGCCACCGTTGATTACAATATCGTTTTAGCTGATTTTTAGTCATGGCATCTCCCCCAAATTTATCGCAATGCTTCAGGATGCATCCTAGAGGAGAGCAAAGGGGTGCCTCCTGGGAAGCAGCAGCACCCATACCGGTACCGAAAAACCCAGTATTCCTATACAAACCAGAACGAGGGACGTCTCCCTTCGTTACTCAGAACAGGACAGCGTGGAGAAACAAACAGAACTACGCTACTGCCACCTGTCTTTCCTGCTGCGTCTTATGCAGAGCCCAGAACAGAACACAGGCTGCCTGCTTCCCGAGACATCTTGCCCCTACCCCCTTTTCTCCTATCCCCAAAAAACACCTCTTTTCAGGAGCATTGCACCGTTTTGTCACTTACCGCCCGACCGCAGGAGAGGAGCTGAAGGAGTCCCCAGTCGACAGGTCGGTGCGCGCTGGAGTCCGCTCAGGCCTCTTCTCCCCGTCGGATGCGGCAAGACGAACCGGGCGAGGCTGTCAGCTCGGTCCCATCTGGGGTGTCAAAACTGTTATCCCACAAGCGTGAGGTCGCTTACCCGGTGTGCGGGACGCCAATATACACACAGGGCAGAGGTGTTTTTATGGCATGTCTGCGCAGAGATGGGTGCTAGGTGGTAGCTCCACAAAGCTAGCACAAAGTTCGCTCCTACAAGTACAGTCTTGATACAGTCTAGCTATGCATATGCATAAGTAATTACACAAAGCAGTTTTCTATTGGTCTGCATTTCTCTCATTTCAACTTCAAGCTACAGCGCTACTTTAACATGCTGCGCACGCTCAGAGGCGAGGGCGCTCTGCTTGGGCTGGTGTCTCC
The DNA here is from genome assembly GCF_035582795.1 of Mycteria americana. Taxonomy (NCBI): domain Eukaryota; kingdom Metazoa; phylum Chordata; class Aves; order Ciconiiformes; family Ciconiidae; genus Mycteria; species Mycteria americana. The sequence goes on along the minus strand of NC_134369.1, from coordinate 75,093,374 downwards.
AGCTCGAGGGGTGTGACTTTTAGTATTATAAGGAGGATAGTTTGCGGGAGGGTGCTTCTTATCACACTCCTACTAGTTGTTTCGGATGGTTCCCAAAACATTTCAATTAGCTTACCTATTTCTTCAGGATGTGCTTCTCTCCCAAGGACAGTAATTCTTGTTTAGACGTTCCACTTTCCAGACTCAATCCTCCTTATCAGTTTGACGTAAGCCCTGACCTTCCGCCAGCCCCTGGTGGACGACACCGTCAGACTACAACACGACCGTTCTTTTATGCCAGTCAGTGCGTTCAGAATTAGGAGCAGAAAGAACAGGGCAAGCTAAACACCCACGCAAGCCTCATATCCCTAAGAAATGATTAAAAAAACCCAGACGACCCCCATTTTAGATTGCGTTGGCTTAGGGACTGCCTCCTTCAAGTGCCAGAGCGGACCGGTGGAATCAGTCACAGAATTCAGCTGCCTACCAGGAGACAGCCCTCGTCCTCGCAAGGCAAATGTTTCAAAACATGGTGCTATTTTCCGACGTTATCAACTACAGCGGGCTTGCCCTACCAGCACGAGTTGAGGACATTTTCCTGTGGGTTCATTTGACACTGCAGTAAGTTTTGAGCAGGTACAAGCAACCAAGCGCGAGATAGAAAGTCAGCTAAGATACCAGCTGCCGTACAAAATCCGTTCAAGATCGTGCCTGCGGGAACGGCACAAAGCCCGCGATGACTGAACAAGTATGTCGGAGGCCCTACGGCAAACAGCGCCGACGTTTCGTGAAGCTCTTTTCCTGTCAAGAAAAGGACCTTTTATGCAGTGTCTCTACTGGAATGCAGGCTGCTTCCTACACATTCTGGCAAGTTAGCTTTCACAGAAACCCCGAGAACTTCAACCACCAAGCTACATTTGTAATTCTTGCGCTCTACCTACGGGGAATTTCAGCGAATCACAACACCACTTAAAGCAAAATTCTGGGTCTGTTTCACGCCAATCAAATAGCTAAGCCATGGACAGGGGTCTGTAGAAAGACAGCGACCTTAAAAGATAAAGACAGGAGAGTACTCACTTTTCTGAAATTTCTTCCAGTCGTTCCATTGATTTAGCAGCCCAACCCAGCCGTCGAAATTCTGGTGCAACAGAGAGAGCAGTAGCATGTCCACGCCATTCTCCCCTAGCCACACAGCCTTCCGCTTTGCCCATTGCTGCCAACAGCCAGAGCATCGGCGCCGTAGCACCTTGGCAATAACGCACCTCCCATAGCTACACACCTTCACAAAAGAACCGAGCAGGGTGTAAACAAACATTGCAACGGTTGCGCTAAGGGCTCAAACAGGGATGCCTATGTTATCGCTCCGAGATTCAACAACCACTAAAAATGTCATTTTGCTGCAGTACTACAGGAGTTCATTGACTAGTGTCAAAAACATTTTGTTGAAAATTCATTGTTTGAAGCGTGACTTCCAAATGCAAACGTTAAGTAGTTCTCGTGAGCCTTTAACTGAGCGGAATGCAGGATCTGACTAAAATAATGGCGGATACAGCAGGGCCAGCCCCATCCTCAGCCCTTTTTAAACCCTGGGCCCAGCCCCATCCTCACCTCGTGGGTCCCACCTGTGCTGCCCCGGGCCACAGCTGGAGCCCATGGGGAACAGGGGGCCAACTACCTCAACCCTCACAAGCCAGGCACAGCCAGCAACCTGGCACAGGCATGGGCACACACCACCACCAAGCTGGTGCTGCCATGGGCAGATGCGGCCGCCAAGCTGGCACCGGCCTCGCAGACTTTAGTTTACAGCCCAAAGCCGAGGTTGGCCTCTAAACAAGAAAACATGTGAAAGCATCCTTACAGGATGCCAGTCCAGTGGTGTCCATGATAGCTCTCACAGCCTCCCATGTAATAGACAGCTCCCCTGTCCGGGACCATGTTTTGCATGTCCCAGGCCCTCCCCGCACCCATGCTGAAAATCAAACAGAACAATTAAGGACTCTGCTTCATCACCTCAGCCTCCAAAAGAAGCTTCCTTCCTCTGCTAACGCTCGACACAGATATCCCCATGCTGTTCCTTCAATGCAGGCTGGCCTTGGGTGCCTGTACTGCCAAAGGAAGAGAAAAAGATCATGCTCTTGTCACGTGCTCCATCATCCTCTTGTTCTTCAAGAAAACAGAAGAAAGCTACCATCCCCATTGCTACATAGGAGAAATTTGTGCGGGGGATGGCTGAGCCCATCCCCAGAAATGGAGAACTCTGCTATGACCCTGCTTTGCCTTTTGGCGACAGCGCCCGCCATCGGCGTGCCCCAAACAGGCGAGGTCCCGTTCAGGCTGGCATCCGCCACAAAGAGGAGAGGTCCCCTGCGGGCTGAACAGAGTCAACTGAACAGAGTCTTCAGAGGAACTTAGCCGTGCATTCAGTTTACAAGTAAATGCCACCCAAGCAACGGTAGGGGGCATTCTGGCATCTAAAGGAATTCAGGAGTTAATTTAGTGTTTCCAATGGAACATTCCATAGGTTGTAAAAGCAGCCTTAAAGTCTTTTTCCCTCTTGCACCAACAACGCTGCTTTTAGTTCTACGTAAGGGTCCCCTACAACTACTTACTACAGCACGTGTGGCTCCACTATCAATGAAAAAATACAAAAATCTCTTCTTTCATTCCCCAGCTTGACTGGAACCAGAGGGTCGTCTGGGGAAATTTTAATAGATCCCTCCGGCCCCCTTCACTCCAACCCAATCTCCGGCATGACTCCAACGGCTGCTTCTGTCTCTCTTTCCCGATTACTCAGACGGCATGGACAATTTTTTTCCAACGGCCCTCTTGCCTACAATTTGCACGCCGATGCATTCCCAGGGGAATGTCATAACGATTTCTACTATTATTTCTACAGCCCCTTCCTCACCCACAGAATTCACCTCCTGTATTTTCTCTCCCTTTTTCCCGGTCTTCCCTCAAGGCAGCCAACAAAGAAGCTTGCAGCGTTACTCGTCCCCGCTTCTCCTTCTCTTCTATTTCCTCCCGATTATTACGTACCTTAGACGCCATTGAGAAGAACTGTGAGATTGTCATGCCATCCTCGCCCCCTACCTTTTGTCATCTCTCTCTTATATCTGCTGCTGCTTGACCAATAAACAGCGTGTTAAATAACTTTGAATTGCTATCATCTTCCGGATCCAGATCTGTCCGTTTTCGAGCTACTTCACACAATCTCTCATAGAAGGCTGACGGGGTTTCCTTATCCCCCTGCCTTACTTCAGATAGTTTAGATAAATTCTTGGGCTTTTGCACTCCATGTGGAATCCCATACAAAATTAACTTCTGATATTCCTTTACCCTCTCTAATCCCTCACACTTGTGTTCGGATCCCACTCCGGATCCTCTTTCGGGAGGTACATATCGGTATTAGGCACCCCCCCGCCTTGTTGGATCCGTCCCTCTCTAGCCTTCTCTAAAATTGTTCTCCTCTCCTCAGCGGTAAACAAATATTCTAGGAGAGCCTGTACATCTCCCCAGTTAGGACTAGGAGTCGTGATTAACAGTACTATACATTCCTTCTGGATGGTTTCGATAGGATCCCACTGCCTGTTTGCAGTTTAATAAATCACAAGCAGTAAAAGGTACGTGTACGGATACCGGTGCTCCTTCAGGCCCTACAGCCTGTCTGAGGGGAGCTCAAACTATGGGTTTCTGTCCCCTTGTTCTTTGAGAGATAGCACTCACAACTCCATCACCACTTGAGCTATCAGATTTGGGCTGTTTGGGGGGAGCTACCAACAGCTGAACATCCTCTTCTGAATTTTCCCATTCAATACAACGAGGTTTTCCCTTTTTCTCTTTTAACGCATATATTCCAATCTGATGTTTAGAATCCACTAAACCACCTTTCTTCCTAATATCCCAATCGCGCCTTAACGAAACAAACATATCCGCAGAAGGCGTTTCATGCCATTTTTCAGTTCCCCGACAACACAACATTAATGCCGATATAGTGTTATATTTCAAGGATCCATTCTCAGGCCATTTTTCACCATCTTCCCATGGATATTGTGGCCACCGTTGATTACAATATCGTTTTAGCTGATTTTTAGTCATGGCATCTCCCCCAAATTTATCGCAATGCTTCAGGATGCATCCTAGAGGAGAGCAAAGGGGTGCCTCCTGGGAAGCAGCAGCACCCATACCGGTACCGAAAAACCCAGTATTCCTATACAAACCAGAACGAGGGACGTCTCCCTTCGTTACTCAGAACAGGACAGCGTGGAGAAACAAACAGAACTACGCTACTGCCACCTGTCTTTCCTGCTGCGTCTTATGCAGAGCCCAGAACAGAACACAGGCTGCCTGCTTCCCGAGACATCTTGCCCCTACCCCCTTTTCTCCTATCCCCAAAAAACACCTCTTTTCAGGAGCATTGCACCGTTTTGTCACTTACCGCCCGACCGCAGGAGAGGAGCTGAAGGAGTCCCCAGTCGACAGGTCGGTGCGCGCTGGAGTCCGCTCAGGCCTCTTCTCCCCGTCGGATGCGGCAAGACGAACCGGGCGAGGCTGTCAGCTCGGTCCCATCTGGGGTGTCAAAACTGTTATCCCACAAGCGTGAGGTCGCTTACCCGGTGTGCGGGACGCCAATATACACACAGGGCAGAGGTGTTTTTATGGCATGTCTGCGCAGAGATGGGTGCTAGGTGGTAGCTCCACAAAGCTAGCACAAAGTTCGCTCCTACAAGTACAGTCTTGATACAGTCTAGCTATGCATATGCATAAGTAATTACACAAAGCAGTTTTCTATTGGTCTGCATTTCTCTCATTTCAACTTCAAGCTACAGCGCTACTTTAACATGCTGCGCACGCTCAGAGGCGAGGGCGCTCTGCTTGGGCTGGTGTCTCCAGCTCGAGGGGTGTGACTTTTAGTATTATAAGGAGGATAGTTTGCGGGAGGGTGCTTCTTATCACACTCCTACTAGTTGTTTCGGATGGTTCCCAAAACATTTCAATTAGCTTACCTATTTCTTCAGGATGTGCTTCTCTCCCAAGGACAGTAATTCTTGTTTAGACGTTCCACTTTCCAGACTCAATCCTCCTTATCAGTTTGACGTAAGCCCTGACCTTCCGCCAGCCCCTGGTGGACGACACCGTCAGACTACAACACGACCGTTCTTTTATGCCAGTCAGTGCGTTCAGAATTAGGAGCAGAAAGAACAGGGCAAGCTAAACACCCACGCAAGCCTCATATCCCTAAGAAATGATTAAAAAAACCCAGACGACCCCCATTTTAGATTGCGTTGGCTTAGGGACTGCCTCCTTCAAGTGCCAGAGCGGACCGGTGGAATCAGTCACAGAATTCAGCTGCCTACCAGGAGACAGCCCTCGTCCTCGCAAGGCAAATGTTTCAAAACATGGTGCTATTTTCCGACGTTATCAACTACAGCGGGCTTGCCCTACCAGCACGAGTTGAGGACATTTTCCTGTGGGTTCATTTGACACTGCAGTAAGTTTTGAGCAGGTACAAGCAACCAAGCGCGAGATAGAAAGTCAGCTAAGATACCAGCTGCCGTACAAAATCCGTTCAAGATCGTGCCTGCGGGAACGGCACAAAGCCCGCGATGACTGAACAAGTATGTCGGAGGCCCTACGGCAAACAGCGCCGACGTTTCGTGAAGCTCTTTTCCTGTCAAGAAAAGGACCTTTTATGCAGTGTCTCTACTGGAATGCAGGCTGCTTCCTACACATTCTGGCAAGTTAGCTTTCACAGAAACCCCGAGAACTTCAACCACCAAGCTACATTTGTAATTCTTGCGCTCTACCTACGGGGAATTTCAGCGAATCACAACACCACTTAAAGCAAAATTCTGGGTCTGTTTCACGCCAATCAAATAGCTAAGCCATGGACAGGGGTCTGTAGAAAGACAGCGACCTTAAAAGATAAAGACAGGAGAGTACTCACTTTTCTGAAATTTCTTCCAGTCGTTCCATTGATTTAGCAGCCCAACCCAGCCGTCGAAATTCTGGTGCAACAGAGAGAGCAGTAGCATGTCCACGCCATTCTCCCCTAGCCACACAGCCTTCCGCTTTGCCCATTGCTGCCAACAGCCAGAGCATCGGCGCCGTAGCACCTTGGCAATAACGCACCTCCCATAGCTACACACCTTCACAAAAGAACCGAGCAGGGTGTAAACAAACATTGCAACGGTTGCGCTAAGGGCTCAAACAGGGATGCCTATGTTATCGCTCCGAGATTCAACAACCACTAAAAACGTCATTTTGCTGCAGTACTACAGGAGTTCATTGACTAGTGTCAAAAACATTTTGTTGAAAATTCATTGTTTGAAGCATGACTTCCAAATGCAAACGTTAAGGAGTTCTCGTGAGCCTTTAACTGAGCGGAATGCAGGATCTGACTAAAATAATGGCGGATACAGCAGGGCCAGCCCCATCCTCAGCCCTTTTTAAACCCTGGGCCCAGCCCCATCCTCACCTCGTGGGTCCCACCTGTGCTGCCCCGGGCCACAGCTGGAGCCCATGGGGAACAGGGGGCCAACTACCTCAACCCTCACAAGCCAGGCACAGCCAGCAACCTGGCACAGGCATGGGCACACACCACCACCAAGCTGGTGCTGCCATGGGCAGATGCGGCCGCCAAGCTGGCACCGGCCTGGCAGACTTTAGTTTACAGCCCAAAGCCGAGGTTGGCCTCTAAACAAGAAAACATGTGAAAGCATCCTTACAGGATGCCAGTCCAGTGGTGTCCATGATAGCTCTCACAGCCTCCCATGTAATAGACAGCTCCCCTGTCCGGGACCATGTTTTGCATGTCCCAGGCCCTCCCCGCACCCATGCTGAAAATCAAACAGAACAATTAAGGACTCTGCTTCATCACCTCAGCCTCCAAAAGAAGCTTCCTTCCTCTGCTAACGCTCGACACAGATATCCCCATGCTGTTCCTTCAATGCAGGCTGGCCTTGGGTGCCTGTACTGCCAAAGGAAGAGAAAAAGATCATGCTCTTGTCACGTGCTCCATCATCCTCTTGTTCTTCAAGAAAACAGAAGAAAGCTACCATCCCCATTGCTACATAGGAGAAATTTGTGCGGGGGATGGCTGAGCCCATCCCCAGAAATGGAGAACTCTGCTATGACCCTGCTTTGCCTTTTGGCGACAGCGCCCGCCATCGGCGTGCCCCAAACAGGCGAGGTCCCGTTCAGGCTGGCATCCGCCACAAAGAGGAGAGGTCCCCTGCGGGCTGAACAGAGTCAACTGAACAGAGTCTTCAGAGGAACTTAGCCGTGCATTCAGTTTACAAGTAAATGCCACCCAAGCAACGGTAGGGGGCATTCTGGCATCTAAAGGAATTCAGGAGTTAATTTAGTGTTTCCAATGGAACATTCCATAGGTTGTAAAAGCAGCCTTAAAGTCTTTTTCCCTCTTGCACCAACAACGCTGCTTTTAGTTCTACGTAAGGGTCCCCTACAACTACTTACTACAGCACGTGTGGCTCCACTATCAATGAAAAAATACAAAAATCTCTTCTTTCATTCCCCAGCTTGACTGGAACCAGAGGGTCGTCTGGGGAAATTTTAATAGATCCCTCCGGCCCCCTTCACTCCAACCCAATCTCCGGCATGACTCCAACGGCTGCTTCTGTCTCTCTTTCCCGATTACTCAGACGGCATGGACAATTTTTTTCCAACGGCCCTCTTGCCTACAATTTGCACGCCGATGCATTCCCAGGGGAATGTCATAACGATTTCTACTATTATTTCTACAGCCCCTTCCTCACCCACAGAATTCACCTCCTGTATTTTCTCTCCCTTTTTCCCGGTCTTCCCTCAAGGCAGCCAACAAAGAAGCTTGCAGCGTTACTCGTCCCCGCTTCTCCTTCTCTTCTATTTCCTCCCGATTATTACGTACCTTAGACGCCATTGAGAAGAACTGTGAGATTGTCATGCCATCCTCGCCCCCTACCTTTTGTCATCTCTCTCTTATATCTGCTGCTGCTTGACCAATAAACAGCGTGTTAAATAACTTTGAATTGCTATCATCTTCCGGATCCAGATCTGTCCGTTTTCGAGCTACTTCACACAATCTCTCATAGAAGGCTGACGGGGTTTCCTTATCCCCCTGCCTTACTTCAGATAGTTTAGATAAATTCTTGGGCTTTTGCACTCCATGTGGAATCCCATACAAAATTAACTTCTGATATTCCTTTACCCTCTCTAATCCCTCACACTTGTGTTCGGATCCCACTCCGGATCCTCTTTCGGGAGGTACATATCGGTATTAGGCACCCCCCCGCCTTGTTGGATCCGTCCCTCTCTAGCCTTCTCTAAAATTGTTCTCCTCTCCTCAGCGGTAAACAAATATTCTAGGAGAGCCTGTACATCTCCCCAGTTAGGACTAGGAGTCGTGATTAACAGTACTATACATTCCTTCTGGATGGTTTCGATAGGATCCCACTGCCTGTTTGCAGTTTAATAAATCACAAGCAGTAAAAGGCACGTGTACGGATACCGGTGCTCCTTCAGGCCCTACAGCCTGTCTGAGGGGAGCTCAAACTATGGGTTTCTGTCCCCTTGTTCTTTGAGAGATAGCACTCACAACTCCATCACCACTTGAGCTATCAGATTTGGGCTGTTTGGGGGGAGCTACCAACAGCTGAACATCCTCTTCTGAATTTTCCCATTCAATACAACGAGGTTTTCCCTTTTTCTCTTTTAACGCATATATTCCAATCTGATGTTTAGAATCCACTAAACCACCTTTCTTCCTAATATCCCAATCGCGCCTTAACGAAACAAACATATCCGCAGAAGGCGTTTCATGCCATTTTTCAGTTCCCCGACAACACAACATTAATGCCGATATAGTGTTATATTTCAAGGATCCATTCTCAGGCCATTTTTCACCATCTTCCCATGGATATTGTGGCCACCGTTGATTACAATATCGTTTTAGCTGATTTTTAGTCATGGCATCTCCCCCAAATTTATCGCAATGCTTCAGGATGCATCCTAGAGGAGAGCAAAGGGGTGCCTCCTGGGAAGCAGCAGCACCCATACCGGTACCGAAAAACCCAGTATTCCTATACAAACCAGAACGAGGGACGTCTCCCTTCGTTACTCAGAACAGGACAGCGTGGAGAAACAAACAGAACTACGCTACTGCCACCTGTCTTTCCTGCTGCGTCTTATGCAGAGCCCAGAACAGAACACAGGCTGCCTGCTTCCCGAGACATCTTGCCCCTACCCCCTTTTCTCCTATCCCCAAAAAACACCTCTTTTCAGGAGCATTGCACCGTTTTGTCACTTACCGCCCGACCGCAGGAGAGGAGCTGAAGGAGTCCCCAGTCGACAGGTCGGTGCGCGCTGGAGTCCGCTCAGGCCTCTTCTCCCCGTCGGATGCGGCAAGACGAACCGGGCGAGGCTGTCAGCTCGGTCCCATCTGGGGTGTCAAAACTGTTATCCCACAAGCGTGAGGTCGCTTACCCGGTGTGCGGGACGCCAATATACACACAGGGCAGAGGTGTTTTTATGGCATGTCTGCGCAGAGATGGGTGCTAGGTGGTAGCTCCACAAAGCTAGCACAAAGTTCGCTCCTACAAGTACAGTCTTGATACAGTCTAGCTATGCATATGCATAAGTAATTACACAAAGCAGTTTTCTATTGGTCTGCATTTCTCTCATTTCAACTTCAAGCTACAGCGCTACTTTAACATGCTGCGCACGCTCAGAGGCGAGGGCGCTCTGCTTGGGCTGGTGTCTCCAGCTCGAGGGGTGTGACTTTTAGTATTATAAGGAGGATAGTTTGCGGGAGGGTGCTTCTTATCACACTCCTACTAGTTGTTTCGGATGGTTCCCAAAACATTTCAATTAGCTTACCTATTTCTTCAGGATGTGCTTCTCTCCCAAGGACAGTAATTCTTGTTTAGACGTTCCACTTTCCAGACTCAATCCTCCTTATCAGTTTGACGTAAGCCCTGACCTTCCGCCAGCCCCTGGTGGACGACACCGTCAGACTACAACACAACCGTTCTTTTATGCCAGTCAGTGCGTTCAGAATTAGGAGCAGAAAGAACAGGGCAAGCTAAACACCCACGCAAGCCTCATATCCCTAAGAAATGATTAAAAAAACCCAGACGACCCCCATTTTAGATTGCGTTGGCTTAGGGACTGCCTCCTTCAAGTGCCAGAGCGGACCGGTGGAATCAGTCACAGAATTCAGCTGCCTACCAGGAGACAGCCCTCGTCCTCGCAAGGCAAATGTTTCAAAACATGGTGCTATTTTCCGACGTTATCAACTACAGCGGGCTTGCCCTACCAGCACGAGTTGAGGACATTTTCCTGTGGGTTCATTTGACACTGCAGTAAGTTTTGAGCAGGTACAAGCAACCAAGCGCGAGATAGAAAGTCAGCTAAGATACCAGCTGCCGTACAAAATCCGTTCAAGATCGTGCCTGCGGGAACGGCACAAAGCCCGCGATGACTGAACAAGTATGTCGGAGGCCCTACGGCAAACAGCGCCGACGTTTCGTGAAGCTCTTTTCCTGTCAAGAAAAGGACCTTTTATGCAGTGTCTCTACTGGAATGCAGGCTGCTTCCTACACATTCTGGCAAGTTAGCTTTCACAGAAACCCCGAGAACTTCAACCACCAAGCTACATTTGTAATTCTTGCGCTCTACCTACGGGGAATTTCAGCGAATCACAACACCACTTAAAGCAAAATTCTGGGTCTGTTTCACGCCAATCAAATAGCTAAGCCATGGACAGGGGTCTGTAGAAAGACAGCGACCTTAAAAGATAAAGACAGGAGAGTACTCACTTTTCTGAAATTTCTTCCAGTCGTTCCATTGATTTAGCAGCCCAACCCAGCCGTCGAAATTCTGGTGCAACAGAGAGAGCAGTAGCATGTCCACGCCATTCTCCCCTAGCCACACAGCCTTCCGCTTTGCCCATTGCTGCCAACAGCCAGAGCATCGGCGCCGTAGCACCTTGGCAATAACGCACCTCCCATAGCTACACACCTTCACAAAAGAACCGAGCAGGGTGTAAACAAACATTGCAACGGTTGCGCTAAGGGCTCAAACAGGGATGCCTATGTTATCGCTCCGAGATTCAACAACCACTAAAAACGTCATTTTGCTGCAGTACTACAGGAGTTCATTGACTAGTGTCAAAAACATTTTGTTGAAAATTCATTGTTTGAAGCATGACTTCCAAATGCAAACGTTAAGGAGTTCTCGTGAGCCTTTAACTGAGCGGAATGCAGGATCTGACTAAAATAATGGCGGATACAGCAGGGCCAGCCCCATCCTCAGCCCTTTTTAAACCCTGGGCCCAGCCCCATCCTCACCTCGTGGGTCCCACCTGTGCTGCCCCGGGCCACAGCTGGAGCCCATGGGGAACAGGGGGCCAACTACCTCAACCCTCACAAGCCAGGCACAGCCAGCAACCTGGCACAGGCATGGGCACACACCACCACCAAGCTGGTGCTGCCATGGGCAGATGCGGCCGCCAAGCTGGCACCGGCCTGGCAGACTTTAGTTTACAGCCCAAAGCCGAGGTTGGCCTCTAAACAAGAAAACATGTGAAAGCATCCTTACAGGATGCCAGTCCAGTGGTGTCCATGATAGCTCTCACAGCCTCCCATGTAATAGACAGCTCCCCTGTCCGGGACCATGTTTTGCATGTCCCAGGCCCTCCCCGCACCCATGCTGAAAATCAAACAGAACAATTAAGGACTCTGCTTCATCACCTCAGCCTCCAAAAGAAGCTTCCTTCCTCTGCTAACGCTCGACACAGATATCCCCATGCTGTTCCTTCAATGCAGGCTGGCCTTGGGTGCCTGTACTGCCAAAGGAAGAGAAAAAGATCATGCTCTTGTCACGTGCTCCATCATCCTCTTGTTCTTCAAGAAAACAGAAGAAAGCTACCATCCCCATTGCTACATAGGAGAAATTTGTGCGGGGGATGGCTGAGCCCATCCCCAGAAATGGAGAACTCTGCTATGACCCTGCTTTGCCTTTTGGCGACAGCGCCCGCCATCGGCGTGCCCCAAACAGGCGAGGTCCCGTTCAGGCTGGCATCCGCCACAAAGAGGAGAGGTCCCCTGCGGGCTGAACAGAGTCAACTGAACAGAGTCTTCAGAGGAACTTAGCCGTGCATTCAGTTTACAAGTAAATGCCACCCAAGCAACGGTAGGGGGCATTCTGGCATCTAAAGGAATTCAGGAGTTAATTTAGTGTTTCCAATGGAACATTCCATAGGTTGTAAAAACAGCCTTAAAGTCTTTTTCCCTCTTGCACCAACAACGCTGCTTTTAGTTCTACGTAAGGGTCCCCTACAACTACTTACTACAGCACGTGTGGCTCCACTATCAATGAAAAAATACAAAAATCTCTTCTTTCATTCCCCAGCTTGACTGGAACCAGAGGGTCGTCTGGGGAAATTTTAATAGATCCCTCCGGCCCCCTTCACTCCAACCCAATCTCCGGCATGACTCCAACGGCTGCTTCTGTCTCTCTTTCCCGATTACTCAGACGGCATGGACAATTTTTTTCCAACGGCCCTCTTGCCTACAATTTGCACGCCGATGCATTCCCAGGGGAATGTCATAACGATTTCTACTATTATTTCTACAGCCCCTTCCTCACCCACAGAATTCACCTCCTGTATTTTCTCTCCCTTTTTCCCGGTCTTCCCTCAAGGCAGCCAACAAAGAAGCTTGCAGCGTTACTCGTCCCCGCTTCTCCTTCTCTTCTATTTCCTCCCGATTATTACGTACCTTAGACGCCATTGAGAAGAACTGTGAGATTGTCATGCCATCCTCGCCCCCTACCTTTTGTCATCTCTCTCTTATATCTGCTGCTGCTTGACCAATAAACAGCGTGTTAAATAACTTTGAATTGCTATCATCTTCCGGATCCAGATCTGTCCGTTTTCGAGCTACTTCACACAATCTCTCATAGAAGGCTGACGGGGTTTCCTTATCCCCCTGCCTTACTTCAGATAGTTTAGATAAATTCTTGGGCTTTTGCACTCCATGTGGAATCCCATACAAAATTAACTTCTGATATTCCTTTACCCTCTCTAATCCCTCACACTTGTGTTCGGATCCCACTCCGGATCCTCTTTCGGGAGGTACATATCGGTATTAGGCACCCCCCCGCCTTGTTGGATCCGTCCCTCTCTAGCCTTCTCTAAAATTGTTCTCCTCTCCTCAGCGGTAAACAAATATTCTAGGAGAGCCTGTACATCTCCCCAGTTAGGACTAGGAGTCGTGATTAACAGTACTATACATTCCTTCTGGATGGTTTCGATAGGATCCCACTGCCTGTTTGCAGTTTAATAAATCACAAGCAGTAAAAGGCACGTGTACGGATACCGGTGCTCCTTCAGGCCCTACAGCCTGTCTGAGGGGAGCTCAAACTATGGGTTTCTGTCCCCTTGTTCTTTGAGAGATAGCACTCACAACTCCATCACCACTTGAGCTATCAGATTTGGGCTGTTTGGGGGGAGCTACCAACAGCTGAACATCCTCTTCTGAATTTTCCCATTCAATACAACGAGGTTTTCCCTTTTTCTCTTTTAACGCATATATTCCAATCTGATGTTTAGAATCCACTAAACCACCTTTCTTCCTAATATCCCAATCGCGCCTTAACGAAACAAACATATCCGCAGAAGGCGTTTCATGCCATTTTTCAGTTCCCCGACAACACAACATTAATGCCGATATAGTGTTATATTTCAAGGATCCATTCTCAGGCCATTTTTCACCATCTTCCCATGGATATTGTGGCCACCGTTGATTACAATATCGTTTTAGCTGATTTTTAGTCATGGCATCTCCCCCAAATTTATCGCAATGCTTCAGGATGCATCCTAGAGGAGAGCAAAGGGGTGCCTCCTGGGAAGCAGCAGCACCCATACCGGTACCGAAAAACCCAGTATTCCTATACAAACCAGAACGAGGGACGTCTCCCTTCGTTACTCAGAACAGGACAGCGTGGAGAAACAAACAGAACTACGCTACTGCCACCTGTCTTTCCTGCTGCGTCTTATGCAGAGCCCAGAACAGAACACAGGCTGCCTGCTTCCCGAGACATCTTGCCCCTACCCCCTTTTCTCCTATCCCCAAAAAACACCTCTTTTCAGGAGCATTGCACCGTTTTGTCACTTACCGCCCGACCGCAGGAGAGGAGCTGAAGGAGTCCCCAGTCGACAGGTCGGTGCGCGCTGGAGTCCGCTCAGGCCTCTTCTCCCCGTCGGATGCGGCAAGACGAACCGGGCGAGGCTGTCAGCTCGGTCCCATCTGGGGTGTCAAAACTGTTATCCCACAAGCGTGAGGTCGCTTACCCGGTGTGCGGGACGCCAATATACACACAGGGCAGAGGTGTTTTTATGGCATGTCTGCGCAGAGATGGGTGCTAGGTGGTAGCTCCACAAAGCTAGCACAAAGTTCGCTCCTACAAGTACAGTCTTGATACAGTCTAGCTATGCATATGCATAAGTAATTACACAAAGCAGTTTTCTATTGGTCTGCATTTCTCTCATTTCAACTTCAAGCTACAGCGCTACTTTAACATGCTGCGCACGCTCAGAGGCGAGGGCGCTCTGCTTGGGCTGGTGTCTCCAGCTCGAGGGGTGTGACTTTTAGTATTATAAGGAGGATAGTTTGCGGGAGGGTGCTTCTTATCACACTCCTACTAGTTGTTTCGGATGGTTCCCAAAACATTTCAATTAGCTTACCTATTTCTTCAGGATGTGCTTCTCTCCCAAGGACAGTAATTCTTGTTTAGACGTTCCACTTTCCAGACTCAATCCTCCTTATCAGTTTGACGTAAGCCCTGACCTTCCGCCAGCCCCTGGTGGACGACACCGTCAGACTACAACACAACCGTTCTTTTATGCCAGTCAGTGCGTTCAGAATTAGGAGCAGAAAGAACAGGGCAAGCTAAACACCCACGCAAGCCTCATATCCCTAAGAAATGATTAAAAAAACCCAGACGACCCCCATTTTAGATTGCGTTGGCTTAGGGACTGCCTCCTTCAAGTGCCAGAGCGGACCGGTGGAATCAGTCACAGAATTCAGCTGCCTACCAGGAGACAGCCCTCGTCCTCGCAAGGCAAATGTTTCAAAACATGGTGCTATTTTCCGACGTTATCAACTACAGCGGGCTTGCCCTACCAGCACGAGTTGAGGACATTTTCCTGTGGGTTCATTTGACACTGCAGTAAGTTTTGAGCAGGTACAAGCAACCAAGCGCGAGATAGAAAGTCAGCTAAGATACCAGCTGCCGTACAAAATCCGTTCAAGATCGTGCCTGCGGGAACGGCACAAAGCCCGCGATGACTGAACAAGTATGTCGGAGGCCCTACGGCAAACAGCGCCGACGTTTCGTGAAGCTCTTTTCCTGTCAAGAAAAGGACCTTTTATGCAGTGTCTCTACTGGAATGCAGGCTGCTTCCTACACATTCTGGCAAGTTAGCTTTCACAGAAACCCCGAGAACTTCAACCACCAAGCTACATTTGTAATTCTTGCGCTCTACCTACGGGGAATTTCAGCGAATCACAACACCACTTAAAGCAAAATTCTGGGTCTGTTTCACGCCAATCAAATAGCTAAGCCATGGACAGGGGTCTGTAGAAAGACAGCGACCTTAAAAGATAAAGACAGGAGAGTACTCACTTTTCTGAAATTTCTTCCAGTCGTTCCATTGATTTAGCAGCCCAACCCAGCCGTCGAAATTCTGGTGCAACAGAGAGAGCAGTAGCATGTCCACGCCATTCTCCCCTAGCCACACAGCCTTCCGCTTTGCCCATTGCTGCCAACAGCCAGAGCATCGGCGCCGTAGCACCTTGGCAATAACGCACCTCCCATAGCTACACACCTTCACAAAAGAACCGAGCAGGGTGTAAACAAACATTGCAACGGTTGCGCTAAGGGCTCAAACAGGGATGCCTATGTTATCGCTCCGAGATTCAACAACCACTAAAAACGTCATTTTGCTGCAGTACTACAGGAGTTCATTGACTAGTGTCAAAAACATTTTGTTGAAAATTCATTGTTTGAAGCATGACTTCCAAATGCAAACGTTAAGGAGTTCTCGTGAGCCTTTAACTGAGCGGAATGCAGGATCTGACTAAAATAATGGCGGATACAGCAGGGCCAGCCCCATCCTCAGCCCTTTTTAAACCCTGGGCCCAGCCCCATCCTCACCTCGTGGGTCCCACCTGTGCTGCCCCGGGCCACAGCTGGAGCCCATGGGGAACAGGGGGCCAACTACCTCAACCCTCACAAGCCAGGCACAGCCAGCAACCTGGCACAGGCATGGGCACACACCACCACCAAGCTGGTGCTGCCATGGGCAGATGCGGCCGCCAAGCTGGCACCGGCCTGGCAGACTTTAGTTTACAGCCCAAAGCCGAGGTTGGCCTCTAAACAAGAAAACATGTGAAAGCATCCTTACAGGATGCCAGTCCAGTGGTGTCCATGATAGCTCTCACAGCCTCCCATGTAATAGACAGCTCCCCTGTCCGGGACCATGTTTTGCATGTCCCAGGCCCTCCCCGCACCCATGCTGAAAATCAAACAGAACAATTAAGGACTCTGCTTCATCACCTCAGCCTCCAAAAGAAGCTTCCTTCCTCTGCTAACGCTCGACACAGATATCCCCATGCTGTTCCTTCAATGCAGGCTGGCCTTGGGTGCCTGTACTGCCAAAGGAAGAGAAAAAGATCATGCTCTTGTCACGTGCTCCATCATCCTCTTGTTCTTCAAGAAAACAGAAGAAAGCTACCATCCCCATTGCTACATAGGAGAAATTTGTGCGGGGGATGGCTGAGCCCATCCCCAGAAATGGAGAACTCTGCTATGACCCTGCTTTGCCTTTTGGCGACAGCGCCCGCCATCGGCGTGCCCCAAACAGGCGAGGTCCCGTTCAGGCTGGCATCCGCCACAAAGAGGAGAGGTCCCCTGCGGGCTGAACAGAGTCAACTGAACAGAGTCTTCAGAGGAACTTAGCCGTGCATTCAGTTTACAAGTAAATGCCACCCAAGCAACGGTAGGGGGCATTCTGGCATCTAAAGGAATTCAGGAGTTAATTTAGTGTTTCCAATGGAACATTCCATAGGTTGTAAAAGCAGCCTTAAAGTCTTTTTCCCTCTTGCACCAACAACGCTGCTTTTAGTTCTACGTAAGGGTCCCCTACAACTACTTACTACAGCACGTGTGGCTCCACTATCAATGAAAAAATACAAAAATCTCTTCTTTCATTCCCCAGCTTGACTGGAACCAGAGGGTCGTCTGGGGAAATTTTAATAGATCCCTCCGGCCCCCTTCACTCCAACCCAATCTCCGGCATGACTCCAACGGCTGCTTCTGTCTCTCTTTCCCGATTACTCAGACGGCATGGACAATTTTTTTCCAACGGCCCTCTTGCCTACAATTTGCACGCCGATGCATTCCCAGGGGAATGTCATAACGATTTCTACTATT
Source organism: Mycteria americana (assembly GCF_035582795.1). NCBI lineage: Eukaryota > Metazoa > Chordata > Aves > Ciconiiformes > Ciconiidae > Mycteria > Mycteria americana. Next base: position 75,075,899 of record NC_134369.1, on the reverse strand, counting down.
ATTTCTACAGCCCCTTCCTCACCCACAGAATTCACCTCCTGTATTTTCTCTCCCTTTTTCCCGGTCTTCCCTCAAGGCAGCCAACAAAGAAGCTTGCAGCGTTACTCGTCCCCGCTTCTCCTTCTCTTCTATTTCCTCCCGATTATTACGTACCTTAGACGCCATTGAGAAGAACTGTGAGATTGTCATGCCATCCTCGCCCCCTACCTTTTGTCATCTCTCTCTTATATCTGCTGCTGCTTGACCAATAAACAGCGTGTTAAATAACTTTGAATTGCTATCATCTTCCGGATCCAGATCTGCCCGTTTTCGAGCTACTTCACACAATCTCTCATAGAAGGCTGACGGGGTTTCCTTATCCCCCTGCCTTACTTCAGATAGTTTAGATAAATTCTTGGGCTTTTGCACTCCATGTGGAATCCCATACAAAATTAACTTCTGATATTCCTTTACCCTCTCTAATCCCTCACACTTGTGTTCGGATCCCACTCCGGATCCTCTTTCGGGAGGTACATATCGGTATTAGGCACCCCCCCGCCTTGTTGGATCCGTCCCTCTCTAGCCTTCTCTAAAATTGTTCTCCTCTCCTCAGCGGTAAACAAATATTCTAGGAGAGCCTGTACATCTCCCCAGTTAGGACTAGGAGTCGTGATTAACAGTACTATACATTCCTTCTGGATGGTTTCGATAGGATCCCACTGCCTGTTTGCAGTTTAATAAATCACAAGCAGTAAAAGGCACGTGTACGGATACCGGTGCTCCTTCAGGCCCTACAGCCTGTCTGAGGGGAGCTCAAACTATGGGTTTCTGTCCCCTTGTTCTTTGAGAGATAGCACTCACAACTCCATCACCACTTGAGCTATCAGATTTGGGCTGTTTGGGGGGAGCTACCAACAGCTGAACATCCTCTTCTGAATTTTCCCATTCAATACAACGAGGTTTTCCCTTTTTCTCTTTTAACGCATATATTCCAATCTGATGTTTAGAATCCACTAAACCACCTTTCTTCCTAATATCCCAATCGCGCCTTAACGAAACAAACATATCCGCAGAAGGCGTTTCATGCCATTTTTCAGTTCCCCGACAACACAACATTAATGCCGATATAGTGTTATATTTCAAGGATCCATTCTCAGGCCATTTTTCACCATCTTCCCATGGATATTGTGGCCACCGTTGATTACAATATCGTTTTAGCTGATTTTTAGTCATGGCATCTCCCCCAAATTTATCGCAATGCTTCAGGATGCATCCTAGAGGAGAGCAAAGGGGTGCCTCCTGGGAAGCAGCAGCACCCATACCGGTACCGAAAAACCCAGTATTCCTATACAAACCAGAACGAGGGACGTCTCCCTTCGTTACTCAGAACAGGACAGCGTGGAGAAACAAACAGAACTACGCTACTGCCACCTGTCTTTCCTGCTGCGTCTTATGCAGAGCCCAGAACAGAACACAGGCTGCCTGCTTCCCGAGACATCTTGCCCCTACCCCCTTTTCTCCTATCCCCAAAAAACACCTCTTTTCAGGAGCATTGCACCGTTTTGTCACTTACCGCCCGACCGCAGGAGAGGAGCTGAAGGAGTCCCCAGTCGACAGGTCGGTGCGCGCTGGAGTCCGCTCAGGCCTCTTCTCCCCGTCGGATGCGGCAAGACGAACCGGGCGAGGCTGTCAGCTCGGTCCCATCTGGGGTGTCAAAACTGTTATCCCACAAGCGTGAGGTCGCTTACCCGGTGTGCGGGACGCCAATATACACACAGGGCAGAGGTGTTTTTATGGCATGTCTGCGCAGAGATGGGTGCTAGGTGGTAGCTCCACAAAGCTAGCACAAAGTTCGCTCCTACAAGTACAGTCTTGATACAGTCTAGCTATGCATATGCATAAGTAATTACACAAAGCAGTTTTCTATTGGTCTGCATTTCTCTCATTTCAACTTCAAGCTACAGCGCTACTTTAACATGCTGCGCACGCTCAGAGGCGAGGGCGCTCTGCTTGGGCTGGTGTCTCCAGCTCGAGGGGTGTGACTTTTAGTATTATAAGGAGGATAGTTTGCGGGAGGGTGCTTCTTATCACACTCCTACTAGTTGTTTCGGATGGTTCCCAAAACATTTCAATTAGCTTACCTATTTCTTCAGGATGTGCTTCTCTCCCAAGGACAGTAATTCTTGTTTAGACGTTCCACTTTCCAGACTCAATCCTCCTTATCAGTTTGACGTAAGCCCTGACCTTCCGCCAGCCCCTGGTGGACGACACCGTCAGACTACAACACGACCGTTCTTTTATGCCAGTCAGTGCGTTCAGAATTAGGAGCAGAAAGAACAGGGCAAGCTAAACACCCACGCAAGCCTCATATCCCTAAGAAATGATTAAAAAAACCCAGACGACCCCCATTTTAGATTGCGTTGGCTTAGGGACTGCCTCCTTCAAGTGCCAGAGCGGACCGGTGGAATCAGTCACAGAATTCAGCTGCCTACCAGGAGACAGCCCTCGTCCTCGCAAGGCAAATGTTTCAAAACATGGTGCTATTTTCCGACGTTATCAACTACAGCGGGCTTGCCCTACCAGCACGAGTTGAGGACATTTTCCTGTGGGTTCATTTGACACTGCAGTAAGTTTTGAGCAGGTACAAGCAACCAAGCGCGAGATAGAAAGTCAGCTAAGATACCAGCTGCCGTACAAAATCCGTTCAAGATCGTGCCTGCGGGAACGGCACAAAGCCCGCGATGACTGAACAAGTATGTCGGAGGCCCTACGGCAAACAGCGCCGACGTTTCGTGAAGCTCTTTTCCTGTCAAGAAAAGGACCTTTTATGCAGTGTCTCTACTGGAATGCAGGCTGCTTCCTACACATTCTGGCAAGTTAGCTTTCACAGAAACCCCGAGAACTTCAACCACCAAGCTACATTTGTAATTCTTGCGCTCTACCTACGGGGAATTTCAGCGAATCACAACACCACTTAAAGCAAAATTCTGGGTCTGTTTCACGCCAATCAAATAGCTAAGCCATGGACAGGGGTCTGTAGAAAGACAGCGACCTTAAAAGATAAAGACAGGAGAGTACTCACTTTTCTGAAATTTCTTCCAGTCGTTCCATTGATTTAGCAGCCCAACCCAGCCGTCGAAATTCTGGTGCAACAGAGAGAGCAGTAGCATGTCCACGCCATTCTCCCCTAGCCACACAGCCTTCCGCTTTGCCCATTGCTGCCAACAGCCAGAGCATCGGCGCCGTAGCACCTTGGCAATAACGCACCTCCCATAGCTACACACCTTCACAAAAGAACCGAGCAGGGTGTAAACAAACATTGCAACGGTTGCGCTAAGGGCTCAAACAGGGATGCCTATGTTATCGCTCCGAGATTCAACAACCACTAAAAATGTCATTTTGCTGCAGTACTACAGGAGTTCATTGACTAGTGTCAAAAACATTTTGTTGAAAATTCATTGTTTGAAGCATGACTTCCAAATGCAAACGTTAAGTAGTTCTCGTGAGCCTTTAACTGAGCGGAATGCAGGATCTGACTAAAATAATGGCGGATACAGCAGGGCCAGCCCCATCCTCAGCCCTTTTTAAACCCTGGGCCCAGCCCCATCCTCACCTCGTGGGTCCCACCTGTGCTGCCCCGGGCCACAGCTGGAGCCCATGGGGAACAGGGGGCCAACTACCTCAACCCTCACAAGCCAGGCACAGCCAGCAACCTGGCACAGGCATGGGCACACACCACCACCAAGCTGGTGCTGCCATGGGCAGATGCGGCCGCCAAGCTGGCACCGGCCTGGCAGACTTTAGTTTACAGCCCAAAGCCGAGGTTGGCCTCTAAACAAGAAAACATGTGAAAGCATCCTTACAGGATGCCAGTCCAGTGGTGTCCATGATAGCTCTCACAGCCTCCCATGTAATAGACAGCTCCCCTGTCCGGGACCATGTTTTGCATGTCCCAGGCCCTCCCCGCACCCATGCTGAAAATCAAACAGAACAATTAAGGACTCTGCTTCATCACCTCAGCCTCCAAAAGAAGCTTCCTTCCTCTGCTAACGCTCGACACAGATATCCCCATGCTGTTCCTTCAATGCAGGCTGGCCTTGGGTGCCTGTACTGCCAAAGGAAGAGAAAAAGATCATGCTCTTGTCACGTGCTCCATCATCCTCTTGTTCTTCAAGAAAACAGAAGAAAGCTACCATCCCCATTGCTACATAGGAGAAATTTGTGCGGGGGATGGCTGAGCCCATCCCCAGAAATGGAGAACTCTGCTATGACCCTGCTTTGCCTTTTGGCGACAGCGCCCGCCATCGGCGTGCCCCAAACAGGCGAGGTCCCGTTCAGGCTGGCATCCGCCACAAAGAGGAGAGGTCCCCTGCGGGCTGAACAGAGTCAACTGAACAGAGTCTTCAGAGGAACTTAGCCGTGCATTCAGTTTACAAGTAAATGCCACCCAAGCAACGGTAGGGGGCATTCTGGCATCTAAAGGAATTCAGGAGTTAATTTAGTGTTTCCAATGGAACATTCCATAGGTTGTAAAAGCAGCCTTAAAGTCTTTTTCCCTCTTGCACCAACAACGCTGCTTTTAGTTCTACGTAAGGGTCCCCTACAACTACTTACTACAGCACGTGTGGCTCCACTATCAATGAAAAAATACAAAAATCTCTTCTTTCATTCCCCAGCTTGACTGGAACCAGAGGGTCGTCTGGGGAAATTTTAATAGATCCCTCCGGCCCCCTTCACTCCAACCCAATCTCCGGCATGACTCCAACGGCTGCTTCTGTCTCTCTTTCCCGATTACTCAGACGGCATGGACAATTTTTTTCCAACGGCCCTCTTGCCTACAATTTGCACGCCGATGCATTCCCAGGGGAATGTCATAACGATTTCTACTATTATTTCTACAGCCCCTTCCTCACCCACAGAATTCACCTCCTGTATTTTCTCTCCCTTTTTCCCGGTCTTCCCTCAAGGCAGCCAACAAAGAAGCTTGCAGCGTTACTCGTCCCCGCTTCTCCTTCTCTTCTATTTCCTCCCGATTATTACGTACCTTAGACGCCATTGAGAAGAACTGTGAGATTGTCATGCCATCCTCGCCCCCTACCTTTTGTCATCTCTCTCTTATATCTGCTGCTGCTTGACCAATAAACAGCGTGTTAAATAACTTTGAATTGCTATCATCTTCCGGATCCAGATCTGCCCGTTTTCGAGCTACTTCACACAATCTCTCATAGAAGGCTGACGGGGTTTCCTTATCCCCCTGCCTTACTTCAGATAGTTTAGATAAATTCTTGGGCTTTTGCACTCCATGTGGAATCCCATACAAAATTAACTTCTGATATTCCTTTACCCTCTCTAATCCCTCACACTTGTGTTCGGATCCCACTCCGGATCCTCTTTCGGGAGGTACATATCGGTATTAGGCACCCCCCCGCCTTGTTGGATCCGTCCCTCTCTAGCCTTCTCTAAAATTGTTCTCCTCTCCTCAGCGGTAAACAAATATTCTAGGAGAGCCTGTACATCTCCCCAGTTAGGACTAGGAGTCGTGATTAACAGTACTATACATTCCTTCTGGATGGTTTCGATAGGATCCCACTGCCTGTTTGCAGTTTAATAAATCACAAGCAGTAAAAGGTACGTGTACGGATACCGGTGCTCCTTCAGGCCCTACAGCCTGTCTGAGGGGAGCTCAAACTATGGGTTTCTGTCCCCTTGTTCTTTGAGAGATAGCACTCACAACTCCATCACCACTTGAGCTATCAGATTTGGGCTGTTTGGGGGGAGCTACCAACAGCTGAACATCCTCTTCTGAATTTTCCCATTCAATACAACGAGGTTTTCCCTTTTTCTCTTTTAACGCATATATTCCAATCTGATGTTTAGAATCCACTAAACCACCTTTCTTCCTAATATCCCAATCGCGCCTTAACGAAACAAACATATCCGCAGAAGGCGTTTCATGCCATTTTTCAGTTCCCCGACAACACAACATTAATGCCGATATAGTGTTATATTTCAAGGATCCATTCTCAGGCCATTTTTCACCATCTTCCCATGGATATTGTGGCCACCGTTGATTACAATATCGTTTTAGCTGATTTTTAGTCATGGCATCTCCCCCAAATTTATCGCAATGCTTCAGGATGCATCCTAGAGGAGAGCAAAGGGGTGCCTCCTGGGAAGCAGCAGCACCCATACCGGTACCGAAAAACCCAGTATTCCTATACAAACCAGAACGAGGGACGTCTCCCTTCGTTACTCAGAACAGGACAGCGTGGAGAAACAAACAGAACTACGCTACTGCCACCTGTCTTTCCTGCTGCGTCTTATGCAGAGCCCAGAACAGAACACAGGCTGCCTGCTTCCCGAGACATCTTGCCCCTACCCCCTTTTCTCCTATCCCCAAAAAACACCTCTTTTCAGGAGCATTGCACCGTTTTGTCACTTACCGCCCGACCGCAGGAGAGGAGCTGAAGGAGTCCCCAGTCGACAGGTCGGTGCGCGCTGGAGTCCGCTCAGGCCTCTTCTCCCCGTCGGATGCGGCAAGACGAACCGGGCGAGGCTGTCAGCTCGGTCCCATCTGGGGTGTCAAAACTGTTATCCCACAAGCGTGAGGTCGCTTACCCGGTGTGCGGGACGCCAATATACACACAGGGCAGAGGTGTTTTTATGGCATGTCTGCGCAGAGATGGGTGCTAGGTGGTAGCTCCACAAAGCTAGCACAAAGTTCGCTCCTACAAGTACAGTCTTGATACAGTCTAGCTATGCATATGCATAAGTAATTACACAAAGCAGTTTTCTATTGGTCTGCATTTCTCTCATTTCAACTTCAAGCTACAGCGCTACTTTAACATGCTGCGCACGCTCAGAGGCGAGGGCGCTCTGCTTGGGCTGGTGTCTCCAGCTCGAGGGGTGTGACTTTTAGTATTATAAGGAGGATAGTTTGCGGGAGGGTGCTTCTTATCACACTCCTACTAGTTGTTTCGGATGGTTCCCAAAACATTTCAATTAGCTTACCTATTTCTTCAGGATGTGCTTCTCTCCCAAGGACAGTAATTCTTGTTTAGACGTTCCACTTTCCAGACTCAATCCTCCTTATCAGTTTGACGTAAGCCCTGACCTTCCGCCAGCCCCTGGTGGACGACACCGTCAGACTACAACACGACCGTTCTTTTATGCCAGTCAGTGCGTTCAGAATTAGGAGCAGAAAGAACAGGGCAAGCTAAACACCCACGCAAGCCTCATATCCCTAAGAAATGATTAAAAAAACCCAGACGACCCCCATTTTAGATTGCGTTGGCTTAGGGACTGCCTCCTTCAAGTGCCAGAGCGGACCGGTGGAATCAGTCACAGAATTCAGCTGCCTACCAGGAGACAGCCCTCGTCCTCGCAAGGCAAATGTTTCAAAACATGGTGCTATTTTCCGACGTTATCAACTACAGCGGGCTTGCCCTACCAGCACGAGTTGAGGACATTTTCCTGTGGGTTCATTTGACACTGCAGTAAGTTTTGAGCAGGTACAAGCAACCAAGCGCGAGATAGAAAGTCAGCTAAGATACCAGCTGCCGTACAAAATCCGTTCAAGATCGTGCCTGCGGGAACGGCACAAAGCCCGCGATGACTGAACAAGTATGTCGGAGGCCCTACGGCAAACAGCGCCGACGTTTCGTGAAGCTCTTTTCCTGTCAAGAAAAGGACCTTTTATGCAGTGTCTCTACTGGAATGCAGGCTGCTTCCTACACATTCTGGCAAGTTAGCTTTCACAGAAACCCCGAGAACTTCAACCACCAAGCTACATTTGTAATTCTTGCGCTCTACCTACGGGGAATTTCAGCGAATCACAACACCACTTAAAGCAAAATTCTGGGTCTGTTTCACGCCAATCAAATAGCTAAGCCATGGACAGGGGTCTGTAGAAAGACAGCGACCTTAAAAGATAAAGACAGGAGAGTACTCACTTTTCTGAAATTTCTTCCAGTCGTTCCATTGATTTAGCAGCCCAACCCAGCCGTCGAAATTCTGGTGCAACAGAGAGAGCAGTAGCATGTCCACGCCATTCTCCCCTAGCCACACAGCCTTCCGCTTTGCCCATTGCTGCCAACAGCCAGAGCATCGGCGCCGTAGCACCTTGGCAATAACGCACCTCCCATAGCTACACACCTTCACAAAAGAACCGAGCAGGGTGTAAACAAACATTGCAACGGTTGCGCTAAGGGCTCAAACAGGGATGCCTATGTTATCGCTCCGAGATTCAACAACCACTAAAAATGTCATTTTGCTGCAGTACTACAGGAGTTCATTGACTAGTGTCAAAAACATTTTGTTGAAAATTCATTGTTTGAAGCATGACTTCCAAATGCAAACGTTAAGTAGTTCTCGTGAGCCTTTAACTGAGCGGAATGCAGGATCTGACTAAAATAATGGCGGATACAGCAGGGCCAGCCCCATCCTCAGCCCTTTTTAAACCCTGGGCCCAGCCCCATCCTCACCTCGTGGGTCCCACCTGTGCTGCCCCGGGCCACAGCTGGAGCCCATGGGGAACAGGGGGCCAACTACCTCAACCCTCACAAGCCAGGCACAGCCAGCAACCTGGCACAGGCATGGGCACACACCACCACCAAGCTGGTGCTGCCATGGGCAGATGCGGCCGCCAAGCTGGCACCGGCCTGGCAGACTTTAGTTTACAGCCCAAAGCCGAGGTTGGCCTCTAAACAAGAAAACATGTGAAAGCATCCTTACAGGATGCCAGTCCAGTGGTGTCCATGATAGCTCTCACAGCCTCCCATGTAATAGACAGCTCCCCTGTCCGGGACCATGTTTTGCATGTCCCAGGCCCTCCCCGCACCCATGCTGAAAATCAAACAGAACAATTAAGGACTCTGCTTCATCACCTCAGCCTCCAAAAGAAGCTTCCTTCCTCTGCTAACGCTCGACACAGATATCCCCATGCTGTTCCTTCAATGCAGGCTGGCCTTGGGTGCCTGTACTGCCAAAGGAAGAGAAAAAGATCATGCTCTTGTCACGTGCTCCATCATCCTCTTGTTCTTCAAGAAAACAGAAGAAAGCTACCATCCCCATTGCTACATAGGAGAAATTTGTGCGGGGGATGGCTGAGCCCATCCCCAGAAATGGAGAACTCTGCTATGACCCTGCTTTGCCTTTTGGCGACAGCGCCCGCCATCGGCGTGCCCCAAACAGGCGAGGTCCCGTTCAGGCTGGCATCCGCCACAAAGAGGAGAGGTCCCCTGCGGGCTGAACAGAGTCAACTGAACAGAGTCTTCAGAGGAACTTAGCCGTGCATTCAGTTTACAAGTAAATGCCACCCAAGCAACGGTAGGGGGCATTCTGGCATCTAAAGGAATTCAGGAGTTAATTTAGTGTTTCCAATGGAACATTCCATAGGTTGTAAAAGCAGCCTTAAAGTCTTTTTCCCTCTTGCACCAACAACGCTGCTTTTAGTTCTACGTAAGGGTCCCCTACAACTACTTACTACAGCACGTGTGGCTCCACTATCAATGAAAAAATACAAAAATCTCTTCTTTCATTCCCCAGCTTGACTGGAACCAGAGGGTCGTCTGGGGAAATTTTAATAGATCCCTCCGGCCCCCTTCACTCCAACCCAATCTCCGGCATGACTCCAACGGCTGCTTCTGTCTCTCTTTCCCGATTACTCAGACGGCATGGACAATTTTTTTCCAACGGCCCTCTTGCCTACAATTTGCACGCCGATGCATTCCCAGGGGAATGTCATAACGATTTCTACTATTATTTCTACAGCCCCTTCCTCACCCACAGAATTCACCTCCTGTATTTTCTCTCCCTTTTTCCCGGTCTTCCCTCAAGGCAGCCAACAAAGAAGCTTGCAGCGTTACTCGTCCCCGCTTCTCCTTCTCTTCTATTTCCTCCCGATTATTACGTACCTTAGACGCCATTGAGAAGAACTGTGAGATTGTCATGCCATCCTCGCCCCCTACCTTTTGTCATCTCTCTCTTATATCTGCTGCTGCTTGACCAATAAACAGCGTGTTAAATAACTTTGAATTGCTATCATCTTCCGGATCCAGATCTGCCCGTTTTCGAGCTACTTCACACAATCTCTCATAGAAGGCTGACGGGGTTTCCTTATCCCCCTGCCTTACTTCAGATAGTTTAGATAAATTCTTGGGCTTTTGCACTCCATGTGGAATCCCATACAAAATTAACTTCTGATATTCCTTTACCCTCTCTAATCCCTCACACTTGTGTTCGGATCCCACTCCGGATCCTCTTTCGGGAGGTACATATCGGTATTAGGCACCCCCCCGCCTTGTTGGATCCGTCCCTCTCTAGCCTTCTCTAAAATTGTTCTCCTCTCCTCAGCGGTAAACAAATATTCTAGGAGAGCCTGTACATCTCCCCAGTTAGGACTAGGAGTCGTGATTAACAGTACTATACATTCCTTCTGGATGGTTTCGATAGGATCCCACTGCCTGTTTGCAGTTTAATAAATCACAAGCAGTAAAAGGTACGTGTACGGATACCGGTGCTCCTTCAGGCCCTACAGCCTGTCTGAGGGGAGCTCAAACTATGGGTTTCTGTCCCCTTGTTCTTTGAGAGATAGCACTCACAACTCCATCACCACTTGAGCTATCAGATTTGGGCTGTTTGGGGGGAGCTACCAACAGCTGAACATCCTCTTCTGAATTTTCCCATTCAATACAACGAGGTTTTCCCTTTTTCTCTTTTAACGCATATATTCCAATCTGATGTTTAGAATCCACTAAACCACCTTTCTTCCTAATATCCCAATCGCGCCTTAACGAAACAAACATATCCGCAGAAGGCGTTTCATGCCATTTTTCAGTTCCCCGACAACACAACATTAATGCCGATATAGTGTTATATTTCAAGGATCCATTCTCAGGCCATTTTTCACCATCTTCCCATGGATATTGTGGCCACCGTTGATTACAATATCGTTTTAGCTGATTTTTAGTCATGGCATCTCCCCCAAATTTATCGCAATGCTTCAGGATGCATCCTAGAGGAGAGCAAAGGGGTGCCTCCTGGGAAGCAGCAGCACCCATACCGGTACCGAAAAACCCAGTATTCCTATACAAACCAGAACGAGGGACGTCTCCCTTCGTTACTCAGAACAGGACAGCGTGGAGAAACAAACAGAACTACGCTACTGCCACCTGTCTTTCCTGCTGCGTCTTATGCAGAGCCCAGAACAGAACACAGGCTGCCTGCTTCCCGAGACATCTTGCCCCTACCCCCTTTTCTCCTATCCCCAAAAAACACCTCTTTTCAGGAGCATTGCACCGTTTTGTCACTTACCGCCCGACCGCAGGAGAGGAGCTGAAGGAGTCCCCAGTCGACAGGTCGGTGCGCGCTGGAGTCCGCTCAGGCCTCTTCTCCCCGTCGGATGCGGCAAGACGAACCGGGCGAGGCTGTCAGCTCGGTCCCATCTGGGGTGTCAAAACTGTTATCCCACAAGCGTGAGGTCGCTTACCCGGTGTGCGGGACGCCAATATACACACAGGGCAGAGGTGTTTTTATGGCATGTCTGCGCAGAGATGGGTGCTAGGTGGTAGCTCCACAAAGCTAGCACAAAGTTCGCTCCTACAAGTACAGTCTTGATACAGTCTAGCTATGCATATGCATAAGTAATTACACAAAGCAGTTTTCTATTGGTCTGCATTTCTCTCATTTCAACTTCAAGCTACAGCGCTACTTTAACATGCTGCGCACGCTCAGAGGCGAGGGCGCTCTGCTTGGGCTGGTGTCTCCAGCTCGAGGGGTGTGACTTTTAGTATTATAAGGAGGATAGTTTGCGGGAGGGTGCTTCTTATCACACTCCTACTAGTTGTTTCGGATGGTTCCCAAAACATTTCAATTAGCTTACCTATTTCTTCAGGATGTGCTTCTCTCCCAAGGACAGTAATTCTTGTTTAGACGTTCCACTTTCCAGACTCAATCCTCCTTATCAGTTTGACGTAAGCCCTGACCTTCCGCCAGCCCCTGGTGGACGACACCGTCAGACTACAACACGACCGTTCTTTTATGCCAGTCAGTGCGTTCAGAATTAGGAGCAGAAAGAACAGGGCAAGCTAAACACCCACGCAAGCCTCATATCCCTAAGAAATGATTAAAAAAACCCAGACGACCCCCATTTTAGATTGCGTTGGCTTAGGGACTGCCTCCTTCAAGTGCCAGAGCGGACCGGTGGGATCAGTCACAGAATTCAGCTGCCTACCAGGAGACAGCCCTCGTCCTCGCAAGGCAAATGTTTCAAAACATGGTGCTATTTTCCGACGTTATCAACTACAGCGGGCTTGCCCTACCAGCACGAGTTGAGGACATTTTCCTGTGGGTTCATTTGACACTGCAGTAAGTTTTGAGCAGGTACAAGCAACCAAGCGCGAGATAGAAAGTCAGCTAAGATACCAGCTGCCGTACAAAATCCGTTCAAGATCGTGCCTGCGGGAACGGCACAAAGCCCGCAATGACTGAACAAGTATGTCGGAGGCCCTACGGCAAACAGCGCCGACGTTTCGTGAAGCTCTTTTCCTGTCAAGAAAAGGACCTTTTATGCAGTGTCTCTACTGGAATGCAGGCTGCTTCCTACACATTCTGGCAAGTTAGCTTTCACAGAAACCCCGAGAACTTCAACCACCAAGCTACATTTGTAATTCTTGCGCTCTACCTACGGGGAATTTCAGCGAATCACAACACCACTTAAAGCAAAATTCTGGGTCTGTTTCACGCCAATCAAATAGCTAAGCCATGGACAGGGGTCTGTAGAAAGACAGCGACCTTAAAAGATAAAGACAGGAGAGTACTCACTTTTCTGAAATTTCTTCCAGTCGTTCCATTGATTTAGCAGCCCAACCCAGCCGTCGAAATTCTGGTGCAACAGAGAGAGCAGTAGCATGTCCACGCCATTCTCCCCTAGCCACACAGCCTTCCGCTTTGCCCATTGCTGCCAACAGCCAGAGCATCGGCGCCGTAGCACCTTGGCAATAACGCACCTCCCATAGCTACACACCTTCACAAAAGAACCGAGCAGGGTGTAAACAAACATTGCAACGGTTGCGCTAAGGGCTCAAACAGGGATGCCTATGTTATCGCTCCGAGATTCAACAACCACTAAAAATGTCATTTTGCTGCAGTACTACAGGAGTTCATTGACTAGTGTCAAAAACATTTTGTTGAAAATTCATTGTTTGAAGCATGACTTCCAAATGCAAACGTTAAGTAGTTCTCGTGAGCCTTTAACTGAGCGGAATGCAGGATCTGACTAAAATAATGGCGGATACAGCAGGGCCAGCCCCATCCTCAGCCCTTTTTAAACCCTGGGCCCAGCCCCATCCTCACCTCGTGGGTCCCACCTGTGCTGCCCCGGGCCACAGCTGGAGCCCATGGGGAACAGGGGGCCAACTACCTCAACCCTCACAAGCCAGGCACAGCCAGCAACCTGGCACAGGCATGGGCACACACCACCACCAAGCTGGTGCTGCCATGGGCAGATGCGGCCGCCAAGCTGGCACCGGCCTGGCAGACTTTAGTTTACAGCCCAAAGCCGAGGTTGGCCTCTAAACAAGAAAACATGTGAAAGCATCCTTACAGGATGCCAGTCCAGTGGTGTCCATGATAGCTCTCACAGCCTCCCACGTAATAGACAGCTCCCCTGTCCGGGACCATGTTTTGCATGTCCCAGGCCCTCCCCGCACCCATGCTGAAAATCAAACAGAACAATTAAGGACTCTGCTTCATCACCTCAGCCTCCAAAAGAAGCTTCCTTCCTCTGCTAACGCTCGACACAGATATCCCCATGCTGTTCCTTCAATGCAGGCTGGCCTTGGGTGCCTGTACTGCCAAAGGAAGAGAAAAAGATCATGCTCTTGTCACGTGCTCCATCATCCTCTTGTTCTTCAAGAAAACAGAAGAAAGCTACCATCCCCATTGCTACATAGGAGAAATTTGTGCGGGGGATGGCTGAGCCCATCCCCAGAAATGGAGAACTCTGCTATGACCCTGCTTTGCCTTTTGGCGACAGCGCCCGCCATCGGCGTGCCCCAAACAGGCGAGGTCCCGTTCAGGCTGGCATCCGCCACAAAGAGGAGAGGTCCCCTGCGGGCTGAACAGAGTCAACTGAACAGAGTCTTCAGAGGAACTTAGCCGTGCATTCAGTTTACAAGTAAATGCCACCCAAGCAACGGTAGGGGGCATTCTGGCATCTAAGGAATTCAGGAGTTAATTTAGTGTTTCCAATGGAACATTCCATAGGTTGTAAAAGCAGCCTTAAAGTCTTTTTCCCTCTTGCACCAACAACGCTGCTTTTAGTTCTACGTAAGGGTCCCCTACAACTACTTACTACAGCACGTGTGGCTCCACTATCAATGAAAAAATACAAAAATCTCTTCTTTCATTCCCCAGCTTGACTGGAACCAGAGGGTCGTCTGGGGAAATTTTAATAGATCCCTCCGGCCCCCTTCACTCCAACCCAATCTCCGGCATGACTCCAACGGCTGCTTCTGTCTCTCTTTCCGATTACTCAGACGGCATGGACAATTTTTTTCCAACGGCCCTCTTGCCTACAATTTGCACGCCGATGCATTCCCAGGGGAATGTCATAACGATTTCTACTATTATTTCTACAGCCCCTTCCTCACCCACAGAATTCACCTCCTGTATTTTCTCTCCTTTTTCCCGGTCTTCCCTCAAGGCAGCCAACAAAAAAGAAGCTTGCAGCGTTACTCGTCCCCGCTTCTCCTTCTCTTCTATTTCCTCCCGATTATTACGTACCTTAGACGCCATTGAGAAGAACTGTGAGATTGTCATGCCATCCTCGCCCCCTACCTTTTGTCATCTCTCTCTTATATCTGCTGCTGCTTGACCAATAAACAGCGTGTTAAATAACTTTGAATTGCTATCATCTTCCGGATCCAGATCTGCCCGTTTTCGAGCTACTTCACACAATCTCTCATAGAAGGCTGACGGGGTTTCCTTATCCCCCTGCCTTACTTCAGATAGTTTAGATAAATTCTTGGGCTTTTGCACTCCATGTGGAATCCCATACAAAATTAACTTCTGATATTCCTTTACCCTCTCTAATCCCTCACACTTGTGTTCGGATCCCACTCCGGATCCTCTTTCGGGAGGTACATATCGGTATTAGGCACCCCCCCGCCTTGTTGGATCCGTCCCTCTCTAGCCTTCTCTAAAATTGTTCTCCTCTCCTCAGCGGTAAACAAATATTCTAGGAGAGCCTGTACATCTCCCCAGTTAGGACTAGGAGTCGTGATTAACAGTACTATACATTCCTTCTGGATGGTTTCGATAGGATCCCACTGCCTGTTTGCAGTTTAATAAATCACAAGCAGTAAAAGGCACGTGTACGGATACCGGTGCTCCTTCAGGCCCTACAGCCTGTCTGAGGGGAGCTCAAACTATGGGTTTCTGTCCCCTTGTTCTTTGAGAGATAGCACTCACAACTCCATCACCACTTGAGCTATCAGATTTGGGCTGTTTGGGGGGAGCTACCAACAGCTGAACATCCTCTTCTGAATTTTCCCATTCAATACAACGAGGTTTTCCCTTTTTCTCTTTTAACGCATATATTCCAATCTGATGTTTAGAATCCACTAAACCACCTTTCTTCCTAATATCCCAATCGCGCCTTAACGAAACAAACATATCCGCAGAAGGCGTTTCATGCCATTTTTCAGTTCCCCGACAACACAACATTAATGCCGATATAGTGTTATATTTCAAGGATCCATTCTCAGGCCATTTTTCACCATCTTCCCATGGATATTGTGGCCACCGTTGATTACAATATCGTTTTAGCTGATTTTTAGTCATGGCATCTCCCCCAAATTTATCGCAATGCTTCAGGATGCATCCTAGAGGAGAGCAAAGGGGTGCCTCCTGGGAAGCAGCAGCACCCATACCGGTACCGAAAAACCCAGTATTCCTATACAAACCAGAACGAGGGACGTCTCCCTTCGTTACTCAGAACAGGACAGCGTGGAGAAACAAACAGAACTACGCTACTGCCACCTGTCTTTCCTGCTGCGTCTTATGCAGAGCCCAGAACAGAACACAGGCTGCCTGCTTCCCGAGACATCTTGCCCCTACCCCCTTTTCTCCTATCCCCAAAAAACACCTCTTTTCAGGAGCATTGCACCGTTTTGTCACTTACCGCCCGACCGCAGGAGAGGAGCTGAAGGAGTCCCCAGTCGACAGGTCGGTGCGCGCTGGAGTCCGCTCAGGCCTCTTCTCCCCGTCGGATGCGGCAAGACGAACCGGGCGAGGCTGTCAGCTCGGTCCCATCTGGGGTGTCAAAACTGTTATCCCACAAGCGTGAGGTCGCTTACCCGGTGTGCGGGACGCCAATATACACACAGGGCAGAGGTGTTTTTATGGCATGTCTGCGCAGAGATGGGTGCTAGGTGGTAGCTCCACAAAGCTAGCACAAAGTTCGCTCCTACAAGTACAGTCTTGATACAGTCTAGCTATGCATATGCATAAGTAATTACACAAAGCAGTTTTCTATTGGTCTGCATTTCTCTCATTTCAACTTCAAGCTACAGCGCTACTTTAACATGCTGCGCACGCTCAGAGGCGAGGGCGCTCTGCTTGGGCTGGTGTCTCCAGCTCGAGGGGTGTGACTTTTAGTATTATAAGGAGGATAGTTTGCGGGAGGGTGCTTCTTATCACACTCCTACTAGTTGTTTCGGATGGTTCCCAAAACATTTCAATTAGCTTACCTATTTCTTCAGGATGTGCTTCTCTCCCAAGGACAGTAATTCTTGTTTAGACGTTCCACTTTCCAGACTCAATCCTCCTTATCAGTTTGACGTAAGCCCTGACCTTCCGCCAGCCCCTGGTGGACGACACCGTCAGACTACAACACGACCGTTCTTTTATGCCAGTCAGTGCGTTCAGAATTAGGAGCAGAAAGAACAGGGCAAGCTAAACACCCACGCAAGCCTCATATCCCTAAGAAATGATTAAAAAAACCCAGACGACCCCCATTTTAGATTGCGTTGGCTTAGGGACTGCCTCCTTCAAGTGCCAGAGCGGACCGGTGGGATCAGTCACAGAATTCAGCTGCCTACCAGGAGACAGCCCTCGTCCTCGCAAGGCAAATGTTTCAAAACATGGTGCTATTTTCCGACGTTATCAACTACAGCGGGCTTGCCCTACCAGCACGAGTTGAGGACATTTTCCTGTGGGTTCATTTGACACTGCAGTAAGTTTTGAGCAGGTACAAGCAACCAAGCGCGAGATAGAAAGTCAGCTAAGATACCAGCTGCCGTACAAAATCCGTTCAAGATCGTGCCTGCGGGAACGGCACAAAGCCCGCGATGACTGAACAAGTATGTCGGAGGCCCTACGGCAAACAGCGCCGACGTTTCGTGAAGCTCTTTTCCTGTCAAGAAAAGGACCTTTTATGCAGTGTCTCTACTGGAATGCAGGCTGCTTCCTACACATTCTGGCAAGTTAGCTTTCACAGAAACCCCGAGAACTTCAACCACCAAGCTACATTTGTAATTCTTGCGCTCTACCTACGGGGAATTTCAGCGAATCACAACACCACTTAAAGCAAAATTCTGGGTCTGTTTCACGCCAATCAAATAGCTAAGCCATGGACAGGGGTCTGTAGAAAGACAGCGACCTTAAAAGATAAAGACAGGAGAGTACTCACTTTTCTGAAATTTCTTCCAGTCGTTCCATTGATTTAGCAGCCCAACCCAGCCGTCGAAATTCTGGTGCAACAGAGAGAGCAGTAGCATGTCCACGCCATTCTCCCCTAGCCACACAGCCTTCCGCTTTGCCCATTGCTGCCAACAGCCAGAGCATCGGCGCCGTAGCACCTTGGCAATAACGCACCTCCCATAGCTACACACCTTCACAAAAGAACCGAGCAGGGTGTAAACAAACATTGCAACGGTTGCGCTAAGGGCTCAAACAGGGATGCCTATGTTATCGCTCCGAGATTCAACAACCACTAAAAATGTCATTTTGCTGCAGTACTACAGGAGTTCATTGACTAGTGTCAAAAACATTTTGTTGAAAATTCATTGTTTGAAGCATGACTTCCAAATGCAAACGTTAAGTAGTTCTCGTGAGCCTTTAACTGAGCGGAATGCAGGATCTGACTAAAATAATGGCGGATACAGCAGGGCCAGCCCCATCCTCAGCCCTTTTTAAACCCTGGGCCCAGCCCCATCCTCACCTCGTGGGTCCCACCTGTGCTGCCCCGGGCCACAGCTGGAGCCCATGGGGAACAGGGGGCCAACTACCTCAACCCTCACAAGCCAGGCACAGCCAGCAACCTGGCACAGGCATGGGCACACACCACCACCAAGCTGGTGCTGCCATGGGCAGATGCGGCCGCCAAGCTGGCACCGGCCTGGCAGACTTTAGTTTACAGCCCAAAGCCGAGGTTGGCCTCTAAACAAGAAAACATGTGAAAGCATCCTTACAGGATGCCAGTCCAGTGGTGTCCATGATAGCTCTCACAGCCTCCCATGTAATAGACAGCTCCCCTGTCCGGGACCATGTTTTGCATGTCCCAGGCCCTCCCCGCACCCATGCTGAAAATCAAACAGAACAATTAAGGACTCTGCTTCATCACCTCAGCCTCCAAAAGAAGCTTCCTTCCTCTGCTAACGCTCGACACAGATATCCCCATGCTGTTCCTTCAATGCAGGCTGGCCTTGGGTGCCTGTACTGCCAAAGGAAGAGAAAAAGATCATGCTCTTGTCACGTGCTCCATCATCCTCTTGTTCTTCAAGAAAACAGAAGAAAGCTACCATCCCCATTGCTACATAGGAGAAATTTGTGCGGGGGATGGCTGAGCCCATCCCCAGAAATGGAGAACTCTGCTATGACCCTGCTTTGCCTTTTGGCGACAGCGCCCGCCATCGGCGTGCCCCAAACAGGCGAGGTCCCGTTCAGGCTGGCATCCGCCACAAAGAGGAGAGGTCCCCTGCGGGCTGAACAGAGTCAACTGAACAGAGTCTTCAGAGGAACTTAGCCGTGCATTCAGTTTACAAGTAAATGCCACCCAAGCAACGGTAGGGGGCATTCTGGCATCTAAAGGAATTCAGGAGTTAATTTAGTGTTTCCAATGGAACATTCCATAGGTTGTAAAAGCAGCCTTAAAGTCTTTTTCCCTCTTGCACCAACAACGCTGCTTTTAGTTCTACGTAAGGGTCCCCTACAACTACTTACTACAGCACGTGTGGCTCCACTATCAATGAAAAAATACAAAAATCTCTTCTTTCATTCCCCAGCTTGACTGGAACCAGAGGGTCGTCTGGGGAAATTTTAATAGATCCCTCCGGCCCCCTTCACTCCAACCCAATCTCCGGCATGACTCCAACGGCTGCTTCTGTCTCTCTTTCCCGATTACTCAGACGGCATGGACAATTTTTTTCCAACGGCCCTCTTGCCTACAATTTGCACGCCGATGCATTCCCAGGGGAATGTCATAACGATTTCTACTATTATTTCTACAGCCCCTTCCTCACCCACAGAATTCACCTCCTGTATTTTCTCTCCCTTTTTCCCGGTCTTCCCTCAAGGCAGCCAACAAAGAAGCTTGCAGCGTTACTCGTCCCCGCTTCTCCTTCTCTTCTATTTCCTCCCGATTATTACGTACCTTAGACGCCATTGAGAAGAACTGTGAGATTGTCATGCCATCCTCGCCCCCTACCTTTTGTCATCTCTCTCTTATATCTGCTGCTGCTTGACCAATAAACAGCGTGTTAAATAACTTTGAATTGCTATCATCTTCCGGATCCAGATCTGCCCGTTTTCGAGCTACTTCACACAATCTCTCATAGAAGGCTGACGGGGTTTCCTTATCCCCCTGCCTTACTTCAGATAGTTTAGATAAATTCTTGGGCTTTTGCACTCCATGTGGAATCCCATACAAAATTAACTTCTGATATTCCTTTACCCTCTCTAATCCCTCACACTTGTGTTCGGATCCCACTCCGGATCCTCTTTCGGGAGGTACATATCGGTATTAGGCACCCCCCCGCCTTGTTGGATCCGTCCCTCTCTAGCCTTCTCTAAAATTGTTCTCCTCTCCTCAGCGGTAAACAAATATTCTAGGAGAGCCTGTACATCTCCCCAGTTAGGACTAGGAGTCGTGATTAACAGTACTATACATTCCTTCTGGATGGTTTCGATAGGATCCCACTGCCTGTTTGCAGTTTAATAAATCACAAGCAGTAAAAGGTACGTGTACGGATACCGGTGCTCCTTCAGGCCCTACAGCCTGTCTGAGGGGAGCTCAAACTATGGGTTTCTGTCCCCTTGTTCTTTGAGAGATAGCACTCACAACTCCATCACCACTTGAGCTATCAGATTTGGGCTGTTTGGGGGGAGCTACCAACAGCTGAACATCCTCTTCTGAATTTTCCCATTCAATACAACGAGGTTTTCCCTTTTTCTCTTTTAACGCATATATTCCAATCTGATGTTTAGAATCCACTAAACCACCTTTCTTCCTAATATCCCAATCGCGCCTTAACGAAACAAACATATCCGCAGAAGGCGTTTCATGCCATTTTTCAGTTCCCCGACAACACAACATTAATGCCGATATAGTGTTATATTTCAAGGATCCATTCTCAGGCCATTTTTCACCATCTTCCCATGGATATTGTGGCCACCGTTGATTACAATATCGTTTTAGCTGATTTTTAGTCATGGCATCTCCCCCAAATTTATCGCAATGCTTCAGGATGCATCCTAGAGGAGAGCAAAGGGGTGCCTCCTGGGAAGCAGCAGCACCCATACCGGTACCGAAAAACCCAGTATTCCTATACAAACCAGAACGAGGGACGTCTCCCTTCGTTACTCAGAACAGGACAGCGTGGAGAAACAAACAGAACTACGCTACTGCCACCTGTCTTTCCTGCTGCGTCTTATGCAGAGCCCAGAACAGAACACAGGCTGCCTGCTTCCCGAGACATCTTGCCCCTACCCCCTTTTCTCCTATCCCCAAAAAACACCTCTTTTCAGGAGCATTGCACCGTTTTGTCACTTACCGCCCGACCGCAGGAGAGGAGCTGAAGGAGTCCCCAGTCGACAGGTCGGTGCGCGCTGGAGTCCGCTCAGGCCTCTTCTCCCCGTCGGATGCGGCAAGACGAACCGGGCGAGGCTGTCAGCTCGGTCCCATCTGGGGTGTCAAAACTGTTATCCCACAAGCGTGAGGTCGCTTACCCGGTGTGCGGGACGCCAATATACACACAGGGCAGAGGTGTTTTTATGGCATGTCTGCGCAGAGATGGGTGCTAGGTGGTAGCTCCACAAAGCTAGCACAAAGTTCGCTCCTACAAGTACAGTCTTGATACAGTCTAGCTATGCATATGCATAAGTAATTACACAAAGCAGTTTTCTATTGGTCTGCATTTCTCTCATTTCAACTTCAAGCTACAGCGCTACTTTAACATGCTGCGCACGCTCAGAGGCGAGGGCGCTCTGCTTGGGCTGGTGTCTCCAGCTCGAGGGGTGTGACTTTTAGTATTATAAGGAGGATAGTTTGCGGGAGGGTGCTTCTTATCACACTCCTACTAGTTGTTTCGGATGGTTCCCAAAACATTTCAATTAGCTTACCTATTTCTTCAGGATGTGCTTCTCTCCCAAGGACAGTAATTCTTGTTTAGACGTTCCACTTTCCAGACTCAATCCTCCTTATCAGTTTGACGTAAGCCCTGACCTTCCGCCAGCCCCTGGTGGACGACACCGTCAGACTACAACACGACCGTTCTTTTATGCCAGTCAGTGCGTTCAGAATTAGGAGCAGAAAGAACAGGGCAAGCTAAACACCCACGCAAGCCTCATATCCCTAAGAAATGATTAAAAAAACCCAGACGACCCCCATTTTAGATTGCGTTGGCTTAGGGACTGCCTCCTTCAAGTGCCAGAGCGGACCGGTGGAATCAGTCACAGAATTCAGCTGCCTACCAGGAGACAGCCCTCGTCCTCGCAAGGCAAATGTTTCAAAACATGGTGCTATTTTCCGACGTTATCAACTACAGCGGGCTTGCCCTACCAGCACGAGTTGAGGACATTTTCCTGTGGGTTCATTTGACACTGCAGTAAGTTTTGAGCAGGTACAAGCAACCAAGCGCGAGATAGAAAGTCAGCTAAGATACCAGCTGCCGTACAAAATCCGTTCAAGATCGTGCCTGCGGGAACGGCACAAAGCCCGCGATGACTGAACAAGTATGTCGGAGGCCCTACGGCAAACAGCGCCGACGTTTCGTGAAGCTCTTTTCCTGTCAAGAAAAGGACCTTTTATGCAGTGTCTCTACTGGAATGCAGGCTGCTTCCTACACATTCTGGCAAGTTAGCTTTCACAGAAACCCCGAGAACTTCAACCACCAAGCTACATTTGTAATTCTTGCGCTCTACCTACGGGCAATTTCAGCGAATCACAACACCACTTAAAGCAAAATTCTGGGTCTGTTTCACGCCAATCAAATAGCTAAGCCATGGACAGGGGTCTGTAGAAAGACAGCGACCTTAAAAGATAAAGACAGGAGAGTACTCACTTTTCTGAAATTTCTTCCAGTCGTTCCATTGATTTAGCAGCCCAACCCAGCCGTCGAAATTCTGGTGCAACAGAGAGAGCAGTAGCATGTCCACGCCATTCTCCCCTAGCCACACAGCCTTCCGCTTTGCCCATTGCTGCCAACAGCCAGAGCATCGGCGCCGTAGCACCTTGGCAATAACGCACCTCCCATAGCTACACACCTTCACAAAAGAACCGAGCAGGGTGTAAACAAACATTGCAACGGTTGCGCTAAGGGCTCAAACAGGGATGCCTATGTTATCGCTCCGAGATTCAACAACCACTAAAAATGTCATTTTGCTGCAGTACTACAGGAGTTCATTGACTAGTGTCAAAAACATTTTGTTGAAAATTCATTGTTTGAAGCATGACTTCCAAATGCAAACGTTAAGGAGTTCTCGTGAGCCTTTAACTGAGCGGAATGCAGGATCTGACTAAAATAATGGCGGATACAGCAGGGCCAGCCCCATCCTCAGCCCTTTTTAAACCCTGGGCCCAGCCCCATCCTCACCTCGTGGGTCCCACCTGTGCTGCCCCGGGCCACAGCTGGAGCCCATGGGGAACAGGGGGCCAACTACCTCAACCCTCACAAGCCAGGCACAGCCAGCAACCTGGCACAGGCATGGGCACACACCACCACCAAGCTGGTGCTGCCATGGGCAGATGCGGCCGCCAAGCTGGCACCGGCCTGGCAGACTTTAGTTTACAGCCCAAAGCCGAGGTTGGCCTCTAAACAAGAAAACATGTGAAAGCATCCTTACAGGATGCCAGTCCAGTGGTGTCCATGATAGCTCTCACAGCCTCCCATGTAATAGACAGCTCCCCTGTCCGGGACCATGTTTTGCATGTCCCAGGCCCTCCCCGCACCCATGCTGAAAATCAAACAGAACAATTAAGGACTCTGCTTCATCACCTCAGCCTCCAAAAGAAGCTTCCTTCCTCTGCTAACGCTCGACACAGATATCCCCATGCTGTTCCTTCAATGCAGGCTGGCCTTGGGTGCCTGTACTGCCAAAGGAAGAGAAAAAGATCATGCTCTTGTCACGTGCTCCATCATCCTCTTGTTCTTCAAGAAAACAGAAGAAAGCTACCATCCCCATTGCTACATAGGAGAAATTTGTGCGGGGGATGGCTGAGCCCATCCCCAGAAATGGAGAACTCTGCTATGACCCTGCTTTGCCTTTTGGCGACAGCGCCCGCCATCGGCGTGCCCCAAACAGGCGAGGTCCCGTTCAGGCTGGCATCCGCCACAAAGAGGAGAGGTCCCCTGCGGGCTGAACAGAGTCAACTGAACAGAGTCTTCAGAGGAACTTAGCCGTGCATTCAGTTTACAAGTAAATGCCACCCAAGCAATGGTAGGGGGCATTCTGGCATCTAAAGGAATTCAGGAGTTAATTTAGTGTTTCCAATGGAACATTCCATAGGTTGTAAAAGCAGCCTTAAAGTCTTTTTCCCTCTTGCACCAACAACGCTGCTTTTAGTTCTACGTAAGGGTCCCCTACAACTACTTACTACAGCACGTGTGGCTCCACTATCAATGAAAAATACAAAAATCTCTTCTTTCATTCCCCAGCTTGACTGGAACCAGAGGGTCGTCTGGGGAAATTTTAATAGATCCCTCCGGCCCCCTTCACTCCAACCCAATCTCCGGCATGACTCCAACGGCTGCTTCTGTCTCTCTTTCCCGATTACTCAGACGGCATGGACAATTTTTTTCCAACGGCCCTCTTGCCTACAATTTGCACGCCGATGCATTCCCAGGGGAATGTCATAACGATTTCTACTATTATTTCTACAGCCCCTTCCTCACCCACAGAATTCACCTCCTGTATTTTCTCTCCCTTTTTCCCGGTCTTCCCTCAAGGCAGCCAACAAAGAAGCTTGCAGCGTTACTCGTCCCCGCTTCTCCTTCTCTTCTATTTCCTCCCGATTATTACGTACCTTAGACGCCATTGAGAAGAACTGTGAGATTGTCATGCCATCCTCGCCCCCTACCTTTTGTCATCTCTCTCTTATATCTGCTGCTGCTTGACCAATAAACAGCGTGTTAAATAACTTTGAATTGCTATCATCTTCCGGATCCAGATCTGCCCGTTTTCGAGCTACTTCACACAATCTCTCATAGAAGGCTGACGGGGTTTCCTTATCCCCCTGCCTTACTTCAGATAGTTTAGATAAATTCTTGGGCTTTTGCACTCCATGTGGAATCCCATACAAAATTAACTTCTGATATTCCTTTACCCTCTCTAATCCCTCACACTTGTGTTCGGATCCCACTCCGGATCCTCTTTCGGGAGGTACATATCGGTATTAGGCACCCCCCCGCCTTGTTGGATCCGTCCCTCTCTAGCCTTCTCTAAAATTGTTCTCCTCTCCTCAGCGGTAAACAAATATTCTAGGAGAGCCTGTACATCTCCCCAGTTAGGACTAGGAGTCGTGATTAACAGTACTATACATTCCTTCTGGATGGTTTCGATAGGATCCCACTGCCTGTTTGCAGTTTAATAAATCACAAGCAGTAAAAGGTACGTGTACGGATACCGGTGCTCCTTCAGGCCCTACAGCCTGTCTGAGGGGAGCTCAAACTATGGGTTTCTGTCCCCTTGTTCTTTGAGAGATAGCACTCACAACTCCATCACCACTTGAGCTATCAGATTTGGGCTGTTTGGGGGGAGCTACCAACAGCTGAACATCCTCTTCTGAATTTTCCCATTCAATACAACGAGGTTTTCCCTTTTTCTCTTTTAACGCATATATTCCAATCTGATGTTTAGAATCCACTAAACCACCTTTCTTCCTAATATCCCAATCGCGCCTTAACGAAACAAACATATCCGCAGAAGGCGTTTCATGCCATTTTTCAGTTCCCCGACAACACAACATTAATTCCGATATAGTGTTATATTTCAAGGATCCATTCTCAGGCCATTTTTCACCATCTTCCCATGGATATTGTGGCCACCGTTGATTACAATATCGTTTTAGCTGATTTTTAGTCATGGCATCTCCCCCAAATTTATTGCAATGCTTCAGGATGCATCCTAGAGGAGAGCAAAGGGGTGCCTCCTGGGAAGCAGCAGCACCCATACCGGTACCGAAAAACCCAGTATTCCTATACAAACCAGAACGAGGGACGTCTCCCTTCGTTACTCAGAACAGGACAGCGTGGAGAAACAAACAGAACTACGCTACTGCCACCTGTCTTTCCTGCTGCGTCTTATGCAGAGCCCAGAACAGAACACAGGCTGCCTGCTTCCCGAGACATCTTGCCCCTACCCCCTTTTCTCCTATCCCCAAAAAACACCTCTTTTCAGGAGCATTGCACCGTTTTGTCACTTACCGCCCGACCGCAGGAGAGGAGCTGAAGGAGTCCCCAGTCGACAGGTCGGTGCGCGCTGGAGTCCGCTCAGGCCTCTTCTCCCCGTCGGATGCGGCAAGACGAACCGGGCGAGGCTGTCAGCTCGGTCCCATCTGGGGTGTCAAAACTGTTATCCCACAAGCGTGAGGTCGCTTACCCGGTGTGCGGGACGCCAATATACACACAGGGCAGAGGTGTTTTTATGGCATGTCTGCGCAGAGATGGGTGCTAGGTGGTAGCTCCACAAAGCTAGCACAAAGTTCGCTCCTACAAGTACAGTCTTGATACAGTCTAGCTATGCATATGCATAAGTAATTACACAAAGCAGTTTTCTATTGGTCTGCATTTCTCTCATTTCAACTTCAAGCTACAGCGCTACTTTAACATGCTGCGCACGCTCAGAGGCGAGGGCGCTCTGCTTGGGCTGGTGTCTCCAGCTCGAGGGGTGTGACTTTTAGTATTATAAGGAGGATAGTTTGCGGGAGGGTGCTTCTTATCACACTCCTACTAGTTGTTTCGGATGGTTCCCAAAACATTTCAATTAGCTTACCTATTTCTTCAGGATGTGCTTCTCTCCCAAGGACAGTAATTCTTGTTTAGACGTTCCACTTTCCAGACTCAATCCTCCTTATCAGTTTGACGTAAGCCCTGACCTTCCGCCAGCCCCTGGTGGACGACACCGTCAGACTACAACACGACCGTTCTTTTATGCCAGTCAGTGCGTTCAGAATTAGGAACAGAAAGAACAGGGCAAGCTAAACACCCACGCAAGCCTCATATCCCTAAGAAATGATTAAAAAAACCCAGACGACCCCCATTTTAGATTGCGTTGGCTTAGGGACTGCCTCCTTCAAGTGCCAGAGCGGACCGGTGGAATCAGTCACAGAATTCAGCTGCCTACCAGGAGACAGCCCTCGTCCTCGCAAGGCAAATGTTTCAAAACATGGTGCTATTTTCCGACGTTATCAACTACAGCGGGCTTGCCCTACCAGCACGAGTTGAGGACATTTTCCTGTGGGTTCATTTGACACTGCAGTAAGTTTTGAGCAGGTACAAGCAACCAAGCGCGAGATAGAAAGTCAGCTAAGATACCAGCTGCCGTACAAAATCCGTTCAAGATCGTGCCTGCGGGAACGGCACAAAGCCCGCGATGACTGAACAAGTATGTCGGAGGCCCTACGGCAAACAGCGCCGACGTTTCGTGAAGCTCTTTTCCTGTCAAGAAAAGGACCTTTTATGCAGTGTCTCTACTGGAATGCAGGCTGCTTCCTAGACATTCTGGCAAGTTAGCTTTCACAGAAACCCCGAGAACTTCAACCACCAAGCTACATTTGTAATTCTTGCGCTCTACCTACGGGGAATTTCAGCGAATCACAACACCACTTAAAGCAAAATTCTGGGTCTGTTTCACGCCAATCAAATAGCTAAGCCATGGACAGGGGTCTGTAGAAAGACAGCGACCTTAAAAGATAAAGACAGGAGAGTACTCACTTTTCTGAAATTTCTTCCAGTCGTTCCATTGATTTAGCAGCCCAACCCAGCCGTCGAAATTCTGGTGCAACAGAGAGAGCAGTAGCATGTCCACGCCATTCTCCCCTAGCCACACAGCCTTCCGCTTTGCCCATTGCTGCCAACAGCCAGAGCATCGGCGCCGT
Organism: Mycteria americana; assembly: GCF_035582795.1. Lineage (NCBI taxonomy): Eukaryota > Metazoa > Chordata > Aves > Ciconiiformes > Ciconiidae > Mycteria > Mycteria americana. The sequence goes on along the minus strand of NC_134369.1, from coordinate 75,048,325 downwards.
AGCACCTTGGCAATAACGCACCTCCCATAGCTACACACCTTCACAAAAGAACCGAGCAGGGTGTAAACAAACATTGCAACGGTTGCGCTAAGGGCTCAAACAGGGATGCCTATGTTATCGCTCCGAGATTCAACAACCACTAAAAATGTCATTTTGCTGCAGTACTACAGGAGTTCATTGACTAGTGTCAAAAACATTTTGTTGAAAATTCATTGTTTGAAGCATGACTTCCAAATGCAAACGTTAAGGAGTTCTCGTGAGCCTTTAACTGAGCGGAATGCAGGATCTGACTAAAATAATGGCGGATACAGCAGGGCCAGCCCCATCCTCAGCCCTTTTTAAACCCTGGGCCCAGCCCCATCCTCACCTCGTGGGTCCCACCTGTGCTGCCCCGGGCCACAGCTGGAGCCCATGGGGAACAGGGGGCCAACTACCTCAACCCTCACAAGCCAGGCACAGCCAGCAACCTGGCACAGGCATGGGCACACACCACCACCAAGCTGGTGCTGCCATGGGCAGATGCGGCCGCCAAGCTGGCACCGGCCTGGCAGACTTTAGTTTACAGCCCAAAGCCGAGGTTGGCCTCTAAACAAGAAAACATGTGAAAGCATCCTTACAGGATGCCAGTCCAGTGGTGTCCATGATAGCTCTCACAGCCTCCCACGTAATAGACAGCTCCCCTGTCCGGGACCATGTTTTGCATGTCCCAGGCCCTCCCCGCACCCATGCTGAAAATCAAACAGAACAATTAAGGACTCTGCTTCATCACCTCAGCCTCCAAAAGAAGCTTCCTTCCTCTGCTAACGCTCGACACAGATATCCCCATGCTGTTCCTTCAATGCAGGCTGGCCTTGGGTGCCTGTACTGCCAAAGGAAGAGAAAAAGATCATGCTCTTGTCACGTGCTCCATCATCCTCTTGTTCTTCAAGAAAACAGAAGAAAGCTACCATCCCCATTGCTACATAGGAGAAATTTGTGCGGGGGATGGCTGAGCCCATCCCCAGAAATGGAGAACTCTGCTATGACTCTGCTTTGCCTTTTGGCGACAGCGCCCGCCATCGGCGTGCCCCAAACAGGCGAGGTCCCGTTCAGGCTGGCATCCGCCACAAAGAGGAGAGGTCCCCTGCGGGCTGAACAGAGTCAACTGAACAGAGTCTTCAGAGGAACTTAGCCGTGCATTCAGTTTACAAGTAAATGCCACCCAAGCAACGGTAGGGGGCATTCTGGCATCTAAAGGAATTCAGGAGTTAATTTAGTGTTTCCAATGGAACATTCCATAGGTTGTAAAAACAGCCTTAAAGTCTTTTTCCCTCTTGCACCAACAACGCTGCTTTTAGTTCTACGTAAGGGTCCCCTACAACTACTTACTACAGCACGTGTGGCTCCACTATCAATGAAAAAATACAAAAATCTCTTCTTTCATTCCCCAGCTTGACTGGAACCAGAGGGTCGTCTGGGGAAATTTTAATAGATCCCTCCGGCCCCCTTCACTCCAACCCAATCTCCGGCATGACTCCAACGGCTGCTTCTGTCTCTCTTTCCCGATTACTCAGACGGCATGGACAATTTTTTTCCAACGGCCCTCTTGCCTACAATTTGCACGCCGATGCATTCCCAGGGGAATGTCATAACGATTTCTACTATTATTTCTACAGCCCCTTCCTCACCCACAGAATTCACCTCCTGTATTTTCTCTCCCTTTTTCCCGGTCTTCCCTCAAGGCAGCCAACAAAGAAGCTTGCAGCGTTACTCGTCCCCGCTTCTCCTTCTCTTCTATTTCCTCCCGATTATTACGTACCTTAGACGCCATTGAGAAGAACTGTGAGATTGTCATGCCATCCTCGCCCCTTACCTTTTGTCATCTCTCTCTTATATCTGCTGCTGCTTGACCAATAAACAGCGTGTTAAATAACTTTGAATTGCTATCATCTTCCGGATCCAGATCTGCCCGTTTTCGAGCTACTTCACACAATCTCTCATAGAAGGCTGACGGGGTTTCCTTATCCCCCTGCCTTACTTCAGATAGTTTAGATAAATTCTTGGGCTTTTGCACTCCATGTGGAATCCCATACAAAATTAACTTCTGATATTCCTTTACCCTCTCTAATCCCTCACACTTGTGTTCGGATCCCACTCCGGATCCTCTTTCGGGAGGTACATATCGGTATTAGGCACCCCCCCGCCTTGTTGGATCCGTCCCTCTCTAGCCTTCTCTAAAATTGTTCTCCTCTCCTCAGCGGTAAACAAATATTCTAGGAGAGCCTGTACATCTCCCCAGTTAGGACTAGGAGTCGTGATTAACAGTACTATACATTCCTTCTGGATGGTTTCGATAGGATCCCACTGCCTGTTTGCAGTTTAATAAATCACAAGCAGTAAAAGGTACGTGTACGGATACCGGTGCTCCTTCAGGCCCTACAGCCTGTCTGAGGGGAGCTCAAACTATGGGTTTCTGTCCCCTTGTTCTTTGAGAGATAGCACTCACAACTCCATCACCACTTGAGCTATCAGATTTGGGCTGTTTGGGGGGAGCTACCAACAGCTGAACATCCTCTTCTGAATTTTCCCATTCAATACAACGAGGTTTTCCCTTTTTCTCTTTTAACGCATATATTCCAATCTGATGTTTAGAATCCACTAAACCACCTTTCTTCCTAATATCCCAATCGCGCCTTAACGAAACAAACATATCCGCAGAAGGCGTTTCATGCCATTTTTCAGTTCCCCGACAACACAACATTAATGCCGATATAGTGTTATATTTCAAGGATCCATTCTCAGGCCATTTTTCACCATCTTCCCATGGATATTGTGGCCACCGTTGATTACAATATCGTTTTAGCTGATTTTTAGTCATGGCATCTCCCCCAAATTTATCGCAATGCTTCAGGATGCATCCTAGAGGAGAGCAAAGGGGTGCCTCCTGGGAAGCAGCAGCACCCATACCGGTACCGAAAAACCCAGTATTCCTATACAAACCAGAACGAGGGACGTCTCCCTTCGTTACTCAGAACAGGACAGCGTGGAGAAACAAACAGAACTACGCTACTGCCACCTGTCTTTCCTGCTGCGTCTTATGCAGAGCCCAGAACAGAACACAGGCTGCCTGCTTCCCGAGACATCTTGCCCCTACCCCCTTTTCTCCTATCCCCCAAAAACACCTCTTTTCAGGAGCATTGCACCGTTTTGTCACTTACCGCCCGACCGCAGGAGAGGAGCTGAAGGAGTCCCCAGTCGACAGGTCGGTGCGCGCTGGAGTCCGCTCAGGCCTCTTCTCCCCGTCGGATGCGGCAAGACGAACCGGGCGAGGCTGTCAGCTCGGTCCCATCTGGGGTGTCAAAACTGTTATCCCACAAGCGTGAGGTCGCTTACCCGGTGTGCGGGACGCCAATATACACACAGGGCAGAGGTGTTTTTATGGCATGTCTGCGCAGAGATGGGTGCTAGGTGGTAGCTCCACAAAGCTAGCACAAAGTTCGCTCCTACAAGTACAGTCTTGATACAGTCTAGCTATGCATATGCATAAGTAATTACACAAAGCAGTTTTCTATTGGTCTGCATTTCTCTCATTTCAACTTCAAGCTACAGCGCTACTTTAACATGCTGCGCACGCTCAGAGGCGAGGGCGCTCTGCTTGGGCTGGTGTCTCCAGCTCGAGGGGTGTGACTTTTAGTATTATAAGGAGGATAGTTTGCGGGAGGGTGCTTCTTATCACACTCCTACTAGTTGTTTCGGATGGTTCCCAAAACATTTCAATTAGCTTACCTATTTCTTCAGGATGTGCTTCTCTCCCAAGGACAGTAATTCTTGTTTAGACGTTCCACTTTCCAGACTCAATCCTCCTTATCAGTTTGACGTAAGCCCTGACCTTCCGCCAGCCCCTGGTGGACGACACCGTCAGACTACAACACGACCGTTCTTTTATGCCAGTCAGTGCGTTCAGAATTAGGAGCAGAAAGAACAGGGCAAGCTAAACACCCACGCAAGCCTCATATCCCTAAGAAATGATTAAAAAAACCCAGACGACCCCCATTTTAGATTGCGTTGGCTTAGGGACTGCCTCCTTCAAGTGCCAGAGCGGACCGGTGGAATCAGTCACAGAATTCAGCTGCCTACCAGGAGACAGCCCTCGTCCTCGCAAGGCAAATGTTTCAAAACATGGTGCTATTTTCCGACGTTATCAACTACAGCGGGCTTGCCCTACCAGCACGAGTTGAGGACATTTTCCTGTGGGTTCATTTGACACTGCAGTAAGTTTTGAGCAGGTACAAGCAACCAAGCGCGAGATAGAAAGTCAGCTAAGATACCAGCTGCCGTACAAAATCCGTTCAAGATCGTGCCTGCGGGAACGGCACAAAGCCCGCGATGACTGAACAAGTATGTCGGAGGCCCTACGGCAAACAGCGCCGACGTTTCGTGAAGCTCTTTTCCTGTCAAGAAAAGGACCTTTTATGCAGTGTCTCTACTGGAATGCAGGCTGCTTCCTACACATTCTGGCAAGTTAGCTTTCACAGAAACCCCGAGAACTTCAACCACCAAGCTACATTTGTAATTCTTGCGCTCTACCTACGGGGAATTTCAGCGAATCACAACACCACTTAAAGCAAAATTCTGGGTCTGTTTCACGCCAATCAAATAGCTAAGCCATGGACAGGGGTCTGTAGAAAGACAGCGACCTTAAAAGATAAAGACAGGAGAGTACTCACTTTTCTGAAATTTCTTCCAGTCGTTCCATTGATTTAGCAGCCCAACCCAGCCGTCGAAATTCTGGTGCAACAGAGAGAGCAGTAGCATGTCCACGCCATTCTCCCCTAGCCACACAGCCTTCCGCTTTGCCCATTGCTGCCAACAGCCAGAGCATCGGCGCCGTAGCACCTTGGCAATAACGCACCTCCCATAGCTACACACCTTCACAAAAGAACCGAGCAGGGTGTAAACAAACATTGCAACGGTTGCGCTAAGGGCTCAAACAGGGATGCCTATGTTATCGCTCCGAGATTCAACAACCACTAAAAATGTCATTTTGCTGCAGTACTACAGGAGTTCATTGACTAGTGTCAAAAACATTTTGTTGAAAATTCATTGTTTGAAGCATGACTTCCAAATGCAAACGTTAAGTAGTTCTCGTGAGCCTTTAACTGAGCGGAATGCAGGATCTGACTAAAATAATGGCGGATACAGCAGGGCCAGCCCCATCCTCAGCCCTTTTTAAACCCTGGGCCCAGCCCCATCCTCACCTCGTGGGTCCCACCTGTGCTGCCCCGGGCCACAGCTGGAGCCCATGGGGAACAGGGGGCCAACTACCTCAACCCTCACAAGCCAGGCACAGCCAGCAACCTGGCACAGGCATGGGCACACACCACCACCAAGCTGGTGCTGCCATGGGCAGATGCGGCCGCCAAGCTGGCACCGGCCTGGCAGACTTTAGTTTACAGCCCAAAGCCGAGGTTGGCCTCTAAACAAGAAAACATGTGAAAGCATCCTTACAGGATGCCAGTCCAGTGGTGTCCATGATAGCTCTCACAGCCTCCCACGTAATAGACAGCTCCCCTGTCCGGGACCATGTTTTGCATGTCCCAGGCCCTCCCCGCACCCATGCTGAAAATCAAACAGAACAATTAAGGACTCTGCTTCATCACCTCAGCCTCCAAAAGAAGCTTCCTTCCTCTGCTAACGCTCGACACAGATATCCCCATGCTGTTCCTTCAATGCAGGCTGGCCTTGGGTGCCTGTACTGCCAAAGGAAGAGAAAAAGATCATGCTCTTGTCACGTGCTCCATCATCCTCTTGTTCTTCAAGAAAACAGAAGAAAGCTACCATCCCCATTGCTACATAGGAGAAATTTGTGCGGGGGATGGCTGAGCCCATCCCCAGAAATGGAGAACTCTGCTATGACCCTGCTTTGCCTTTTGGCGACAGCGCCCGCCATCGGCGTGCCCCAAACAGGCGAGGTCCCGTTCAGGCTGGCATCCGCCACAAAGAGGAGAGGTCCCCTGCGGGCTGAACAGAGTCAACTGAACAGAGTCTTCAGAGGAACTTAGCCGTGCATTCAGTTTACAAGTAAATGCCACCCAAGCAACGGTAGGGGGCATTCTGGCATCTAAAGGAATTCAGGAGTTAATTTAGTGTTTCCAATGGAACATTCCATAGGTTGTAAAAGCAGCCTTAAAGTCTTTTTCCCTCTTGCACCAACAACGCTGCTTTTAGTTCTACGTAAGGGTCCCCTACAACTACTTACTACAGCACGTGTGGCTCCACTATCAATGAAAAAATACAAAAATCTCTTCTTTCATTCCCCAGCTTGACTGGAACCAGAGGGTCGTCTGGGGAAATTTTAATAGATCCCTCCGGCCCCCTTCACTCCAACCCAATCTCCGGCATGACTCCAACGGCTGCTTCTGTCTCTCTTTCCCGATTACTCAGACGGCATGGACAATTTTTTTCCAACGGCCCTCTTGCCTACAATTTGCACGCCGATGCATTCCCAGGGGAATGTCATAACGATTTCTACTATTATTTCTACAGCCCCTTCCTCACCCACAGAATTCACCTCCTGTATTTTCTCTCCCTTTTTCCCGGTCTTCCCTCAAGGCAGCCAACAAAGAAGCTTGCAGCGTTACTCGTCCCCGCTTCTCCTTCTCTTCTATTTCCTCCCGATTATTACGTACCTTAGACGCCATTGAGAAGAACTGTGAGATTGTCATGCCATCCTCGCCCCTTACCTTTTGTCATCTCTCTCTTATATCTGCTGCTGCTTGACCAATAAACAGCGTGTTAAATAACTTTGAATTGCTATCATCTTCCGGATCCAGATCTGCCCGTTTTCGAGCTACTTCACACAATCTCTCATAGAAGGCTGACGGGGTTTCCTTATCCCCCTGCCTTACTTCAGATAGTTTAGATAAATTCTTGGGCTTTTGCACTCCATGTGGAATCCCATACAAAATTAACTTCTGATATTCCTTTACCCTCTCTAATCCCTCACACTTGTGTTCGGATCCCACTCCGGATCCTCTTTCGGGAGGTACATATCGGTATTAGGCACCCCCCCGCCTTGTTGGATCCGTCCCTCTCTAGCCTTCTCTAAAATTGTTCTCCTCTCCTCAGCGGTAAACAAATATTCTAGGAGAGCCTGTACATCTCCCCAGTTAGGACTAGGAGTCGTGATTAACAGTACTATACATTCCTTCTGGATGGTTTCGATAGGATCCCACTGCCTGTTTGCAGTTTAATAAATCACAAGCAGTAAAAGGTACGTGTACGGATACCGGTGCTCCTTCAGGCCCTACAGCCTGTCTGAGGGGAGCTCAAACTATGGGTTTCTGTCCCCTTGTTCTTTGAGAGATAGCACTCACAACTCCATCACCACTTGAGCTATCAGATTTGGGCTGTTTGGGGGGAGCTACCAACAGCTGAACATCCTCTTCTGAATTTTCCCATTCAATACAACGAGGTTTTCCCTTTTTCTCTTTTAACGCATATATTCCAATCTGATGTTTAGAATCCACTAAACCACCTTTCTTCCTAATATCCCAATCGCGCCTTAACGAAACAAACATATCCGCAGAAGGCGTTTCATGCCATTTTTCAGTTCCCCGACAACACAACATTAATGCCGATATAGTGTTATATTTCAAGGATCCATTCTCAGGCCATTTTTCACCATCTTCCCATGGATATTGTGGCCACCGTTGATTACAATATCGTTTTAGCTGATTTTTAGTCATGGCATCTCCCCCAAATTTATCGCAATGCTTCAGGATGCATCCTAGAGGAGAGCAAAGGGGTGCCTCCTGGGAAGCAGCAGCACCCATACCGGTACCGAAAAACCCAGTATTCCTATACAAACCAGAACGAGGGACGTCTCCCTTCGTTACTCAGAACAGGACAGCGTGGAGAAACAAACAGAACTACGCTACTGCCACCTGTCTTTCCTGCTGCGTCTTATGCAGAGCCCAGAACAGAACACAGGCTGCCTGCTTCCCGAGACATCTTGCCCCTACCCCCTTTTCTCCTATCCCCAAAAAACACCTCTTTTCAGGAGCATTGCACCGTTTTGTCACTTACCGCCCGACCGCAGGAGAGGAGCTGAAGGAGTCCCCAGTCGACAGGTCGGTGCGCGCTGGAGTCCGCTCAGGCCTCTTCTCCCCGTCGGATGCGGCAAGACGAACCGGGCGAGGCTGTCAGCTCGGTCCCATCTGGGGTGTCAAAACTGTTATCCCACAAGCGTGAGGTCGCTTACCCGGTGTGCGGGACGCCAATATACACACAGGGCAGAGGTGTTTTTATGGCATGTCTGCGCAGAGATGGGTGCTAGGTGGTAGCTCCACAAAGCTAGCACAAAGTTCGCTCCTACAAGTACAGTCTTGATACAGTCTAGCTATGCATATGCATAAGTAATTACACAAAGCAGTTTTCTATTGGTCTGCATTTCTCTCATTTCAACTTCAAGCTACAGCGCTACTTTAACATGCTGCGCACGCTCAGAGGCGAGGGCGCTCTGCTTGGGCTGGTGTCTCCAGCTCGAGGGGTGTGACTTTTAGTATTATAAGGAGGATAGTTTGCGGGAGGGTGCTTCTTATCACACTCCTACTAGTTGTTTCGGATGGTTCCCAAAACATTTTAATTAGCTTACCTATTTCTTCAGGATGTGCTTCTCTCCCAAGGACAGTAATTCTTGTTTAGACGTTCCACTTTCCAGACTCAATCCTCCTTATCAGTTTGACGTAAGCCCTGACCTTCCGCCAGCCCCTGGTGGACGACACCGTCAGACTACAACACGACCGTTCTTTTATGCCAGTCAGTGCGTTCAGAATTAGGAGCAGAAAGAACAGGGCAAGCTAAACACCCACGCAAGCCTCATATCCCTAAGAAATGATTAAAAAAACCCAGACGACCCCCATTTTAGATTGCGTTGGCTTAGGGACTGCCTCCTTCAAGTGCCAGAGCGGACCGGTGGGATCAGTCACAGAATTCAGCTGCCTACCAGGAGACAGCCCTCGTCCTCGCAAGGCAAATGTTTCAAAACATGGTGCTATTTTCCGACGTTATCAACTACAGCGGGCTTGCCCTACCAGCACGAGTTGAGGACATTTTCCTGTGGGTTCATTTGACACTGCAGTAAGTTTTGAGCAGGTACAAGCAACCAAGCGCGAGATAGAAAGTCAGCTAAGATACCAGCTGCCGTACAAAATCCGTTCAAGATCGTGCCTGCGGGAACGGCACAAAGCCCGCGATGACTGAACAAGTATGTCGGAGGCCCTACGGCAAACAGCGCCGACGTTTCGTGAAGCTCTTTTCCTGTCAAGAAAAGGACCTTTTATGCAGTGTCTCTACTGGAATGCAGGCTGCTTCCTACACATTCTGGCAAGTTAGCTTTCACAGAAACCCCGAGAACTTCAACCACCAAGCTACATTTGTAATTCTTGCGCTCTACCTACGGGGAATTTCAGCGAATCACAACACCACTTAAAGCAAAATTCTGGGTCTGTTTCACGCCAATCAAATAGCTAAGCCATGGACAGGGGTCTGTAGAAAGACAGCGACCTTAAAAGATAAAGACAGGAGAGTACTCACTTTTCTGAAATTTCTTCCAGTCGTTCCATTGATTTAGCAGCCCAACCCAGCCGTCGAAATTCTGGTGCAACAGAGAGAGCAGTAGCATGTCCACGCCATTCTCCCCTAGCCACACAGCCTTCCGCTTTGCCCATTGCTGCCAACAGCCAGAGCATCGGCGCCGTAGCACCTTGGCAATAACGCACCTCCCATAGCTACACACCTTCACAAAAGAACCGAGCAGGGTGTAAACAAACATTGCAACGGTTGCGCTAAGGGCTCAAACAGGGATGCCTATGTTATCGCTCCGAGATTCAACAACCACTAAAAATGTCATTTTGCTGCAGTACTACAGGAGTTCATTGACTAGTGTCAAAAACATTTTGTTGAAAATTCATTGTTTGAAGCATGACTTCCAAATGCAAACGTTAAGTAGTTCTCGTGAGCCTTTAACTGAGCGGAATGCAGGATCTGACTAAAATAATGGCGGATACAGCAGGGCCAGCCCCATCCTCAGCCCTTTTTAAACCCTGGGCCCAGCCCCATCCTCACCTCGTGGGTCCCACCTGTGCTGCCCCGGGCCACAGCTGGAGCCCATGGGGAACAGGGGGCCAACTACCTCAACCCTCACAAGCCAGGCACAGCCAGCAACCTGGCACAGGCATGGGCACACACCACCACCAAGCTGGTGCTGCCATGGGCAGATGCGGCCGCCAAGCTGGCACCGGCCTGGCAGACTTTAGTTTACAGCCCAAAGCCGAGGTTGGCCTCTAAACAAGAAAACATGTGAAAGCATCCTTACAGGATGCCAGTCCAGTGGTGTCCATGATAGCTCTCACAGCCTCCCACGTAATAGACAGCTCCCCTGTCCGGGACCATGTTTTGCATGTCCCAGGCCCTCCCCGCACCCATGCTGAAAATCAAACAGAACAATTAAGGACTCTGCTTCATCACCTCAGCCTCCAAAAGAAGCTTCCTTCCTCTGCTAACGCTCGACACAGATATCCCCATGCTGTTCCTTCAATGCAGGCTGGCCTTGGGTGCCTGTACTGCCAAAGGAAGAGAAAAAGATCATGCTCTTGTCACGTGCTCCATCATCCTCTTGTTCTTCAAGAAAACAGAAGAAAGCTACCATCCCCATTGCTACATAGGAGAAATTTGTGCGGGGGATGGCTGAGCCCATCCCCAGAAATGGAGAACTCTGCTATGACCCTGCTTTGCCTTTTGGCGACAGCGCCCGCCATCGGCGTGCCCCAAACAGGCGAGGTCCCGTTCAGGCTGGCATCCGCCACAAAGAGGAGAGGTCCCCTGCGGGCTGAACAGAGTCAACTGAACAGAGTCTTCAGAGGAACTTAGCCGTGCATTCAGTTTACAAGTAAATGCCACCCAAGCAACGGTAGGGGGCATTCTGGCATCTAAAGGAATTCAGGAGTTAATTTAGTGTTTCCAATGGAACATTCCATAGGTTGTAAAAGCAGCCTTAAAGTCTTTTTCCCTCTTGCACCAACAACGCTGCTTTTAGTTCTACGTAAGGGTCCCCTACAACTACTTACTACAGCACGTGTGGCTCCACTATCAATGAAAAAATACAAAAATCTCTTCTTTCATTCCCCAGCTTGACTGGAACCAGAGGGTCGTCTGGGGAAATTTTAATAGATCCCTCCGGCCCCCTTCACTCCAACCCAATCTCCGGCATGACTCCAACGGCTGCTTCTGTCTCTCTTTCCCGATTACTCAGACGGCATGGACAATTTTTTTCCAACGGCCCTCTTGCCTACAATTTGCACGCCGATGCATTCCCAGGGGAATGTCATAACGATTTCTACTATTATTTCTACAGCCCCTTCCTCACCCACAGAATTCACCTCCTGTATTTTCTCTCCCTTTTTCCCGGTCTTCCCTCAAGGCAGCCAACAAAGAAGCTTGCAGCGTTACTCGTCCCCGCTTCTCCTTCTCTTCTATTTCCTCCCGATTATTACGTACCTTAGACGCCATTGAGAAGAACTGTGAGATTGTCATGCCATCCTCGCCCCTTACCTTTTGTCATCTCTCTCTTATATCTGCTGCTGCTTGACCAATAAACAGCGTGTTAAATAACTTTGAATTGCTATCATCTTCCGGATCCAGATCTGCCCGTTTTCGAGCTACTTCACACAATCTCTCATAGAAGGCTGACGGGGTTTCCTTATCCCCCTGCCTTACTTCAGATAGTTTAGATAAATTCTTGGGCTTTTGCACTCCATGTGGAATCCCATACAAAATTAACTTCTGATATTCCTTTACCCTCTCTAATCCCTCACACTTGTGTTCGGATCCCACTCCGGATCCTCTTTCGGGAGGTACATATCGGTATTAGGCACCCCCCCGCCTTGTTGGATCCGTCCCTCTCTAGCCTTCTCTAAAATTGTTCTCCTCTCCTCAGCGGTAAACAAATATTCTAGGAGAGCCTGTACATCTCCCCAGTTAGGACTAGGAGTCGTGATTAACAGTACTATACATTCCTTCTGGATGGTTTCGATAGGATCCCACTGCCTGTTTGCAGTTTAATAAATCACAAGCAGTAAAAGGTACGTGTACGGATACCGGTGCTCCTTCAGGCCCTACAGCCTGTCTGAGGGGAGCTCAAACTATGGGTTTCTGTCCCCTTGTTCTTTGAGAGATAGCACTCACAACTCCATCACCACTTGAGCTATCAGATTTGGGCTGTTTGGGGGGAGCTACCAACAGCTGAACATCCTCTTCTGAATTTTCCCATTCAATACAACGAGGTTTTCCCTTTTTCTCTTTTAACGCATATATTCCAATCTGATGTTTAGAATCCACTAAACCACCTTTCTTCCTAATATCCCAATCGCGCCTTAACGAAACAAACATATCCGCAGAAGGCGTTTCATGCCATTTTTCAGTTCCCCGACAACACAACATTAATGCCGATATAGTGTTATATTTCAAGGATCCATTCTCAGGCCATTTTTCACCATCTTCCCATGGATATTGTGGCCACCGTTGATTACAATATCGTTTTAGCTGATTTTTAGTCATGGCATCTCCCCCAAATTTATCGCAATGCTTCAGGATGCATCCTAGAGGAGAGCAAAGGGGTGCCTCCTGGGAAGCAGCAGCACCCATACCGGTACCGAAAAACCCAGTATTCCTATACAAACCAGAACGAGGGACGTCTCCCTTCGTTACTCAGAACAGGACAGCGTGGAGAAACAAACAGAACTACGCTACTGCCACCTGTCTTTCCTGCTGCGTCTTATGCAGAGCCCAGAACAGAACACAGGCTGCCTGCTTCCCGAGACATCTTGCCCCTACCCCCTTTTCTCCTATCCCCAAAAAACACCTCTTTTCAGGAGCATTGCACCGTTTTGTCACTTACCGCCCGACCGCAGGAGAGGAGCTGAAGGAGTCCCCAGTCGACAGGTCGGTGCGCGCTGGAGTCCGCTCAGGCCTCTTCTCCCCGTCGGATGCGGCAAGACGAACCGGGCGAGGCTGTCAGCTCGGTCCCATCTGGGGTGTCAAAACTGTTATCCCACAAGCGTGAGGTCGCTTACCCGGTGTGCGGGACGCCAATATACACACAGGGCAGAGGTGTTTTTATGGCATGTCTGCGCAGAGATGGGTGCTAGGTGGTAGCTCCACAAAGCTAGCACAAAGTTCGCTCCTACAAGTACAGTCTTGATACAGTCTAGCTATGCATATGCATAAGTAATTACACAAAGCAGTTTTCTATTGGTCTGCATTTCTCTCATTTCAACTTCAAGCTACAGCGCTACTTTAACATGCTGCGCACGCTCAGAGGCGAGGGCGCTCTGCTTGGGCTGGTGTCTCCAGCTCGAGGGGTGTGACTTTTAGTATTATAAGGAGGATAGTTTGCGGGAGGGTGCTTCTTATCACACTCCTACTAGTTGTTTCGGATGGTTCCCAAAACATTTCAATTAGCTTACCTATTTCTTCAGGATGTGCTTCTCTCCCAAGGACAGTAATTCTTGTTTAGACGTTCCACTTTCCAGACTCAATCCTCCTTATCAGTTTGACGTAAGCCCTGACCTTCCGCCAGCCCCTGGTGGACGACACCGTCAGACTACAACACGACCGTTCTTTTATGCCAGTCAGTGCGTTCAGAATTAGGAGCAGAAAGAACAGGGCAAGCTAAACACCCACGCAAGCCTCATATCCCTAAGAAATGATTAAAAAAACCCAGACGACCCCCATTTTAGATTGCGTTGGCTTAGGGACTGCCTCCTTCAAGTGCCAGAGCAGACCGGTGGAATCAGTCACAGAATTCAGCTGCCTACCAGGAGACAGCCCTCGTCCTCGCAAAGCAAATGTTTCAAAACATGGTGCTATTTTCCGACGTTATCAACTACAGCGGGCTTGCCCTACCAGCACGAGTTGAGGACATTTTCCTGTGGGTTCATTTGACACTGCAGTAAGTTTTGAGCAGGTACAAGCAACCAAGCGCGAGATAGAAAGTCAGCTAAGATACCAGCTGCCGTACAAAATCCGTTCAAGATCGTGCCTGCGGGAACGGCACAAAGCCCGCGATGACTGAACAAGTATGTCGGAGGCCCTACGGCAAACAGCGCCGACGTTTCGTGAAGCTCTTTTCCTGTCAAGAAAAGGACCTTTTATGCAGTGTCTCTACTGGAATGCAGGCTGCTTCCTACACATTCTGGCAAGTTAGCTTTCACAGAAACCCCGAGAACTTCAACCACCAAGCTACATTTGTAATTCTTGCGCTCTACCTACGGGGAATTTCAGCGAATCACAACACCACTTAAAGCAAAATTCTGGGTCTGTTTCACGCCAATCAAATAGCTAAGCCATGGACAGGGGTCTGTAGAAAGACAGCGACCTTAAAAGATAAAGACAGGAGAGTACTCACTTTTCTGAAATTTCTTCCAGTCGTTCCATTGATTTAGCAGCCCAACCCAGCCGTCGAAATTCTGGTGCAACAGAGAGAGCAGTAGCATGTCCACGCCATTCTCCCCTAGCCACACAGCCTTCCGCTTTGCCCATTGCTGCCAACAGCCAGAGCATCGGCGCCGTAGCACCTTGGCAATAACGCACCTCCCATAGCTACACACCTTCACAAAAGAACCGAGCAGGGTGTAAACAAACATTGCAACGGTTGCGCTAAGGGCTCAAACAGGGATGCCTATGTTATCGCTCCGAGATTCAACAACCACTAAAAATGTCATTTTGCTGCAGTACTACAGGAGTTCATTGACTAGTGTCAAAAACATTTTGTTGAAAATTCATTGTTTGAAGCATGACTTCCAAATGCAAACGTTAAGGAGTTCTCGTGAGCCTTTAACTGAGCGGAATGCAGGATCTGACTAAAATAATGGCGGATACAGCAGGGCCAGCCCCATCCTCAGCCCTTTTTAAACCCTGGGCCCAGCCCCATCCTCACCTCGTGGGTCCCACCTGTGCTGCCCCGGGCCACAGCTGGAGCCCATGGGGAACAGGGGGCCAACTACCTCAACCCTCACAAGCCAGGCACAGCCAGCAACCTGGCACAGGCATGGGCACACACCACCACCAAGCTGGTGCTGCCATGGGCAGATGCGGCCGCCAAGCTGGCACCGGCCTGGCAGACTTTAGTTTACAGCCCAAAGCCGAGGTTGGCCTCTAAACAAGAAAACATGTGAAAGCATCCTTACAGGATGCCAGTCCAGTGGTGTCCATGATAGCTCTCACAGCCTCCCACGTAATAGACAGCTCCCCTGTCCGGGACCATGTTTTGCATGTCCCAGGCCCTCCCCGCACCCATGCTGAAAATCAAACAGAACAATTAAGGACTCTGCTTCATCACCTCAGCCTCCAAAAGAAGCTTCCTTCCTCTGCTAACGCTCGACACAGATATCCCCATGCTGTTCCTTCAATGCAGGCTGGCCTTGGGTGCCTGTACTGCCAAAGGAAGAGAAAAAGATCATGCTCTTGTCACGTGCTCCATCATCCTCTTGTTCTTCAAGAAAACAGAAGAAAGCTACCATCCCCATTGCTACATAGGAGAAATTTGTGCGGGGGATGGCTGAGCCCATCCCCAGAAATGGAGAACTCTGCTATGACCCTGCTTTGCCTTTTGGCGACAGCGCCCGCCATCGGCGTGCCCCAAACAGGCGAGGTCCCGTTCAGGCTGGCATCCGCCACAAAGAGGAGAGGTCCCCTGCGGGCTGAACAGAGTCAACTGAACAGAGTCTTCAGAGGAACTTAGCCGTGCATTCAGTTTACAAGTAAATGCCACCCAAGCAACGGTAGGGGGCATTCTGGCATCTAAAGGAATTCAGGAGTTAATTTAGTGTTTCCAATGGAACATTCCATAGGTTGTAAAAGCAGCCTTAAAGTCTTTTTCCCTCTTGCACCAACAACGCTGCTTTTAGTTCTACGTAAGGGTCCCCTACAACTACTTACTACAGCACGTGTGGCTCCACTATCAATGAAAAATACAAAAATCTCTTCTTTCATTCCCCAGCTTGACTGGAACCAGAGGGTCGTCTGGGGAAATTTTAATAGATCCCTCCGGCCCCCTTCACTCCAACCCAATCTCCGGCATGACTCCAACGGCTGCTTCTGTCTCTCTTTCCCGATTACTCAGACGGCATGGACAATTTTTTTCCAACGGCCCTCTTGCTTACAATTTGCACGCCGATGCATTCCCAGGGGAATGTCATAACGATTTCTACTATTATTTCTACAGCCCCTTCCTCACCCACAGAATTCACCTCCTGTATTTTCTCTCCCTTTTTCCCGGTCTTCCCTCAAGGCAGCCAACAAAGAAGCTTGCAGCGTTACTCGTCCCCGCTTCTCCTTCTCTTCTATTTCCTCCCGATTATTACGTACCTTAGACGCCATTGAGAAGAACTGTGAGATTGTCATGCCATCCTCGCCCCCTACCTTTTGTCATCTCTCTCTTATATCTGCTGCTGCTTGACCAATAAACAGCGTGTTAAATAACTTTGAATTGCTATCATCTTCCGGATCCAGATCTGCCCGTTTTCGAGCTACTTCACACAATCTCTCATAGAAGGCTGACGGGGTTTCCTTATCCCCCTGCCTTACTTCAGATAGTTTAGATAAATTCTTGGGCTTTTGCACTCCATGTGGAATCCCATACAAAATTAACTTCTGATATTCCTTTACCCTCTCTAATCCCTCACACTTGTGTTCGGATCCCACTCCGGATCCTCTTTCGGGAGGTACATATCGGTATTAGGCACCCCCCCGCCTTGTTGGATCCGTCCCTCTCTAGCCTTCTCTAAAATTGTTCTCCTCTCCTCAGCGGTAAACAAATATTCTAGGAGAGCCTGTACGTCTCCCCAGTTAGGACTAGGAGTCGTGATTAACAGTACTATACATTCCTTCTGGATGGTTTCGATAGGATCCCACTGCCTGTTTGCAGTTTAATAAATCACAAGCAGTAAAAGGTACGTGTACGGATACCGGTGCTCCTTCAGGCCCTACAGCCTGTCTGAGGGGAGCTCAAACTATGGGTTTCTGTCCCCTTGTTCTTTGAGAGATAGCACTCACAACTCCATCACCACTTGAGCTATCAGATTTGGGCTGTTTGGGGGGAGCTACCAACAGCTGAACATCCTCTTCTGAATTTTCCCATTCAATACAACGAGGTTTTCCCTTTTTCTCTTTTAACGCATATATTCCAATCTGATGTTTAGAATCCACTAAACCACCTTTCTTCCTAATATCCCAATGGCGCCTTAACGAAACAAACATATCCGCAGAAGGCGTTTCATGCCATTTTTCAGTTCCCCGACAACACAACAGTAATTCCGATATAGTGTTATATTTCAAGGATCCATTCTCAGGCCATTTTTCACCATCTTCCCATGGATATTGTGGCCACCGTTGATTACAATATCGTTTTAGCTGATTTTTAGTCATGGCATCTCCCCCAAATTTATCGCAATGCTTCAGGATGCATCCTAGAGGAGAGCAAAGGGGTGCCTCCTGGGAAGCAGCAGCACCCATACCGGTACCGAAAAACCCAGTATTCCTATACAAACCAGAACGAGGGACGTCTCCCTTCGTTACTCAGAACAGGACAGCGTGGAGAAACAAACAGAACTACGCTACTGCCACCTGTCTTTCCTGCTGCGTCTTATGCAGAGCCCAGAACAGAACACAGGCTGCCTGCTTCCCGAGACATCTTGCCCCTACCCCCTTTTCTCCTATCCCCAAAAAACACCTCTTTTCAGGAGCATTGCACCGTTTTGTCACTTACCGCCCGACCGCAGGAGAGGAGCTGAAGGAGTCCCCAGTCGACAGGTCGGTGCGCGCTGGAGTCCGCTCAGGCCTCTTCTCCCCGTCGGATGCGGCAAGACGAACCGGGCGAGGCTGTCAGCTCGGTCCCATCTGGGGTGTCAAAACTGTTATCCCACAAGCGTGAGGTCGCTTACCCGGTGTGCGGGACGCCAATATACACACAGGGCAGAGGTGTTTTTATGGCATGTCTGCGCAGAGATGGGTGCTAGGTGGTAGCTCCACAAAGCTAGCACAAAGTTCGCTCCTACAAGTACAGTCTTGATACAGTCTAGCTATGCATATGCATAAGTAATTACACAAAGCAGTTTTCTATTGGTCTGCATTTCTCTCATTTCAACTTCAAGCTACAGCGCTACTTTAACATGCTGCGCACGCTCAGAGGCGAGGGCGCTCTGCTTGGGCTGGTGTCTCCAGCTCGAGGGGTGTGACTTTTAGTATTATAAGGAGGATAGTTTGCGGGAGGGTGCTTCTTATCACACTCCTACTAGTTGTTTCGGATGGTTCCCAAAACATTTCAATTAGCTTACCTATTTCTTCAGGATGTGCTTCTCTCCCAAGGACAGTAATTCTTGTTTAGACGTTCCACTTTCCAGACTCAATCCTCCTTATCAGTTTGACGTAAGCCCTGACCTTCCGCCAGCCCCTGGTGGACGACACCGTCAGACTACAACACGACCGTTCTTTTATGCCAGTCAGTGCGTTCAGAATTAGGAGCAGAAAGAACAGGGCAAGCTAAACACCCACGCAAGCCTCATATCCCTAAGAAATGATTAAAAAAACCCAGACGACCCCCATTTTAGATTGCGTTGGCTTAGGGACTGCCTCCTTCAAGTGCCAGAGCGGACCGGTGGAATCAGTCACAGAATTCAGCTGCCTACCAGGAGACAGCCCTCGTCCTCGCAAGGCAAATGTTTCAAAACATGGTGCTATTTTCCGACGTTATCAACTACAGCGGGCTTGCCCTACCAGCACGAGTTGAGGACATTTTCCTGTGGGTTCATTTGACACTGCAGTAAGTTTTGAGCAGGTACAAGCAACCAAGCGCGAGATAGAAAGTCAGCTAAGATACCAGCTGCCGTACAAAATCCGTTCAAGATCGTGCCTGCGGGAACGGCACAAAGCCCGCGATGACTGAACAAGTATGTCGGAGGCCCTACGGCAAACAGCGCCGACGTTTCGTGAAGCTCTTTTCCTGTCAAGAAAAGGACCTTTTATGCAGTGTCTCTACTGGAATGCAGGCTGCTTCCTACACATTCTGGCAAGTTAGCTTTCACAGAAACCCCGAGAACTTCAACCACCAAGCTACATTTGTAATTCTTGCGCTCTACCTACGGGGAATTTCAGCGAATCACAACACCACTTAAAGCAAAATTCTGGGTCTGTTTCACGCCAATCAAATAGCTAAGCCATGGACAGGGGTCTGTAGAAAGACAGCGACCTTAAAAGATAAAGACAGGAGAGTACTCACTTTTCTGAAATTTCTTCCAGTCGTTCCATTGATTTAGCAGCCCAACCCAGCCGTCGAAATTCTGGTGCAACAGAGAGAGCAGTAGCATGTCCACGCCATTCTCCCCTAGCCACACAGCCTTCCGCTTTGCCCATTGCTGCCAACAGCCAGAGCATCGGCGCCGTAGCACCTTGGCAATAACGCACCTCCCATAGCTACACACCTTCACAAAAGAACCGAGCAGGGTGTAAACAAACATTGCAACGGTTGCGCTAAGGGCTCAAACAGGGATGCCTATGTTATCGCTCCGAGATTCAACAACCACTAAAAATGTCATTTTGCTGCAGTACTACAGGAGTTCATTGACTAGTGTCAAAAACATTTTGTTGAAAATTCATTGTTTGAAGCATGACTTCCAAATGCAAACGTTAAGTAGTTCTCGTGAGCCTTTAACTGAGCGGAATGCAGGATCTGACTAAAATAATGGCGGATACAGCAGGGCCAGCCCCATCCTCAGCCCTTTTTAAACCCTGGGCCCAGCCCCATCCTCACCTCGTGGGTCCCACCTGTGCTGCCCCGGGCCACAGCTGGAGCCCATGGGGAACAGGGGGCCAACTACCTCAACCCTCACAAGCCAGGCACAGCCAGCAACCTGGCACAGGCATGGGCACACACCACCACCAAGCTGGTGCTGCCATGGGCAGATGCGGCCGCCAAGCTGGCACCGGCCTGGCAGACTTTAGTTTACAGCCCAAAGCCGAGGTTGGCCTCTAAACAAGAAAACATGTGAAAGCATCCTTACAGGATGCCAGTCCAGTGGTGTCCATGATAGCTCTCACAGCCTCCCATGTAATAGACAGCTCCCCTGTCCGGGACCATGTTTTGCATGTCCCAGGCCCTCCCCGCACCCATGCTGAAAATCAAACAGAACAATTAAGGACTCTGCTTCATCACCTCAGCCTCCAAAAGAAGCTTCCTTCCTCTGCTAACGCTCGACACAGATATCCCCATGCTGTTCCTTCAATGCAGGCTGGCCTTGGGTGCCTGTACTGCCAAAGGAAGAGAAAAAGATCATGCTCTTGTCACGTGCTCCATCATCCTCTTGTTCTTCAAGAAAACAGAAGAAAGCTACCATCCCCATTGCTACATAGGAGAAATTTGTGCGGGGGATGGCTGAGCCCATCCCCAGAAATGGAGAACTCTGCTATGACCCTGCTTTGCCTTTTGGCGACAGCGCCCGCCATCGGCGTGCCCCAAACAGGCGAGGTCCCGTTCAGGCTGGCATCCGCCACAAAGAGGAGAGGTCCCCTGCGGGCTGAACAGAGTCAACTGAACAGAGTCTTCAGAGGAACTTAGCCGTGCATTCAGTTTACAAGTAAATGCCACCCAAGCAACGGTAGGGGGCATTCTGGCATCTAAAGGAATTCAGGAGTTAATTTAGTGTTTCCAATGGAACATTCCATAGGTTGTAAAAACAGCCTTAAAGTCTTTTTCCCTCTTGCACCAACAACGCTGCTTTTAGTTCTACGTAAGGGTCCCCTACAACTACTTACTACAGCACGTGTGGCTCCACTATCAATGAAAAATACAAAAATCTCTTCTTTCATTCCCCAGCTTGACTGGAACCAGAGGGTCGTCTGGGGAAATTTTAATAGATCCCTCCGGCCCCCTTCACTCCAACCCAATCTCCGGCATGACTCCAACGGCTGCTTCTGTCTCTCTTTCCCGATTACTCAGACGGCATGGACAATTTTTTTCCAACGGCCCTCTTGCTTACAATTTGCACGCCGATGCATTCCCAGGGGAATGTCATAACGATTTCTACTATTATTTCTACAGCCCCTTCCTCACCCACAGAATTCACCTCCTGTATTTTCTCTCCCTTTTTCCCGGTCTTCCCTCAAGGCAGCCAACAAAGAAGCTTGCAGCGTTACTCGTCCCCGCTTCTCCTTCTCTTCTATTTCCTCCCGATTATTACGTACCTTAGACGCCATTGAGAAGAACTGTGAGATTGTCATGCCATCCTCGCCCCCTACCTTTTGTCATCTCTCTCTTATATCTGCTGCTGCTTGACCAATAAACAGCGTGTTAAATAACTTTGAATTGCTATCATCTTCCGGATCCAGATCTGCCCGTTTTCGAGCTACTTCACACAATCTCTCATAGAAGGCTGACGGGGTTTCCTTATCCCCCTGCCTTACTTCAGATAGTTTAGATAAATTCTTGGGCTTTTGCACTCCATGTGGAATCCCATACAAAATTAACTTCTGATATTCCTTTACCCTCTCTAATCCCTCACACTTGTGTTCGGATCCCACTCCGGATCCTCTTTCGGGAGGTACATATCGGTATTAGGCACCCCCCCGCCTTGTTGGATCCGTCCCTCTCTAGCCTTCTCTAAAATTGTTCTCCTCTCCTCAGCGGTAAACAAATATTCTAGGAGAGCCTGTACGTCTCCCCAGTTAGGACTAGGAGTCGTGATTAACAGTACTATACATTCCTTCTGGATGGTTTCGATAGGATCCCACTGCCTGTTTGCAGTTTAATAAATCACAAGCAGTAAAAGGTACGTGTACGGATACCGGTGCTCCTTCAGGCCCTACAGCCTGTCTGAGGGGAGCTCAAACTATGGGTTTCTGTCCCCTTGTTCTTTGAGAGATAGCACTCACAACTCCATCACCACTTGAGCTATCAGATTTGGGCTGTTTGGGGGGAGCTACCAACAGCTGAACATCCTCTTCTGAATTTTCCCATTCAATACAACGAGGTTTTCCCTTTTTCTCTTTTAACGCATATATTCCAATCTGATGTTTAGAATCCACTAAACCACCTTTCTTCCTAATATCCCAATCGCGCCTTAACGAAACAAACATATCCGCAGAAGGCGTTTCATGCCATTTTTCAGTTCCCCGACAACACAACATTAATTCCGATATAGTGTTATATTTCAAGGATCCATTCTCAGGCCATTTTTCACCATCTTCCCATGGATATTGTGGCCACCGTTGATTACAATATCGTTTTAGCTGATTTTTAGTCATGGCATCTCCCCCAAATTTATCGCAATGCTACAGGATGCATCCTAGAGGAGAGCAAAGGGGTGCCTCCTGGGAAGCAGCAGCACCCATACCGGTACCGAAAAACCCAGTATTCCTATACAAACCAGAACGAGGGACGTCTCCCTTCGTTACTCAGAACAGGACAGCGTGGAGAAACAAACAGAACTACGCTACTGCCACCTGTCTTTCCTGCTGCGTCTTATGCAGAGCCCAGAACAGAACACAGGCTGCCTGCTTCCCGAGACATCTTGCCCCTACCCCCTTTTCTCCTATCCCCAAAAAACACCTCTTTTCAGGAGCATTGCACCGTTTTGTCACTTACCGCCCGACCGCAGGAGAGGAGCTGAAGGAGTCCCCAGTCGACAGGTCGGTGCGTGCTGGAGTCCGCTCAGGCCTCTTCTCCCCGTCGGATGCGGCAAGACGAACCGGGCGAGGCTGTCAGCTCGGTCCCATCTGGGGTGTCAAAACTGTTATCCCACAAGCGTGAGGTCGCTTACCCGGTGTGCGGGACGCCAATATACACACAGGGCAGAGGTGTTTTTATGGCATGTCTGCGCAGAGATGGGTGCTAGGTGGTAGCTCCACAAAGCTAGCACAAAGTTCGCTCCTACAAGTACAGTCTTGATACAGTCTAGCTATGCATATGCATAAGTAATTACACAAAGCAGTTTTCTATTGGTCTGCATTTCTCTCATTTCAACTTCAAGCTACAGCGCTACTTTAACATGCTGCGCACGCTCAGAGGCGAGGGCGCTCTGCTTGGGCTGGTGTCTCCAGCTCGAGGGGTGTGACTTTTAGTATTATAAGGAGGATAGTTTGCGGGAGGGTGCTTCTTATCACACTCCTACTAGTTGTTTCGGATGGTTCCCAAAACATTTCAATTAGCTTACCTATTTCTTCAGGATGTGCTTCTCTCCCAAGGACAGTAATTCTTGTTTAGACGTTCCACTTTCCAGACTCAATCCTCCTTATCAGTTTGACGTAAGCCCTGACCTTCCGCCAGCCCCTGGTGGACGACACCGTCAGACTACAACACGACCGTTCTTTTATGCCAGTCAGTGCGTTCAGAATTAGGAACAGAAAGAACAGGGCAAGCTAAACACCCACGCAAGCCTCATATCCCTAAGAAATGATTAAAAAAACCCAGACGACCCCCATTTTAGATTGCGTTGGCTTAGGGACTGCCTCCTTCAAGTGCCAGAGCGGACCGGTGGAATCAGTCACAGAATTCAGCTGCCTACCAGGAGACAGCCCTCGTCCTCGCAAGGCAAATGTTTCAAAACATGGTGCTATTTTCCGACGTTATCAACTACAGCGGGCTTGCCCTACCAGCACGAGTTGAGGACATTTTCCTGTGGGTTCATTTGACACTGCAGTAAGTTTTGAGCAGGTACAAGCAACCAAGCGCGAGATAGAAAGTCAGCTAAGATACCAGCTGCCGTACAAAATCCGTTCAAGATCGTGCCTGCGGGAACGGCACAAAGCCCGCGATGACTGAACAAGTATGTCGGAGGCCCTACGGCAAACAGCGCCGACGTTTCGTGAAGCTCTTTTCCTGTCAAGAAAAGGACCTTTTATGCAGTGTCTCTACTGGAATGCAGGCTGCTTCCTACACATTCTGGCAAGTTAGCTTTCACAGAAACCCCGAGAACTTCAACCACCAAGCTACATTTGTAATTCTTGCGCTCTACCTACGGGGAATTTCAGCGAATCACAACACCACTTAAAGCAAAATTCTGGGTCTGTTTCACGCCAATCAAATAGCTAAGCCATGGACAGGGGTCTGTAGAAAGACAGCGACCTTAAAAGATAAAGACAGGAGAGTACTCACTTTTCTGAAATTTCTTCCAGTCGTTCCATTGATTTAGCAGCCCAACCCAGCCGTCGAAATTCTGGTGCAACAGAGAGAGCAGTAGCATGTCCACGCCATTCTCCCCTAGCCACACAGCCTTCCGCTTTGCCCATTGCTGCCAACAGCCAGAGCATCGGCGCCGTAGCACCTTGGCAATAACGCACCTCCCATAGCTACACACCTTCACAAAAGAACCGAGCAGGGTGTAAACAAACATTGCAACGGTTGCGCTAAGGGCTCAAACAGGGATGCCTATGTTATCGCTCCGAGATTCAACAACCACTAAAAATGTCATTTTGCTGCAGTACTACAGGAGTTCATTGACTAGTGTCAAAAACATTTTGTTGAAAATTCATTGTTTGAAGCATGACTTCCAAATGCAAACGTTAAGTAGTTCTCGTGAGCCTTTAACTGAGCGGAATGCAGGATCTGACTAAAATAATGGCGGATACAGCAGGGCCAGCCCCATCCTCAGCCCTTTTTAAACCCTGGGCCCAGCCCCATCCTCACCTCGTGGGTCCCACCTGTGCTGCCCCGGGCCACAGCTGGAGCCCATGGGGAACAGGGGGCCAACTACCTCAACCCTCACAAGCCAGGCACAGCCAGCAACCTGGCACAGGCATGGGCACACACCACCACCAAGCTGGTGCTGCCATGGGCAGATGCGGCCGCCAAGCTGGCACCGGCCTGGCAGACTTTAGTTTACAGCCCAAAGCCGAGGTTGGCCTCTAAACAAGAAAACATGTGAAAGCATCCTTACAGGATGCCAGTCCAGTGGTGTCCATGATAGCTCTCACAGCCTCCCATGTAATAGACAGCTCCCCTGTCCGGGACCATGTTTTGCATGTCCCAGGCCCTCCCCGCACCCATGCTGAAAATCAAACAGAACAATTAAGGACTCTGCTTCATCACCTCAGCCTCCAAAAGAAGCTTCCTTCCTCTGCTAACGCTCGACACAGATATCCCCATGCTGTTCCTTCAATGCAGGCTGGCCTTGGGTGCCTGTACTGCCAAAGGAAGAGAAAAAGATCATGCTCTTGTCACGTGCTCCATCATCCTCTTGTTCTTCAAGAAAACAGAAGAAAGCTACCATCCCCATTGCTACATAGGAGAAATTTGTGCGGGGGATGGCTGAGCCCATCCCCAGAAATGGAGAACTCTGCTATGACCCTGCTTTGCCTTTTGGCGACAGCGCCCGCCATCGGCGTGCCCCAAACAGGCGAGGTCCCGTTCAGGCTGGCATCCGCCACAAAGAGGAGAGGTCCCCTGCGGGCTGAACAGAGTCAACTGAACAGAGTCTTCAGAGGAACTTAGCCGTGCATTCAGTTTACAAGTAAATGCCACCCAAGCAACGGTAGGGGGCATTCTGGCATCTAAAGGAATTCAGGAGTTAATTTAGTGTTTCCAATGGAACATTCCATAGGTTGTAAAAGCAGCCTTAAAGTCTTTTTCCCTCTTGCACCAACAACGCTGCTTTTAGTTCTACGTAAGGGTCCCCTACAACTACTTACTACAGCACGTGTGGCTCCACTATCAATGAAAAAATACAAAAATCTCTTCTTTCATTCCCCAGCTTGACTGGAACCAGAGGGTCGTCTGGGGAAATTTTAATAGATCCCTCCGGCCCCCTTCACTCCAACCCAATCTCCGGCATGACTCCAACGGCTGCTTCTGTCTCTCTTTCCCGATTACTCAGACGGCATGGACAATTTTTTTCCAACGGCCCTCTTGCCTACAATTTGCACGCCGATGCATTCCCAGGGGAATGTCATAACGATTTCTACTATTATTTCTACAGCCCCTTCCTCACCCACAGAATTCACCTCCTGTATTTTCTCTCCCTTTTTCCCGGTCTTCCCTCAAGGCAGCCAACAAAGAAGCTTGCAGCGTTACTCGTCCCCGCTTCTCCTTCTCTTCTATTTCCTCCCGATTATTACGTACCTTAGACGCCATTGAGAAGAACTGTGAGATTGTCATGCCATCCTCGCCCCCTACCTTTTGTCATCTCTCTCTTATATCTGCTGCTGCTTGACCAATAAACAGCGTGTTAAATAACTTTGAATTGCTATCATCTTCCGGATCCAGATCTGCCCGTTTTCGAGCTACTTCACACAATCTCTCATAGAAGGCTGACGGGGTTTCCTTATCCCCCTGCCTTACTTCAGATAGTTTAGATAAATTCTTGGGCTTTTGCACTCCATGTGGAATCCCATACAAAATTAACTTCTGATATTCCTTTACCCTCTCTAATCCCTCACACTTGTGTTCGGATCCCACTCCGGATCCTCTTTCGGGAGGTACATATCGGTATTAGGCACCCCCCCGCCTTGTTGGATCCGTCCCTCTCTAGCCTTCTCTAAAATTGTTCTCCTCTCCTCAGCGGTAAACAAATATTCTAGGAGAGCCTGTACATCTCCCCAGTTAGGACTAGGAGTCGTGATTAACAGTACTATACATTCCTTCTGGATGGTTTCGATAGGATCCCACTGCCTGTTTGCAGTTTAATAAATCACAAGCAGTAAAAGGTACGTGTACGGATACCGGTGCTCCTTCAGGCCCTACAGCCTGTCTGAGGGGAGCTCAAACTATGGGTTTCTGTCCCCTTGTTCTTTGAGAGATAGCACTCACAACTCCATCACCACTTGAGCTATCAGATTTGGGCTGTTTGGGGGGAGCTACCAACAGCTGAACATCCTCTTCTGAATTTTCCCATTCAATACAACGAGGTTTTCCCTTTTTCTCTTTTAACGCATATATTCCAATCTGATGTTTAGAATCCACTAAACCACCTTTCTTCCTAATATCCCAATCGCGCCTTAACGAAACAAACATATCCGCAGAAGGCGTTTCATGCCATTTTTCAGTTCCCCGACAACACAACATTAATGCCGATATAGTGTTATATTTCAAGGATCCATTCTCAGGCCATTTTTCACCATCTTCCCATGGATATTGTGGCCACCGTTGATTACAATATCGTTTTAGCTGATTTTTAGTCATGGCATCTCCCCCAAATTTCTTGCAATGCTTCAGGATGCATCCTAGAGGAGAGCAAAGGGGTGCCTCCTGGGAAGCAGCAGCACCCATACCGGTACCGAAAAACCCAGTATTCCTATACAAACCAGAACGAGGGACGTCTCCCTTCGTTACTCAGAACAGGACAGCGTGGAGAAACAAACAGAACTACGCTACTGCCACCTGTCTTTCCTGCTGCGTCTTATGCAGAGCCCAGAACAGAACACAGGCTGCCTGCTTCCCGAGACATCTTGCCCCTACCCCCTTTTCTCCTATCCCCAAAAAACACCTCTTTTCAGGAGCATTGCACCGTTTTGTCACTTACCGCCCGACCGCAGGAGAGGAGCTGAAGGAGTCCCCAGTCGACAGGTCGGTGCGCGCTGGAGTCCGCTCAGGCCTCTTCTCCCCGTCGGATGCGGCAAGACGAACCGGGCGAGGCTGTCAGCTCGGTCCCATCTGGGGTGTCAAAACTGTTATCCCACAAGCGTGAGGTCGCTTACCCGGTGTGCGGGACGCCAATATACACACAGGGCAGAGGTGTTTTTATGGCATGTCTGCGCAGAGATGGGTGCTAGGTGGTAGCTCCACAAAGCTAGCACAAAGTTCGCTCCTACAAGTACAGTCTTGATACAGTCTAGCTATGCATATGCATAAGTAATTACACAAAGCAGTTTTCTATTGGTCTGCATTTCTCTCATTTCAACTTCAAGCTACAGCGCTACTTTAACATGCTGCGCACGCTCAGAGGCGAGGGCGCTCTGCTTGGGCTGGTGTCTCCAGCTCGAGGGGTGTGACTTTTAGTATTATAAGGAGGATAGTTTGCGGGAGGGTGCTTCTTATCACACTCCTACTAGTTGTTTCGGATGGTTCCCAAAACATTTCAATTAGCTTACCTATTTCTTCAGGATGTGCTTCTCTCCCAAGGACAGTAATTCTTGTTTAGACGTTCCACTTTCCAGACTCAATCCTCCTTATCAGTTTGACGTAAGCCCTGACCTTCCGCCAGCCCCTGGTGGACGACACCGTCAGACTACAACACGACCGTTCTTTTATGCCAGTCAGTGCGTTCAGAATTAGGAGCAGAAAGAACAGGGCAAGCTAAACACCCACGCAAGCCTCATATCCCTAAGAAATGATTAAAAAAACCCAGACGACCCCCATTTTAGATTGCGTTGGCTTAGGGACTGCCTCCTTCAAGTGCCAGAGCGGACCGGTGGGATCAGTCACAGAATTCAGCTGCCTACCAGGAGACAGCCCTCGTCCTCGCAAGGCAAATGTTTCAAAACATGGTGCTATTTTCCGACGTTATCAACTACAGCGGGCTTGCCCTACCAGCACGAGTTGAGGACATTTTCCTGTGGGTTCATTTGACACTGCAGTAAGTTTTGAGCAGGTACAAGCAACCAAGCGCGAGATAGAAAGTCAGCTAAGATACCAGCTGCCGTACAAAATCCGTTCAAGATCGTGCCTGCGGGAACGGCACAAAGCCCGCGATGACTGAACAAGTATGTCGGAGGCCCTACGGCAAACAGCGCCGACGTTTCGTGAAGCTCTTTTCCTGTCAAGAAAAGGACCTTTTATGCAGTGTCTCTACTGGAATGCAGGCTGCTTCCTACACATTCTGGCAAGTTAGCTTTCACAGAAACCCCGAGAACTTCAACCACCAAGCTACATTTGTAATTCTTGCGCTCTACCTACGGGGAATTTCAGCGAATCACAACACCACTTAAAGCAAAATTCTGGGTCTGTTTCACGCCAATCAAATAGCTAAGCCATGGACAGGGGTCTGTAGAAAGACAGCGACCTTAAAAGATAAAGACAGGAGAGTACTCACTTTTCTGAAATTTCTTCCAGTCGTTCCATTGATTTAGCAGCCCAACCCAGCCGTCGAAATTCTGGTGCAACAGAGAGAGCAGTAGCATGTCCACGCCATTCTCCCCTAGCCACACAGCCTTCCGCTTTGCCCATTGCTGCCAACAGCCAGAGCATCGGCGCCGTAGCACCTTGGCAATAACGCACCTCCCATAGCTACACACCTTCACAAAAGAACCGAGCAGGGTGTAAACAAACATTGCAACGGTTGCGCTAAGGGCTCAAACAGGGATGCCTATGTTATCGCTCCGAGATTCAACAACCACTAAAAATGTCATTTTGCTGCAGTACTACAGGAGTTCATTGACTAGTGTCAAAAACATTTTGTTGAAAATTCATTGTTTGAAGCATGACTTCCAAATGCAAACGTTAAGTAGTTCTCGTGAGCCTTTAACTGAGCGGAATGCAGGATCTGACTAAAATAATGGCGGATACAGCAGGGCCAGCCCCATCCTCAGCCCTTTTTAAACCCTGGGCCCAGCCCCATCCTCACCTCGTGGGTCCCACCTGTGCTGCCCCGGGCCACAGCTGGAGCCCATGGGGAACAGGGGGCCAACTACCTCAACCCTCACAAGCCAGGCACAGCCAGCAACCTGGCACAGGCATGGGCACACACCACCACCAAGCTGGTGCTGCCATGGGCAGATGCGGCCGCCAAGCTGGCACCGGCCTGGCAGACTTTAGTTTACAGCCCAAAGCCGAGGTTGGCCTCTAAACAAGAAAACATGTGAAAGCATCCTTACAGGATGCCAGTCCAGTGGTGTCCATGATAGCTCTCACAGCCTCCCATGTAATAGACAGCTCCCCTGTCCGGGACCATGTTTTGCATGTCCCAGGCCCTCCCCGCACCCATGCTGAAAATCAAACAGAACAATTAAGGACTCTGCTTCATCACCTCAGCCTCCAAAAGAAGCTTCCTTCCTCTGCTAACGCTCGACACAGATATCCCCATGCTGTTCCTTCAATGCAGGCTGGCCTTGGGTGCCTGTACTGCCAAAGGAAGAGAAAAAGATCATGCTCTTGTCACGTGCTCCATCATCCTCTTGTTCTTCAAGAAAACAGAAGAAAGCTACCATCCCCATTGCTACATAGGAGAAATTTGTGCGGGGGATGGCTGAGCCCATCCCCAGAAATGGAGAACTCTGCTATGACCCTGCTTTGCCTTTTGGCGACAGCGCCCGCCATCGGCGTGCCCCAAACAGGCGAGGTCCCGTTCAGGCTGGCATCCGCCACAAAGAGGAGAGGTCCCCTGCGGGCTGAACAGAGTCAACTGAACAGAGTCTTCAGAGGAACTTAGCCGTGCATTCAGTTTACAAGTAAATGCCACCCAAGCAACGGTAGGGGGCATTCTGGCATCTAAAGGAATTCAGGAGTTAATTTAGTGTTTCCAATGGAACATTCCATAGGTTGTAAAAACAGCCTTAAAGTCTTTTTCCCTCTTGCACCAACAACGCTGCTTTTAGTTCTACGTAAGGGTCCCCTACAACTACTTACTACAGCACGTGTGGCTCCACTATCAATGAAAAATACAAAAATCTCTTCTTTCATTCCCCAGCTTGACTGGAACCAGAGGGTCGTCTGGGGAAATTTTAATAGATCCCTCCGGCCCCCTTCACTCCAACCCAATCTCCGGCATGACTCCAACGGCTGCTTCTGTCTCTCTTTCCCGATTACTCAGACGGCATGGACAATTTTTTTCCAACGGCCCTCTTGCTTACAATTTGCACGCCGATGCATTCCCAGGGGAATGTCATAACGATTTCTACTATTATTTCTACAGCCCCTTCCTCACCCACAGAATTCACCTCCTGTATTTTCTCTCCCTTTTTCCCGGTCTTCCCTCAAGGCAGCCAACAAAGAAGCTTGCAGCGTTACTCGTCCCCGCTTCTCCTTCTCTTCTATTTCCTCCCGATTATTACGTACCTTAGACGCCATTGAGAAGAACTGTGAGATTGTCATGCCATCCTCGCCCCCTACCTTTTGTCATCTCTCTCTTATATCTGCTGCTGCTTGACCAATAAACAGCGTGTTAAATAACTTTGAATTGCTATCATCTTCCGGATCCAGATCTGCCCGTTTTCGAGCTACTTCACACAATCTCTCATAGAAGGCTGACGGGGTTTCCTTATCCCCCTGCCTTACTTCAGATAGTTTAGATAAATTCTTGGGCTTTTGCACTCCATGTGGAATCCCATACAAAATTAACTTCTGATATTCCTTTACCCTCTCTAATCCCTCACACTTGTGTTCGGATCCCACTCCGGATCCTCTTTCGGGAGGTACATATCGGTATTAGGCACCCCCCCGCCTTGTTGGATCCGTCCCTCTCTAGCCTTCTCTAAAATTGTTCTCCTCTCCTCAGCGGTAAACAAATATTCTAGGAGAGCCTGTACATCTCCCCAGTTAGGACTAGGAGTCGTGATTAACAGTACTATACATTCCTTCTGGATGGTTTCGATAGGATCCCACTGCCTGTTTGCAGTTTAATAAATCACAAGCAGTAAAAGGTACGTGTACGGATACCGGTGCTCCTTCAGGCCCTACAGCCTGTCTGAGGGGAGCTCAAACTATGGGTTTCTGTCCCCTTGTTCTTTGAGAGATAGCACTCACAACTCCATCACCACTTGAGCTATCAGATTTGGGCTGTTTGGGGGGAGCTACCAACAGCTGAACATCCTCTTCTGAATTTTCCCATTCAATACAACGAGGTTTTCCCTTTTTCTCTTTTAACGCATATATTCCAATCTGATGTTTAGAATCCACTAAACCACCTTTCTTCCTAATATCCCAATCGCGCCTTAACGAAACAAACATATCCGCAGAAGGCGTTTCATGCCATTTTTCAGTTCCCCGACAACACAACATTAATTCCGATATAGTGTTATATTTCAAGGATCCATTCTCAGGCCATTTTTCACCATCTTCCCATGGATATTGTGGCCACCGTTGATTACAATATCGTTTTAGCTGATTTTTAGTCATGGCATCTCCCCCAAATTTATCGCAATGCTTCAGGATGCATCCTAGAGGAGAGCAAAGGGGTGCCTCCTGGGAAGCAGCAGCACCCATACCGGTACCGAAAAACCCAGTATTCCTATACAAACCAGAACGAGGGACGTCTCCCTTCGTTACTCAGAACAGGACAGCGTGGAGAAACAAACAGAACTACGCTACTGCCACCTGTCTTTCCTGCTGCGTCTTATGCAGAGCCCAGAACAGAACACAGGCTGCCTGCTTCCCGAGACATCTTGCCCCTACCCCCTTTTCTCCTATCCCCAAAAAACACCTCTTTTCAGGAGCATTGCACCGTTTTGTCACTTACCGCCCGACCGCAGGAGAGGAGCTGAAGGAGTCCCCAGTCGACAGGTCGGTGCGCGCTGGAGTCCGCTCAGGCCTCTTCTCCCCGTCGGATGCGGCAAGACGAACCGGGCGAGGCTGTCAGCTCGGTCCCATCTGGGGTGTCAAAACTGTTATCCCACAAGCGTGAGGTCGCTTACCCGGTGTGCGGGACGCCAATATACACACAGGGCAGAGGTGTTTTTATGGCATGTCTGCGCAGAGATGGGTGCTAGGTGGTAGCTCCACAAAGCTAGCACAAAGTTCGCTCCTACAAGTACAGTCTTGATACAGTCTAGCTATGCATATGCATAAGTAATTACACAAAGCAGTTTTCTATTGGTCTGCATTTCTCTCATTTCAACTTCAAGCTACAGCGCTACTTTAACATGCTGCGCACGCTCAGAGGCGAGGGCGCTCTGCTTGGGCTGGTGTCTCCAGCTCGAGGGGTGTGACTTTTAGTATTATAAGGAGGATAGTTTGCGGGAGGGTGCTTCTTATCACACTCCTACTAGTTGTTTCGGATGGTTCCCAAAACATTTCAATTAGCTTACCTATTTCTTCAGGATGTGCTTCTCTCCCAAGGACAGTAATTCTTGTTTAGACGTTCCACTTTCCAGACTCAATCCTCCTTATCAGTTTGACGTAAGCCCTGACCTTCCGCCAGCCCCTGGTGGACGACACCGTCAGACTACAACACGACCGTTCTTTTATGCCAGTCAGTGCGTTCAGAATTAGGAGCAGAAAGAACAGGGCAAGCTAAACACCCACGCAAGCCTCATATCCCTAAGAAATGATTAAAAAAACCCAGACGACCCCCATTTTAGATTGCGTTGGCTTAGGGACTGCCTCCTTCAAGTGCCAGAGCGGACCGGTGGAATCAGTCACAGAATTCAGCTGCCTACCAGGAGACAGCCCTCGTCCTCGCAAAGCAAATGTTTCAAAACATGGTGCTATTTTCCGACGTTATCAACTACAGCGGGCTTGCCCTACCAGCACGAGTTGAGGACATTTTCCTGTGGGTTCATTTGACACTGCAGTAAGTTTTGAGCAGGTACAAGCAACCAAGCGCGAGATAGAAAGTCAGCTAAGATACCAGCTGCCGTACAAAATCCGTTCAAGATCGTGCCTGCGGGAACGGCACAAAGCCCGCGATGACTGAACAAGTATGTCGGAGGCCCTACGGCAAACAGCGCCGACGTTTCGTGAAGCTCTTTTCCTGTCAAGAAAAGGACCTTTTATGCAGTGTCTCTACTGGAATGCAGGCTGCTTCCTACACATTCTGGCAAGTTAGCTTTCACAGAAACCCCGAGAACTTCAACCACCAAGCTACATTTGTAATTCTTGCGCTCTACCTACGGGGAATTTCAGCGAATCACAACACCACTTAAAGCAAAATTCTGGGTCTGTTTCACGCCAATCAAATAGCTAAGCCATGGACAGGGGTCTGTAGAAAGACAGCGACCTTAAAAGATAAAGACAGGAGAGTACTCACTTTTCTGAAATTTCTTCCAGTCGTTCCATTGATTTAGCAGCCCAACCCAGCCGTCGAAATTCTGGTGCAACAGAGAGAGCAGTAGCATGTCCACGCCATTCTCCCCTAGCCACACAGCCTTCCGCTTTGCCCATTGCTGCCAACAGCCAGAGCATCGGCGCCGTAGCACCTTGGCAATAACGCACCTCCCATAGCTACACACCTTCACAAAAGAACCGAGCAGGGTGTAAACAAACATTGCAACGGTTGCGCTAAGGGCTCAAACAGGGATGCCTATGTTATCGCTCCGAGATTCAACAACCACTAAAAATGTCATTTTGCTGCAGTACTACAGGAGTTCATTGACTAGTGTCAAAAACATTTTGTTGAAAATTCATTGTTTGAAGCATGACTTCCAAATGCAAACGTTAAGTAGTTCTCGTGAGCCTTTAACTGAGCGGAATGCAGGATCTGACTAAAATAATGGCGGATACAGCAGGGCCAGCCCCATCCTCAGCCCTTTTTAAACCCTGGGCCCAGCCCCATCCTCACCTCGTGGGTCCCACCTGTGCTGCCCCGGGCCACAGCTGGAGCCCATGGGGAACAGGGGGCCAACTACCTCAACCCTCACAAGCCAGGCACAGCCAGCAACCTGGCACAGGCATGGGCACACACCACCACCAAGCTGGTGCTGCCATGGGCAGATGCGGCCGCCAAGCTGGCACCGGCCTGGCAGACTTTAGTTTACAGCCCAAAGCCGAGGTTGGCCTCTAAACAAGAAAACATGTGAAAGCATCCTTACAGGATGCCAGTCCAGTGGTGTCCATGATAGCTCTCACAGCCTCCCACGTAATAGACAGCTCCCCTGTCCGGGACCATGTTTTGCATGTCCCAGGCCCTCCCCGCACCCATGCTGAAAATCAAACAGAACAATTAAGGACTCTGCTTCATCACCTCAGCCTCCAAAAGAAGCTTCCTTCCTCTGCTAACGCTCGACACAGATATCCCCATGCTGTTCCTTCAATGCAGGCTGGCCTTGGGTGCCTGTACTGCCAAAGGAAGAGAAAAAGATCATGCTCTTGTCACGTGCTCCATCATCCTCTTGTTCTTCAAGAAAACAGAAGAAAGCTACCATCCCCATTGCTACATAGGAGAAATTTGTGCGGGGGATGGCTGAGCCCATCCCCAGAAATGGAGAACTCTGCTATGACCCTGCTTTGCCTTTTGGCGACAGCGCCCGCCATCGGCGTGCCCCAAACAGGCGAGGTCCCGTTCAGGCTGGCATCCGCCACAAAGAGGAGAGGTCCCCTGCGGGCTGAACAGAGTCAACTGAACAGAGTCTTCAGAGGAACTTAGCCGTGCATTCAGTTTACAAGTAAATGCCACCCAAGCAACGGTAGGGGGCATTCTGGCATCTAAAGGAATTCAGGAGTTAATTTAGTGTTTCCAATGGAACATTCCATAGGTTGTAAAAGCAGCCTTAAAGTCTTTTTCCCTCTTGCACCAACAACGCTGCTTTTAGTTCTACGTAAGGGTCCCCTACAACTACTTACTACAGCACGTGTGGCTCCACTATCAATGAAAAAATACAAAAATCTCTTCTTTCATTCCCCAGCTTGACTGGAACCAGAGGGTCGTCTGGGGAAATTTTAATAGATCCCTCCGGCCCCCTTCACTCCAACCCAATCTCCGGCATGACTCCAACGGCTGCTTCTGTCTCTCTTTCCCGATTACTCAGACGGCATGGACAATTTTTTTCCAACGGCCCTCTTGCCTACAATTTGCACGCCGATGCATTCCCAGGGGAATGTCATAACGATTTCTACTATTATTTCTACAGCCCCTTCCTCACCCACAGAATTCACCTCCTGTATTTTCTCTCCCTTTTTCCCGGTCTTCCCTCAAGGCAGCCAACAAAGAAGCTTGCAGCGTTACTCGTCCCCGCTTCTCCTTCTCTTCTATTTCCTCCCGATTATTACGTACCTTAGACGCCATTGAGAAGAACTGTGAGATTGTCATGCCATCCTCGCCCCCTACCTTTTGTCATCTCTCTCTTATATCTGCTGCTGCTTGACCAATAAACAGCGTGTTAAATAACTTTGAATTGCTATCATCTTCCGGATCCAGATCTGCCCGTTTTCGAGCTACTTCACACAATCTCTCATAGAAGGCTGACGGGGTTTCCTTATCCCCCTGCCTTACTTCAGATAGTTTAGATAAATTCTTGGGCTTTTGCACTCCATGTGGAATCCCATACAAAATTAACTTCTGATATTCCTTTACCCTCTCTAATCCCTCACACTTGTGTTCGGATCCCACTCCGGATCCTCTTTCGGGAGGTACATATCGGTATTAGGCACCCCCCCGCCTTGTTGGATCCGTCCCTCTCTAGCCTTCTCTAAAATTGTTCTCCTCTCCTCAGCGGTAAACAAATATTCTAGGAGAGCCTGTACATCTCCCCAGTTAGGACTAGGAGTCGTGATTAACAGTACTATACATTCCTTCTGGATGGTTTCGATAGGATCCCACTGCCTGTTTGCAGTTTAATAAATCACAAGCAGTAAAAGGTACGTGTACGGATACCGGTGCTCCTTCAGGCCCTACAGCCTGTCTGAGGGGAGCTCAAACTATGGGTTTCTGTCCCCTTGTTCTTTGAGAGATAGCACTCACAACTCCATCACCACTTGAGCTATCAGATTTGGGCTGTTTGGGGGGAGCTACCAACAGCTGAACATCCTCTTCTGAATTTTCCCATTCAATACAACGAGGTTTTCCCTTTTTCTCTTTTAACGCATATATTCCAATCTGATGTTTAGAATCCACTAAACCACCTTTCTTCCTAATATCCCAATCGCGCCTTAACGAAACAAACATATCCGCAGAAGGCGTTTCATGCCATTTTTCAGTTCCCCGACAACACAACATTAATGCCGATATAGTGTTATATTTCAAGGATCCATTCTCAGGCCATTTTTCACCATCTTCCCATGGATATTGTGGCCACCGTTGATTACAATATCGTTTTAGCTGATTTTTAGTCATGGCATCTCCCCCAAATTTATCGCAATGCTTCAGGATGCATCCTAGAGGAGAGCAAAGGGGTGCCTCCTGGGAAGCAGCAGCACCCATACCGGTACCGAAAAACCCAGTATTCCTATACAAACCAGAACGAGGGACGTCTCCCTTCGTTACTCAGAACAGGACAGCGTGGAGAAACAAACAGAACTACGCTACTGCCACCTGTCTTTCCTGCTGCGTCTTATGCAGAGCCCAGAACAGAACACAGGCTGCCTGCTTCCCGAGACATCTTGCCCCTACCCCCTTTTCTCCTATCCCCAAAAAACACCTCTTTTCAGGAGCATTGCACCGTTTTGTCACTTACCGCCCGACCGCAGGAGAGGAGCTGAAGGAGTCCCCAGTCGACAGGTCGGTGCGCGCTGGAGTCCGCTCAGGCCTCTTCTCCCCGTCGGATGCGGCAAGACGAACCGGGCGAGGCTGTCAGCTCGGTCCCATCTGGGGTGTCAAAACTGTTATCCCACAAGCGTGAGGTCGCTTACCCGGTGTGCGGGACGCCAATATACACACAGGGCAGAGGTGTTTTTATGGCATGTCTGCGCAGAGATGGGTGCTAGGTGGTAGCTCCACAAAGCTAGCACAAAGTTCGCTCCTACAAGTACAGTCTTGATACAGTCTAGCTATGCATATGCATAAGTAATTACACAAAGCAGTTTTCTATTGGTCTGCATTTCTCTCATTTCAACTTCAAGCTACAGCGCTACTTTAACATGCTGCGCACGCTCAGAGGTGAGGGCGCTCTGCTTGGGCTGGTGTCTCCAGCTCGAGGGGTGTGACTTTTAGTATTATAAGGAGGATAGTTTGCGGGAGGGTGCTTCTTATCACACTCCTACTAGTTGTTTCGGATGGTTCCCAAAACATTTCAATTAGCTTACCTATTTCTTCAGGATGTGCTTCTCTCCCAAGGACAGTAATTCTTGTTTAGACGTTCCACTTTCCAGACTCAATCCTCCTTATCAGTTTGACGTAAGCCCTGACCTTCCGCCAGCCCCTGGTGGACGACACCGTCAGACTACAACACGACCGTTCTTTTATGCCAGTCAGTGCGTTCAGAATTAGGAGCAGAAAGAACAGGGCAAGCTAAACACCCACGCAAGCCTCATATCCCTAAGAAATGATTAAAAAAACCCAGACGACCCCCATTTTAGATTGCGTTGGCTTAGGGACTGCCTCCTTCAAGTGCCAGAGCGGACCGGTGGGATCAGTCACAGAATTCAGCTGCCTACCAGGAGACAGCCCTCGTCCTCGCAAGGCAAATGTTTCAAAACATGGTGCTATTTTCCGACGTTATCAACTACAGCGGGCTTGCCCTACCAGCACGAGTTGAGGACATTTTCCTGTGGGTTCATTTGACACTGCAGTAAGTTTTGAGCAGGTACAAGCAACCAAGCGCGAGATAGAAAGTCAGCTAAGATACCAGCTGCCGTACAAAATCCGTTCAAGATCGTGCCTGCGGGAACGGCACAAAGCCCGCGATGACTGAACAAGTATGTCGGAGGCCCTACGGCAAACAGCGCCGACGTTTCGTGAAGCTCTTTTCCTGTCAAGAAAAGGACCTTTTATGCAGTGTCTCTACTGGAATGCAGGCTGCTTCCTACACATTCTGGCAAGTTAGCTTTCACAGAAACCCCGAGAACTTCAACCACCAAGCTACATTTGTAATTCTTGCGCTCTACCTACGGGGAATTTCAGCGAATCACAACACCACTTAAAGCAAAATTCTGGGTCTGTTTCACGCCAATCAAATAGCTAAGCCATGGACAGGGGTCTGTAGAAAGACAGCGACCTTAAAAGATAAAGACAGGAGAGTACTCACTTTTCTGAAATTTCTTCCAGTCGTTCCATTGATTTAGCAGCCCAACCCAGCCGTCGAAATTCTGGTGCAACAGAGAGAGCAGTAGCATGTCCACGCCATTCTCCCCTAGCCACACAGCCTTCCGCTTTGCCCATTGCTGCCAACAGCCAGAGCATCGGCGCCGTAGCACCTTGGCAATAACGCACCTCCCATAGCTACACACCTTCACAAAAGAACCGAGCAGGGTGTAAACAAACATTGCAACGGTTGCGCTAAGGGCTCAAACAGGGATGCCTATGTTATCGCTCCGAGATTCAACAACCACTAAAAATGTCATTTTGCTGCAGTACTACAGGAGTTCATTGACTAGTGTCAAAAACATTTTGTTGAAAATTCATTGTTTGAAGCATGACTTCCAAATGCAAACGTTAAGTAGTTCTCGTGAGCCTTTAACTGAGCGGAATGCAGGATCTGACTAAAATAATGGCGGATACAGCAGGGCCAGCCCCATCCTCAGCCCTTTTTAAACCCTGGGCCCAGCCCCATCCTCACCTCGTGGGTCCCACCTGTGCTGCCCCGGGCCACAGCTGGAGCCCATGGGGAACAGGGGGCCAACTACCTCAACCCTCACAAGCCAGGCACAGCCAGCAACCTGGCACAGGCATGGGCACACACCACCACCAAGCTGGTGCTGCCATGGGCAGATGCGGCCGCCAAGCTGGCACCGGCCTGGCAGACTTTAGTTTACAGCCCAAAGCCGAGGTTGGCCTCTAAACAAGAAAACATGTGAAAGCATCCTTACAGGATGCCAGTCCAGTGGTGTCCATGATAGCTCTCACAGCCTCCCATGTAATAGACAGCTCCCCTGTCCGGGACCATGTTTTGCATGTCCCAGGCCCTCCCCGCACCCATGCTGAAAATCAAACAGAACAATTAAGGACTCTGCTTCATCACCTCAGCCTCCAAAAGAAGCTTCCTTCCTCTGCTAACGCTCGACACAGATATCCCCATGCTGTTCCTTCAATGCAGGCTGGCCTTGGGTGCCTGTACTGCCAAAGGAAGAGAAAAAGATCATGCTCTTGTCACGTGCTCCATCATCCTCTTGTTCTTCAAGAAAACAGAAGAAAGCTACCATCCCCATTGCTACATAGGAGAAATTTGTGCGGGGGATGGCTGAGCCCATCCCCAGAAATGGAGAACTCTGCTATGACCCTGCTTTGCCTTTTGGCGACAGCGCCCGCCATCGGCGTGCCCCAAACAGGCGAGGTCCCGTTCAGGCTGGCATCCGCCACAAAGAGGAGAGGTCCCCTGCGGGCTGAACAGAGTCAACTGAACAGAGTCTTCAGAGGAACTTAGCCGTGCATTCAGTTTACAAGTAAATGCCACCCAAGCAACGGTAGGGGGCATTCTGGCATCTAAAGGAATTCAGGAGTTAATTTAGTGTTTCCAATGGAACATTCCATAGGTTGTAAAAACAGCCTTAAAGTCTTTTTCCCTCTTGCACCAACAACGCTGCTTTTAGTTCTACGTAAGGGTCCCCTACAACTACTTACTACAGCACGTGTGGCTCCACTATCAATGAAAAATACAAAAATCTCTTCTTTCATTCCCCAGCTTGACTGGAACCAGAGGGTCGTCTGGGGAAATTTTAATAGATCCCTCCGGCCCCCTTCACTCCAACCCAATCTCCGGCATGACTCCAACGGCTGCTTCTGTCTCTCTTTCCCGATTACTCAGACGGCATGGACAATTTTTTTCCAACGGCCCTCTTGCTTACAATTTGCACGCCGATGCATTCCCAGGGGAATGTCATAACGATTTCTACTATTATTTCTACAGCCCCTTCCTCACCCACAGAATTCACCTCCTGTATTTTCTCTCCCTTTTTCCCGGTCTTCCCTCAAGGCAGCCAACAAAGAAGCTTGCAGCGTTACTCGTCCCCGCTTCTCCTTCTCTTCTATTTCCTCCCGATTATTACGTACCTTAGACGCCATTGAGAAGAACTGTGAGATTGTCATGCCATCCTCGCCCCCTACCTTTTGTCATCTCTCTCTTATATCTGCTGCTGCTTGACCAATAAACAGCGTGTTAAATAACTTTGAATTGCTATCATCTTCCGGATCCAGATCTGCCCGTTTTCGAGCTACTTCACACAATCTCTCATAGAAGGCTGACGGGGTTTCCTTATCCCCCTGCCTTACTTCAGATAGTTTAGATAAATTCTTGGGCTTTTGCACTCCATGTGGAATCCCATACAAAATTAACTTCTGATATTCCTTTACCCTCTCTAATCCCTCACACTTGTGTTCGGATCCCACTCCGGATCCTCTTTCGGGAGGTACATATCGGTATTAGGCACCCCCCCGCCTTGTTGGATCCGTCCCTCTCTAGCCTTCTCTAAAATTGTTCTCCTCTCCTCAGCGGTAAACAAATATTCTAGGAGAGCCTGTACATCTCCCCAGTTAGGACTAGGAGTCGTGATTAACAGTACTATACATTCCTTCTGGATGGTTTCGATAGGATCCCACTGCCTGTTTGCAGTTTAATAAATCACAAGCAGTAAAAGGTACGTGTACGGATACCGGTGCTCCTTCAGGCCCTACAGCCTGTCTGAGGGGAGCTCAAACTATGGGTTTCTGTCCCCTTGTTCTTTGAGAGATAGCACTCACAACTCCATCACCACTTGAGCTATCAGATTTGGGCTGTTTGGGGGGAGCTACCAACAGCTGAACATCCTCTTCTGAATTTTCCCATTCAATACAACGAGGTTTTCCCTTTTTCTCTTTTAACGCATATATTCCAATCTGATGTTTAGAATCCACTAAACCACCTTTCTTCCTAATATCCCAATCGCGCCTTAACGAAACAAACATATCCGCAGAAGGCGTTTCATGCCATTTTTCAGTTCCCCGACAACACAACATTAATGCCGATATAGTGTTATATTTCAAGGATCCATTCTCAGGCCATTTTTCACCATCTTCCCATGGATATTGTGGCCACCGTTGATTACAATATCGTTTTAGCTGATTTTTAGTCATGGCATCTCCCCCAAATTTATTGCAATGCTTCAGGATGCATCCTAGAGGAGAGCAAAGGGGTGCCTCCTGGGAAGCAGCAGCACCCATACCGGTACCGAAAAACCCAGTATTCCTATACAAACCAGAACGAGGGACGTCTCCCTTCGTTACTCAGAACAGGACAGCGTGGAGAAACAAACAGAACTACGCTACTGCCACCTGTCTTTCCTGCTGCGTCTTATGCAGAGCCCAGAACAGAACACAGGCTGCCTGCTTCCCGAGACATCTTGCCCCTACCCCCTTTTCTCCTATCCCCAAAAAACACCTCTTTTCAGGAGCATTGCACCGTTTTGTCACTTACCGCCCGACCGCAGGAGAGGAGCTGAAGGAGTCCCCAGTCGACAGGTCGGTGCGCGCTGGAGTCCGCTCAGGCCTCTTCTCCCCGTCGGATGCGGCAAGACGAACCAGGCGAGGCTGTCAGCTCGGTCCCATCTGGGGTGTCAAAACTGTTATCCCACAAGCGTGAGGTCGCTTACCCGGTGTGCGGGACGCCAATATACACACAGGGCAGAGGTGTTTTTATGGCATGTCTGCGCAGAGATGGGTGCTAGGTGGTAGCTCCACAAAGCTAGCACAAAGTTCGCTCCTACAAGTACAGTCTTGATACAGTCTAGCTATGCATATGCATAAGTAATTACACAAAGCAGTTTTCTATTGGTCTGCATTTCTCTCATTTCAACTTCAAGCTACAGCGCTACTTTAACATGCTGCGCACGCTCAGAGGCGAGGGCGCTCTGCTTGGGCTGGTGTCTCCAGCTCGAGGGGTGTGACTTTTAGTATTATAATAGGGGTAGTTTGTGTGAGGGTGCTTCTTATCACACTTCTATGAGTAGATTCAGATGGTTCCCAAAACATCTTAATTAGCTTATGTATTTCTCCAGGATGTACTTTACTCCCACGGACAGTAGTTCTTGTTTAGACGTTCCCCTTTCCAGTCCGAATCCCCCTTATCAGCTTTATGTAAATCCTGGCCTTCCACCAGCTCCTGTGAGACTACACTTAGGCTGGCAGATGGCCAGGGCATCGCCGTTGCTTCTGTGCTGCTGTAATGGACAGGCTGGAACTCCAGTGTGAACTCACATCAAAGGGGCTGTAACCTTTGGATGGGTCTACGTGGGAGCAGGAAACCCCAGAGTGTCTGTGGCCGTGGATAAGCTGATGCCAGAGCAGGTACATCTTGACATGTCTGTGGCCGTGGTTATGTCTGTGCTGCAGCAGGTACCTCTGAAGGGATACTGGCCCAAGGATAAGTGCACGCCGGAAAACGGTACACATCAAAGAATCTATAGCGGTAGATAAGTCCATGCTGCAGCAGGTACACCTTGAGGCATCAGTGGCTGTGCATGAGGTCATGCTGGAGCACCTGAAAGCATGTGGCCATGGATAGACCCATGACAGCAGGTACACCCTTGGAGGGATTGCAGCCATGGGTAAGGGGATGCTGGAGCAGGTTCACTCCTGAAGGGACTGTGGCTGTGGGCGAGGCCATGCAGGAGCAGGTGTATATCTGAAGGCATGGTGGCCCACAAAGAAGGCCACGCTGGAACAAGGGCACCTCAAAGCAACTGCGGCTGTGCATAAGTCTATGCTGCG
Organism: Mycteria americana; assembly: GCF_035582795.1. Taxonomy (NCBI): domain Eukaryota; kingdom Metazoa; phylum Chordata; class Aves; order Ciconiiformes; family Ciconiidae; genus Mycteria; species Mycteria americana. The sequence goes on along the minus strand of NC_134369.1, from coordinate 75,004,880 downwards.
GCAGGTAGAGCCCTGGAGAGACTGGCTGATAGATGAGGCTCCACTTGGATCAGGTACAGCCCTGTGGTGGTGTGCTCCCCCCCCTCCCCGCTCCCTGCACAAGCAGTAACCATCAGTGGGAGGCATCCTGATAGCTGCATCCAGTTTATGCTGGACCTTGAGGACAAATAGCAACAAAGTAGCCAAGGGCTGCCTGAAGCAGGGATCTAAACCTCTTGCTGATATGCAAATATGACAATGAATCAATCATCTTACTCCTTAAATAGTGGACAGCCCAGGGCCCTTTGAGCTCTCCTGCAGGGCAGCGGGCTGCATGCCAGGATCTCCCCTTGAGCAGGGACGCCTCTCGAGGTTACTCCTCGAGGTTGAGAGATTCCTTGCCGCAACAGATCCTCGGTAAGTGACTAATAGCATGCTAAACTTTGAAATCTTAGCTAAGTGATATAAAGGATTGATTGCGCACATATATAATCCTTTAGACATAAACTGTTGACCAAGTCTGGGACTAGGACTGGATCTAGCCGCACCTAGACTCCTCTCTGAGCAGGAGTTTAGAAAGCAAGGGGATCCTTTCCAAACCTCATGACTCAACGGGAAGGTCTCCCTGACAGTTTTGTCTGACCCTGTCCTCTATGCAGTAAATAATCGAGCGTACCTCCCCATCGAATCTTGTTAAAACACTGTCGCATTGAACTTTGTTAACTCCCTATTCAGTATCAATAAACTATATTTTTACTTTTCTCTAACGAGTGAAGCGCATGCTCACTCCATCCGCGACAACCTCTAAGGGACCGCAGTCTGTGGATAAGTCCAAGCCAGAGCAGGGGCAAGGGGAGGAGTTCGTTGCAATGTTAAACCCAATGGTCTGGTCCAAAGGGACCAGGGGTGGAGATTGTAATGGAAATACCTTTAAATTGTTGTAACCCAGGATTTGAGTTGCATGTTATGGGAATGACTACAGCAGTGGAGTCATTCCACTGAACCAATGGAGGTTCAGTCATTCCACTGAACCAAACTGAACCAATGGAGGACAAGACTTACAAGAAGCAGTGCAAGTGCAGCAGTGACCCAGCCTGAGCTGTCTTATGATGTATATGAGCTTGGAACACTGATCATGCAATTGACACATGAATACTGGATGGCTTTTCCAAGACTCATTTAGCCAGGAGCAAAGAAAGTTATGGGGACAAGGAGCCTCATGCATAGCTTTCCTATCACATGTAATTTGAGTACGAGCCAGCCACTTTATCTATAAATATGACAGCCTAAGTGAGCCGCCTTTGCGCTCTCGCTGCTAGGCAGCGTGGCTGTATAGTGGTGATCTCCCCTTGAGCTGGGACACCTCTCAAGGTCGCTCCTCGAGGCAGAGAAATCTTTTACCAACAGCAGGTCTTTGGTAAGTGACCTATATCACGCATAACCTTGTAGTATGGTAACTTTGACAAACTTTGCATATGTAATCCCTTAGACATAAACTGTTGTCCAAGTCTGAGACTAAGATTGGACCTAGCTGCACCTAAGCTCCATCAGGAGTTTAGAAAGCAAGGGGTCTACTCTGAACCTTGTGACTCAACGGGAGGGTCCTCTGAACCCTTTTGTATCCCTGATCTCTCTATGAATCATTCTCACTTGAGTGTAACCCCATTTTCCTTTGTATGTTTCTTCCGGGCAGTAGAGCGAACCTTGCCATTGAACTTTGTTACATTGCACTTTTACAACATCATATTAAAACCACTTTTTCCAATACCTTTGACAGTGATTTTTTTTTAAGCAATCTAAAGCGCTCTTTTGCAACAAACTGGTGTTGTTGGCAAGATGGCAAGTAGTATTGCCGATTACTTATGGAAGCGTGGAATAAGTCAGAGTCCCAAATTCTCAGCAGAATGGGCTCATGATAAGTGGCATGATTAGGAAGCCGTGAAAGAACAGCTAAAAGTGGCCAGGGGACGTATAAAGGATGGAAAAGGGAAAGAAATTATTGGCAAAATGCTAGGTACCTGTTTAGAAGCTGCTTTTCAGGATAGGAAAAAGAACAATAAAAAGGAGCAGGACCTAGAAGAAGGAATAGAAGGCAGAAAGGCAGCTCAATTAATACTGTCTCTGAAAATTGAGCAGCTGCAGAAAGTTACAGGAAGAAAAGGAGAAAACACAAGTTGGAAGAAAAGATCAAAATGATGCTCGTGCAGCCCTGCATCCCCCTAATGCCATGCAAATTAGGAAACTCATAGAGTCCCCAGAGAATTAGGAAGGTGATACTGGGGTGATCCAGGTGACCGTGAAAAAGAACATGCTAACCCACTACCCCTTCTGGACTCCTCTGAATATAAGACTAGGTCCATTATTAAAGCAGATTACGCTGAAGGACTTCGAGGAGGTGGTCAGCAATATAGTATGCAAAGCACTCCCTGGGATGCATTACAACTGGCAAAATTACAAGAGAAATACAGCAGAAAGCCACGTGACACTGAATATTTGTGGTGTCTCTGCCTCAGCGGTGGTGACCAAATAATGTTGAGTGGAAATGAAGCAAACTGTTACTGGGGTCCAGGAATTTTCTTAAACCTGGGACCCAACCTGACAGGTGAAGCCCATTCTGTCACCAGTAGGGTAGCCTACTGGGCTGGGGGAATAGATGCCTTGGATTGAGGTGAACCTTCTGTAAGTCCCATCCATTCCCTAAGTGAACTCTCCACTGCCATCATCAAAGCCACCTGCATATGCATAAACATGGAGAGTCCAGTGATACCCTGGTATCTGCTACTGTAGATTATAACAGGCTAAAGCCACTAATTAGGGGAGCCCTGGCAATTCTTAAACCTTCTTTAATTGCAAGATGGGATGAGATTAAAAGAGACACAGGGCAAAATGAGGAATTTGACAGTGATGATCCCCAGAGACAACTCCCTACACGGGCAGAATTAATGCACGGTATTGTAAATCGTAGCCATGAAACGGGGTGGGATGATCTGCCGACCGAGAAATCGGACCCAAGATCCCAAACAAGAGATCATCAAATGTGACCTGTAAAACAAACACCCCCACAGGGAACAGGAACTAAACCAAGTGAAAATACACCTAAAGACCCACGAGCAGAGTCTCGGGAGCAGAGAAATGAAGTGTGGAGGAGAGCATTGGCACTGGGCGTTCCCAGAGCTGCGATTAAGGCACAGCCTACTGGCATTATCCTGAATCTAAGTCAGACATTTCAGAAACACAGTGATGGGGAAAGGACAGAACGTACTCCAAATACTCCAGCACCATTGCCAGCTCCAAGAAAGAGCGACAACTCTTTCATCCCCCTTAAGGAGGAATTACAAAGCTTGAGATCAAAAAAACAAATAATGCCAGGAGAGCAATTGGGCCGGTCCGTCGGGCGAGTGGAAGCCTAGCCATGGCTAAATGAAGGAGACCCTTACATTTTAATTCCAGTTGGCCCTCAGTGACAACTGGTAATATTTCTAATAGATATGGGAGCAGAAATTTCAATACTAGCACAACAGAATGCCAAGAAGCTGGGCATGTGACCCAGACAGCAGAGCTAAAATAACTGGAGTGAACAGAGCAAGGGTTACTTGCCACACCGTGAAAGTTAATTTATGGCTGCCGGCCGAGAAGTGCATGTTGTCTACTCGCTTTACAATCAAAGATCACAGGGAAAATGGTTTGGGTTTCGATGTTTTGAACAGCTGAACCTGGTGCCTGCCTGACAGCAGTGTATGGTCCTTCGGTTCAAATATCAACCCTAACCCTGATAGACATCAGGAGGGTGCATGTACTCTGCACAGCCCCTGCACTCCCCGATTCCAAGGTTACTAATGCACTGTGACACCTGATTTCTGCTGCAGCACGAAGTGGAATTTCTGAAGTAACAGCAGACTTCAAAAAAATGGCACATTACTTCCAGAACCCACTCCCCATACAGTTCACCAGTCTGGCCAGTCCGAAAGCCGAATGGGAGATAGCATCTGACAATTGATTATCGGCACCTAACTGCCAACACAGTTCTGCTAGCGGCTGCAGTACCTAATATTGCAACTTCAACAGCCACGCTACAAGTGGCCACACACCCATGGACGGCAGTGCTAGGTGTGAAAGATATGTTCTTTATGGTCCCCTTGCAGGAGGAGGATAAAGAGAAACCTGTTTTTACTTAGAAAGGCATACAAGACACTTTTAACAGACTCCCACAGGGATATAAACATTCACCCACAATTCCTCATGTTGCACTCGCTGAATTCTTACAGACAGTCTCACTGCCTCACGATGTGAAACTGTACCAATATATAGATGATATCCTAATCAGAGGGACCTCCACTAAAAAGGCGGGGGAAGCGGCAGTAGCAGCGTGGCAAACGCTACATAAAGCAGAAGTTGAAATCCCACTAGAAAAATGTCAGGGACCGAGTAGGGAAGTAAATGTTTTAGGTACTTGATGGATTGCAGGTAGTGCAGCAATCCCACCAGACACCCAAAGTAAAATAGAACAGTTACAGATGCCCCAATCTAGGAAACTTCTCCACCAGAAGGAATTGCACAGAAACTCACCACCAGAAAACGGTACGCCTACCTGATGGGAGCAGCAGATGAAATGCAATTGACTGAAGGACATACAAAAATTTACAAATTACAAGTACCTGTAAACACTGACCCGCTAGCACTAAAAGAGCCATTTAAACCCTCACCGATTCTAAATGCGCCGCCCCTCACAGAGAAAACACCGACCGAAGGCATTTGGCTTACCAATGCCTCAGCAAAGAGGGTAAACGGCAAATGGCGGTGCTAAAGCCACCGCATTAGAAATTACCACGGACAAACAAGTAATAGAAGGTAGTGAAGGTAGTGCACAAGTGGGAGAACTAAGGGCAGTTGTTCTAGCAGCACAAAACAGAGCAAGAGTTATCCTATGTCGACTCCTATGCCGTGTGGGCAGGTGCTGCACAATGGCTTTGTCAATGGGAAGCAAATAGATCCCCAGTTTGGAGAACTGAGGACTGGCAAGTACTATTAGATATAGCCAAACAGGCACCCTTTAAACTAGGATGGGTAAAAGGCCATGTAAACAATGACCAACCAGCCACAAAATGAATCACCAACAAGTAGATGTATTAGCCAGAATTAGGGGAACAAAACCAGAAGATCCCAAATGGTACCGACTGAGGGAACGGTTACATCAAAAATTAGGCCCCACAGGCTGAGAAGCACTTTATTTTGCAGCCCAAAGCTGAGGTTGGCCTCTAAACAGGAAAACATGTGAAACCATCCTTACAGAATGCCCCCAATGTAAATGGAAGTTGCAAACAGATCACCCTGCTACACCACCACCCCTACACATTAATGAGGGAAAAACCCTCTGGTCAACATGGCAAATTGATTACATTACATCCTATCATAGTTTTGTTAGTTTTAACCTTATTATGTTTATTGCTTAGAATCATTCTGTATATCAAAGTTTGACAAAAAATGAAACAAATTACATCAATCCAGGAGGTAAAATGCATACAATCAATTGATTCTGTACGTAAAAGAGTATATAACTCACATTAATCAGGACACAAACTTAACAGCTTATCAAATAATTGGACTCTTACCACTGATCTGCAGTACACCAGATATTTATGACATAGAGGCAGGAGGTAACCGTGCTACCGCTCTATGAGTCGATAAAGTGGATTGACTGTAGTCACAGGGTGGAGTGTGATGAATGCACTCGACCTCTTAACCAAACTAGCAATAGTTTCACAGAATCACAGAATCACAGAATCATATAGGTTGGAAAAGACCTTTAAGATCATCGAGTCCAACCATAAACCTAACACTGCCAAAAACCACCTCAAAACACGAAGTGTTTAAAAGTGTCAAAACACGAAGTGTTTCAAAACACCTCAAATCATCGAGTCCAACCATAAACCTAACACTGCCAAAAACCACCACTACACCATGTCTCTAAGTACCTCATCCAAACGTCCTTTAAATACCTCCAGGGATGGCGACTCAACCACTTCCCTGGGCAGTCTGTTCCAATGCTTGATAACCCTCTCGGTGAAGAAAAATTTCCTAATATCCAGTCTAAACCTCCCCTGGCGCAACTTGAGGCCATTTCCTCTTGTCCTATCACTTGTTACCTGGGAGAAGAGACCGACCCCCACCTCTCTACAACCTCCTTTCAGGTAGTTGTAGAGAGCGATGAGGTCTCCCCTCAGCCTCCTTTTCTCCAGGCTAAACAGTCCCAGCTCCCTCAGCCGCTCCTCATAAGACTTCTGCTCCAGACCCTTCACCAGCTTCGTTGCCCTTCTCTGTACGCGCTCCAGTACCTCAATATCCCTCTTGTAGTGGGGGGCCCAAAACTGAACACAGTATTCGAGGTGCGGCCTCACCAGTGCCGAGTACAGGGGCACAATCACTTCCCTAGTCCTGCTGGCCACGCTATTTTTGATACAGGCCAGGATGCCATTGGCCTTCTTGGCCGCCTGGGCACACTGCTGGCTCATATTCAGGCGGCTGTCAACCAACACCCCCAGGTCCTTCTCTGCCAGGCAGCTTTCCAGCCACTCTTCCCCAAGCCTGTAGCGTTGCATGGGGTTGCTGTGGCCCAAGTGCAGGACCTTGCACTTGGCCTTGTTAAACCTCATACAATTCACCCCAGCCCATCGATCCAGCCTGTCCAGGTCCCTCTGCAGAGCCTGCCTACCCTCCAGCAGATCAACACTCCCACACAACTTGGTGTCGTCTGCAAACTTACTGAGAGTGCACTCGATCCCTTCGTCCAGATCATTGATAAAGATGTTAAACAGAACTGGCCCCAACACCGAGCCCTGGGGAACACCGCTTGTGACCGGCCGCCAACCGGAGTAAACTCCATTCACCACCACTCTCTGGGCCCGGCCGTCCAGCCAGTTCTTTACCCAGCGAAGAGTACACCCGTCCAAGCCATGAGCAGCCAGTTTCTCCAGGAGAATGCCGTGGGAAACCGTGTCAAAGGCTTTACTGAAGTCTAGATAGACAACATCCACAGACTTCCCCTCATCCACTAGGCGGGTCACCTTGTCATAGAAGGAGATCAGGTTGGTCAAGCAGGACCTGCCTTTCCTGAACCCATGCTGGCTGGGCCTGATCCCCTGGTTATTCTCTACATGCCGTGTGATAGCACTCAGGATGATCTGCTCCATCAGCTTCCCCGGCACCGAGGTCAGGCTGACAGGCCTGTAGTTCCCCGGGTCCTCCTTCCGGCCCTTCTTGAAGATGGGTGTCACATTCGCTAATCTCCAGTCAGCAGGGACTTCCCCAGTTAGCCAGGACTGCTGGTAAATGATGGAAAGGGGCTTGGTGAGCACATCGGCCAGCTCCTTCAACACTCTCGGGTGGATCTCATCAGGCCCCATAGACTTGTGAGTGTCTAAGTGGTGCAGCAGGTCACTCACCATTTCCCCCTGGATAATGGGGGCTCCAGTCTGGTCCCCATCCCTATCTTCCAACTCCAGGGGCTGGGTACCCATAGAACATTCGGCCCTGCTAATAAAGACTGAGGCAAAGAAGGCATTAAGTACCTCAGCCTTTTCCTCATCCTTGGTCACTGTGTTTCCTCCCACATCTACTAGGGGCTGGAGATTCTCCTTAGCTCTCCTTTTGCTGCTAATGTATTTGAAGAAGTGTTTTTTGTTGTCTTTTATAGCAGCAGCCAGACTGAGCTCTAGCTCAGCTTTGGCCCTTCTAGTTTTCTCCCTGCACAGCCTCGCTACACCTTTGTAGTCCTCCTGAGTTGCCCGCCCCTTCTTCCAGAGGTCATAGACTCTCCTCTTTCTCCTCAGTTCGAGCCAGAGCTCTCTAGTCAGCCAGGCCGGTCTTCTTCCCCGCCGGCTCGTCTTTCGGCACCTGGGGACAGCCCTCTCTTGTGCCTTTAGGACTTCCTCCTTAAAGAATGTCCAGCCTTCCTGGACCCCTTTGCCCATAAGAGCTGCCTCCCAGGGGACTCTGTCGACCAGTCTCCTAAACAGGCTGAAGTCCGCCCTCCGGAAGTCTAAGGTGGCAGTTTTGCCGACCCCCCTCGCCGCTTCTCCGCGTATCAAAAACTCTATCATTTCATGATCGCTCTGCCCAAGACAGCCTCCAACCATCACATCACTCACCAGTCCTTCTCTGTTCGTGAACAAGAGGTCCAGCGGGGCACCTTCCCTCGTTGGCTCACTCACCAGCTGCGTCAGGAAGTTATCTGCCACACGCTCCAGGAACCTCCTGGACTGTTTCCTCTCTGCTGTATTGTATTTCCAGCAGACATCTGGCAGGTTGAAGTCCCCCACAAGAACAAGGGCTAGCGATCGTGAGGCTTCTCCCAGCTGCTTATAGAATAGTTCATCTGTCTCCTCATCCTGGTTGGGGGGTCTGTAACAGACTCCCACCACAATATCTGCCTTGTTGGCCTTCCCCCTGATTCTGACCCACAGACACTCCACCCTATCATCACCATCATTGAGCTCTAAACTATCCAGACTCTCCCTGACGTATAGGGCTACCCCACCACCTCTCCTGCCTCGCCTATCCCTCCTGAAGAGTTTATAGCCATCCATCGCCGCACTCCAGTTGTGCGAGTCACCCCACCACGTTTCTGTGATGGCCACCATATCATAGTTTTCCTGACGTACAATGGCTTCCAACTCCTCCTGCTTGTTGCCCATGCTGCGTGCATTGGTGTAGAGGCACTTCAGCTGGGGTGTCGTCCGTGCCTCCTTCATAGAAGAACACCCCTTGCGTGCTTTGAGGCATTTCACTGGTGTTTCCCTCTTGGCTCCCGTTGCCTCAGTATCCCCTGGCTCAACTCCGCTCGACTTCGGCTGTGCCCAAGCGTACCCCGTGCATCTCGAGGACTCAAGCCGACTGTCCTCGCTGTCAGCCGCTCCCTCCAACCATGGCACGTCGCCCCTCAGCTTCCCTCGGGCAAGCCTGATATTATCCCCCTCCCCCTTCGAGTCTAGTTTAAAGCTCTGTCAATGAGCCCTGCAAGTTCCTGTGCAAAGATTCTCTTTCCCCTTTGAGAAAGATGAATCCCATCAGATGCCAGCAAACCCGGTGCGGCGTAGGCCATTCCGTTGTCAAAAAACCCAAATCCGTGGCGATGACACCAGCCACGGAGCCATGCATTAATAGATTGGGCATCTCTGTTCCTTCTGGTGTCACTGCCCACCACTGGAAGGAGAGAAGAGAAAATAACCTGCGCTCCTGAGTTTCTTACTAGCCGTCCCAAGGCCCTCAAGTCTCTTTTGATCACCCTAGGACTTCGCGTTGCAGTATCATCGCCCCCCACATGGAAGAGCAGTAGGGGGTAATAGTCCGAGGGCCGTACCAGACTAGGGAGTACCCTCATGACATCCTTCACGCGGGCTCCAGGGAGGCAGCAGACTTCCCTAAGAGGAGGGTCTGGCCAGCATATCGGACCCTCGGTTCCCTTCAGAAAGGAGTCACCCACAACTATAACCCTTCTTTTCTTCCTCGTGGAGGTGGTGGTAAGACGAGAGGTACGTTCTTCTGACCTGGGCGACACCTCTGGTGTAGATAGGCTGTCGTCCCCATCCTCCACTGACTGTCCTTCCACCTCCAGGGCCTCATACCTGTTGTGTAGAGGCACCTGGGGGGGCGAGGCGGGCAAGGAGGGCCTTCGCCTGCCGCCACGAGCGCAGACTCGCCTCCATTCACTCTCCTCCTCTGAGCTGCTGCCTTCAGCCCGGCGGGGGGGGGACAGAGGATCCCCTTGATCGTGGGATCTTACTGGCGGCTGCTGCTGCTCTTGTTCCCGTCTCAGGGGGGGCAGAGCCTGGCACCACCAGTCGATCTCCTTTTCAGCCTCCCTGATGCTCCTTAATCTTTCCACCTCCTCCCGTAGCTCTGCCACCATGCAAAGCAAGTCATCCACCTGGTCGCACCTCATGCAGCTGTCCACATGGCTGCCTCGTGTGAACAGTGAGATGCCCAGGCACTCCCTGCAGCCCGAGACCTGGGTTTGGTACAGGCTCCAAAGTTTGGTACAGGCTCCATAGTTTGGTACAGGCTCCAAAGAAGGTAAAGGCCTGAGCCGCGGCCGGGCCAAGAACTCCTCCAGTTCCGATCTGTTCCTCGAGAACCCACAAAGAGGCCGAGTGGCACAGTGAGCATCAATGCATATGAGCTTGGAACACCGATCATGTGTTTGAGACATGAATAGCAGATGGCTTTTCACAGACTTGTTTATCAAGGAACAAAGACAGTTGTGGGTACAAGGAGCCTCATGCATAGCTTTCCTATCGCATGCAATTTGACTACGAGCCAACCACTTTATCTGTAAAAATGACCGCCTAAGGGAGCCTTCTTTGAGCTCTCCTGGTCATAGACTGACACTGGTAACAGACGCGGATTCAGGAAGGGTTCTGAGAGGAAGAGAGGGGTGCAAATTGCCCTGCCAATCTAAAACAGGGCTCTGGGGCATAGGAGATGTCTCACGAGACCTTGGTAAAGGGAGCAGAGGAGTCCCGAGGGGGGCAGAGAGACCTAAGAAGCCTCAGAGATAACAATGAGGAACTCTGAAGGGGATTTCAACCAAGTACAGATGTCATCAGAGGCCGAGCGCTGAATGAAGGCATCCTAGATGGCAAAGAGTAAGATAAGAGAGCTCTGAAGTGCACAAAATAAAAAAAAAAATTCAAAATGGAGCCAAAGTGCTACAAGAGTGTTGTGGAGTACAAGAAAGGACTCAGATGACATTGTTACAGTCAGTAGAGGAATGAGGCGGCGGCAGGGTAAGAAAAGAAGGCTTGGAGACCCAGTGAGGGCCTTGGAGTCTCAGGAGGGCATCTAGGCAAACTAGAGATGACTGAGCGAGAGAGGAACCGAATAGAGACACCCTCGATGGCAGAGAGAAAGATAAAGGAGTGCTGCGTGGCAAAGACCGACCACCCTTGGGGCAGATCTCCGGATGATATTCTTAAATTGCTTACTAACCTTAGACAAAACCAAAACAATATGCCCAAGCAATATCAATAGATGTATCTTAACTACCCAAGGATGCTCAAGATACTGAAAAGTTATTTTAACAAAGGAGGAAACATTGTAGAAGAAGGTAGTGAAGGTGCCGTTTTGTATTTCCTCTATAAAAAAAACCTCTCAGAGGAAGAAGTATAATTGCTAATTGTCTCCATGAGGTGGTACCTAACATACAGTAATGGTTTCAGTATGACAATTAGATGCCAAAGTACACTCAAGGTCACTGTTTTAATAACAAATCTCCCAGGCAAAACATCACTAATCACTGCAGAGCACAGGAAACTGCAAAAACCAACACCGATCTTTAACACGTACAGCAAAAAAATGAGCATGGTGCGGATCAGATAAACCAATATCGAGAGCATATGAATCCATATCGTGACCCGCAACTATTAACAGATCTAAATTCCTTAATACGCTCTGGTTAATCCATTATTATCGCAAAACATTCATGCCCCACATCGAGCGCCAAAAAGGATGGTTGTGGTTTAGCCCCAGTTGGCAATTAAGTACCACACGGCCACTCGCTCATCCTCCCGCCCCGGTGGGATGGGGGAGAGAATCAGGAGAGCAAAAATAAGAAAACTCATGGGTTGATATAAGAACAGTTTAATAATTGGAACAAAATAATAAATTGTAAAGAGAAGGAAAACAACAAGAGAGCGAGAGAGGAACAAAACCAAGGGAAAAAACCCAAGATAAAAAATAAGATACATCATCCTCCTGCCATTGAAGATTTATATACTACTTGCTTCCCCACAAACACCCACCTGCCAACTTAATTGTTGATCCAGAGGCAACGCCAAGCAGGCCACGGCCTGAGGCTCACCCGTCCTGCTTAGCCTAGATCTATTACTTAAACTGCAAGAAGTCGTCAAACCACCCACCAACACACAAAAATTACAGTTACTGCCAGATGACTCGAATATAGGCAGAGACTGATAGGCCAAAAGAGATACAGGTAGCAAATGACCATGGCTGGTTTAACCACAGACTCTTCCTTTATGGACAAAAAACTCCCAAATGACTCCATGAACTGCAGCATGGAGAACCCCTCAGGAAGCAGCATGCTCGCACTGACATATATGGCGCAGGACTGCGCCGGGCTGCCCGTAGCTGCTTGCATGCAGAACGCTACTATTAGATAACACTGCACTATAAAGTCTTAAGACAAAACTGCGTAGGAGTTACAGGAGACCTGAGTGCAAACAGATACTGAATATGACAGGACAGGCGCCCAAAGTCTAATAGAGACCCCTCAGACCAAGATGCTGGATGAGAGATGCTTCTTGCCAAAATACGGGCTCAATGAGGAAAAGCCAAAGGTGATGCAGACAGAGCTATTAAAAGCTCGGTGCAGAAGTATTCATTACTTCAGATGGCAGGATGGTTCTGTGTCTCGTCCCACTCGGTGGGTTGCGAGATGGGTGAATCTCTTCGATTCCCTGATGGTTTCTGTACCGACAAAAGCCGATCTCTGCTCGGCAGAGTCACAACAATGACTCAGAGGAACAGTCTATCCCACTTCTGGTACCGACAAAGGCCGATCTCTGCTCGGCAGAGCCGCGTGGTCGGTAGAGTCACAACAGGGACTCGGAGGAACAGGCTGGCCAGCAACTTCATTAACTGGCAAATTCCACAAACAGACAAACTTAAACTGGCGAGCTTAACGAACGAACAAAGGCGATTTGGCAATGTAGCTATTTTCCGGGCAACCCGTCACAATTTATCCCAAACTTGCATATATTGGAAGAGTGGAGGAAGAGAGAAGTGAGAAAAAGAAAGGAAAAGAGAGGAGGAAAGAGAAAGAAAAAGTATCACCACCCTTGGATCCCGCGATGACAATGACAGATGTGGCAATCCTCCAGTGGCGGGCGCATGCATGGTTCCCGGGGGGGGGGGGGGGCATGTCTTTTATAAGCTAATCCCCACCTCCAGGTATGCCCCTTCAAGACTTACATGGTTCTTGTTCTAGGAAGTTCTCAATCTTCTGCGCAGGCGCTGGGGGAGGGGGGGGTCACGAGGGGTCTCTCGGATGGTTGCAAGCCCCTTCCTCAGATAAACCCTATGTGACCTCTGGCCATACATGATACGGTCCAGCAGAACCTGGAACCGCACGTCCTCCGACTTGCTCTCCACGTCCCGCTCTCCCCCACCCCGTGCTCGCCAACCTGCCGTCGCCATGCAAATAGCACCTCAAGTCACCACAATGTTTGAGACATTAACTCTTTCAGTCTCTCACATTCTGCCAGGTCGCTCAAGCCAAGCACAGGGTTCTAACGCCAGCCCAGCTGTGTCCATGATATCTCTCGCAGCCTCCGATGTAATAGACAGCTCCCCTGTCCGGGACCACGTTTTGCACGTCTCAGGCCCTCCCTGCACCCATGCTGAAAATCAAACAGAACAATTAAGGACTCTGCTTCATCGCCAACAATACGACACCAAATAGAACAAAATCCTGACCCTCTGACACACTCTGAAAGGGATTAGCGTGCCCACGTCATAGATACTCACACTATGGACCCACATGGCGCAAACAGGAAAAAAACTGGGTGTGAGGGGGCACCTGCAACAAACAGGCAACAGCCTAGGCGGACGGGTGGCCGCCAACAACAGGAAACTGCCTGGGCAGGCGGGCACCCGCCCCGAAGAAGCAAAGCTCTGGGCTTGCGAGCGCCTGCCAAAAACAGGCAACGGCCTAGAGTAGGCAGGTGCCAGCCATAAACAAGCAATGGCCTGGGCGGGCAGGTGGCACCCAGCAAAAACAGGCAACGGCCTCAGCGGGCGTGCACCTGCCAAAACCAGGCAACGGCCTGGGCAGGCAGGCGTGGCCAAAACCAGGCAAGGTCCCATTCGGGCTGGTGTCCGCCACAAAAGGCAAGAAATTAAATAGTGACGGCGAACTAAAACGGGGACATATAAAGAAAATTTAAAAAGCAAGGGCACTAAGTAAAGACAAGAAATAATTTAAAAAAACAACAAAGGGAATAAATGTAGACATAGCAAGGACATTAGAAAAGCAAGGGGGATTTGGGAAATAAAGGGAAAAATTAAAACATAAGGCCAGCAAACTAAAACAGAGATATAGAAAGAAAATTTAAAAAGCGAGGGCACTAAAAAAAACCCCACCAAAATCATATAAAAGACAGCAAAATAAAGACATTGAATGGGATAAAAATAGAAAATTTAAAAAGTGACGGCGATTAGGGAAATAAAGGGAAAAATTAAAAAATAAGGACAGCGAACTAAAATGGAGATGTAGAAAGAAAATTTAAACATGGAGGGCACTAAGGAAAGACAAGAAATAATTAAAAAATAAAGACAGGAAAGGGAAAAAAGTAGGCATAGAAAAACCCTTTAAAAAGTGAGGGGGCTTAGGAAAATAAAGGGAAAAATTAAAAAATAGGGACAGCAAACTAAGAGATAGAGAAAGAAAATTTTTAAAGTGACACCACTAACGAAAGGCAAGAAATAATTTTTAAAAACAGCAAAGGGAATAAAACTAAGCATAGAAAGAAATTTTTAAAAGTGAGGGGGATTAGAGAAGTAAAGGGGAAAATTATGAAATAGGGATAGCAAACTAAAAGATATATAGAAAGCAAATTTTAAAAGCGAGGGCACTAAGGAAAGATGAGAAATAAAAAAAGACAGCAAAGGGAATAAAAGTGGGCATAGAAAGAACATTTTAAAAGTGATGGCTATTAGGGAAATGAAGGAAAAAATTATGAAATAGGGACAACGAACTAAAACAGATACAGAAAGTACATTTTAAAAGTAAGGGCACTAAAAAAAGAAACAAAAGAGCAAAATAAAGACAGTGAATGGGATAAAATTAGAAAATTTTAAAAGCAACAGGATTACAGAAATAAAGGGAATACTTAAAAAAATAAGGACAGCAAACTAAGACAGAGGTGAAGAAAGAAAATTTAAAAAGAGAGGGCACTAAGGAAAGACAAGGAAGAATTGCTGTGATTTAGCCCCAGTTGTCAATTGAGTACCACACAGCCACTCACTCACCCTCCCCTCCCGGTGGGATGGGGGAGAGAATCGGAAGAGCAAAAGTAAGAAAACTCGTGGGTTGAGATAAGAACAGTTTAATAATTGGAACAACAACAACAACAACAATAATAATGTTAATAATAATAAATTGTAATGAGAAGAAAAACAGCAAGAGAGCGTGAGAGGAACAAAACCCAGTGGAAAAAAAAAGTGATACAACTGCTCACCACCCGCCAACTGACGCCCAGCCAGTTCCTGAGCAGCGATCCCTACCCGCTGGCCAACTTCCCCCCCAGTTTCTATACTGAGCATGATGCCATATGGTATGGAATAGCCCTTTGGCCAGTTTGGATCAACTATCTTGGCTGTGCCCCCTCCCAGTTTCTTGTGCACCTGGCAGAGCATGGGGAGCTGAAAAGTCCTTGATCAGTGTAAACACCACGTAGCAACAGCCAAAACATCAGCGTGTTATCAATATTATTCTCATGCTAAAAACCAAAAGACAGCACTATACCAGCTACTAGGAAGAAAATTAACTCTATCCCAGCCAAAACCAGGACAGTATCCACCCCTTGTTCTATACCATCTACGTCATGCCCAGGTTCTACCCTTTCTAATACATTCCAGATAATCACCACCACTTTTCCTGTCTTTTGATATATACACACAGATATCATTCCCTTACTCTAGGGGCCATCTCTCTAAAATGTCTGTTGAGTTCATTTAGTCCATGACTTTGGGCTCCATCTGTCATAACCGTCCTTCAGGGCAGGAGAGATGGTGTGTGGTGTTGGATTGTTGCATGCTGAAGTCAGTTCTGGTTCCGTCACTGCTGCACTTTGCTTGGTTTCATCAAAGTTCATTCTTCATTAACCTGGGTGATTCTTACTGTAATACCATTGATATGGCATATAGCAACCATGAAACTGATGACATACAGTATTATATAGCAATTAACATTGTATCACGTAGTTAATTGGCTATTTTCACCCAAAATCAAATCCCCTTGAGGTACACATTGAAGTTCCCCATCCTTTCGCATTACTCACCAAGTACACCCAGGTCCTTGAGCAAAAGCAATCCCACGAATGGGCTTGCCTTTGCCCAAGGCAGGAGTAATCCAGCATATTTTTTATGTGCACTACAGGGACTTTATCTCCTTTGACAGTACATAAAAGTCTTGATTGAGCAGGGCCAGGTCAAATGGCAGATCCCCTAATGTTGACTAACCAGGTGGCTTTTGCTAAATGCGTATCCCAATGTTTGAATGTCCCACCACCCATTGCTCTCAGTGTAGTCTTTACCAGTCCATTGTATCATTCGATTTTCCCGGAGGCTGGTGCATGATAGGGGATGTGATATACCCACTCAATGCCATGCTCTTTGGCCCCGGTGTCTCTGAGGTTGTTTTGAAAATGAGTCCCGTTGTCTGACTCGGTTCTCTCTGGGGTTGCATGTCGCCATAAGACTTGCTTTTCAAGGCCCAAGATAATGTTCCAGGCAGCGGCATGGGGCACAGGATACGTTTCCAGCCATCCGGTTGTTGCTTCCACCATTGTAAGCACATGGAGCTTGCCTTGGCGGGTTTGTGGGAGTGTGATACAATCGATCTGCCAGGCCTCCCCATATTTATATTTCAGCCATCGCCCTTCACACCACAGAGGGTTTAACCGCTTGGCTTGTTTAATTGCAGCACATGTTTCACATTCATGGATAACCTGTGCAATAGCGTCCATGGTCAAGTCCACCCCTCGATCATGAGCCCATCTATATGTTGCATCTCTTCCTTGATGGCCTGAGGTGTCATGGGCCCACCAAGCTATGAATAATTCACCCCTATGTTGCCAATCCAGATCCACCTGAGCCACTTCAGTCTGAGCAGCGTGATCCATCTTCTGGTTGTTCTGATGTTCTTCAGTGGCCCGACTCTTGGGTACGTGAGCATCTACGTGACGTACTTTTACAACCAGTTTCTCTACCCGGGCAGAAATGTTTTGCCACAATGCGGCAGCCCAGATGGGTTTGCCTCTGCGCTGCCAATTGTTCTGCTTCCATTGCTGTAACCACCCCCACAGCACATTTGCCACTATCCATGAATCAGTATAAAGATAGAGCACTGGCCACTTTTCTCGTTCAGCAATGTCTAAAGCCAGCTGGATGTCCTTTACTTCTGCAAATTGGCTCGATTCACCATCTCCCTTAGCAGGTTCTACAACTTGTCATATAGGACTCCATACAGCAGTTTTCCATCTCCGATGTTTTCCTACAATACTACAGGACCCATCAATGAACAGGGTGTATTGCTTCTCATTTTCTGGCAATTTGTTGTACAGTGGGGCTCCTCAGCACGCGTCACCTCCTCTGGTGATATTCCGAAATCTTTGCCTTCTGGCCAGTCCATAATTAATTCCAAGATTCCTGGGCGATTGGGGTTTCCTGTCTGAGCCTGTTGTGTGATCGGTGCAACCCACTTACTCCACGTAGCATCAGTTGCACGGTGTGTAGAGTGGACCCTCCCTTTGACCATCCAGCCCAGCACAGGCAGTCGGGGTGCCAGGAGGAGCTGTGCTTCAGTACCAACCACTTCCAAAGTATCTCGTACCCCTTCATATGATGCCAATATCTCTTTTCCAGTTGGAGTATAGCGGGCCTCGGATCCTCTGTATCCCCGACTCCAAAACCCTAGGGGTCGACCTCGAGTCATACCCTGCCGCTTTCTGCCAGAGGCCCCAAGTAGGGCCATTCACCCCAGCTGCAGTGTAGAGCACAATTTTTATGTCTTGCCCTGCCCGGACTGGTCCAAGGGCTACTGCATGAACTATCTCCCGTTTTATTTGTTCAAAGGCTTGTCGTTGCTCAGGGCCCCATTTGAAATCGTTCTTCTTCTGGGTCACTTGATAGAGAGGGCTTATGATCAGACTGTAATTTGGAATGTGCATTCTCCAAAAACCCACAACCCCTAAGAAAGCTTGTGTTTCCTTTTTGCTAGTTGGTGGAGACATGGCTGTTATTTTATTAATCAATCACATCCATTGGGATCTGACGACGTCCATCTTGCCATTTTATTCCTAAAAACTGGATCTCCTGTGCAGGTTCCTTAATCTTACTTTGTTTTATGGCAAAACCAGCTTTCAGAAGGATTTGGACTATTTTCTTCCCTTTCTCAAAAACTTCTTCTGCATCGTGTTGCCCCACACGATGATGTCATCAATATGTTGCAGATGTTCTGGAGCTTCACCCTTTTCCAGTGCTGTCTGGATCAGTCCATGGCAAATGGTGGGGCGGTGTTTCCACCCCGGGGCAATCGGTTCCAAGGGTACTGAACGTCCCTCCAAGTGAAAGCAAACTGTGGCCTGCACTTTGCTACCAACGAGATTGAGAAAAATGCATTAGCAATATCAGTTGTAGCATACCATGTGGCTGCTTTTGACTCCAGTTCGTATTGCAGTTCCAGCATGTCTGGCATGGCAGCACTCAGGGGCGGCGTGACTTCATTCAGGTCACGATAGTCTACTGTTAGTCTCCATTCTCCAGTAGAGTTTTGCACTGGCCATATAGGACTGTTAAAAGGTGAATGAGTCTTACCGATCACTCCTTGGCTCTCCAGCTGACGAATCAGTTTATGGATGGGAATCAGGGAGTCTCTGTTGGTGCGATATTGCCGTTGGTGCACTGTTGTGGTAGCAATTGGCACCTGTTGTTCTTTGATCCTCAGCAACCCCACAACAGAAGGGTCTTCTGAGAGACCAGGCAAGGTAGACAGCTGTTTAATTCCCTCTGTCTCCAAGGCAGCTATACCAAAAGCCCACTGATACGCTTTTGGGTCCTTGAAATACCCTCTGCTGAGGTAGCCTATGCCAAGGATGCACGGAGCCTCTGGGCCAGTCACAATGGGGTGCTTTTGCCACTCATTCCCAGTTAGGCTCACTTTGGCCTCCAATACAGTTAGCTGTTGGGATCCCCCCATCACTCCAGAAATACAGATGGGTTCTGCCCCTATACAGCTTGATGGCATTAGGGTACACTGTGCACCGGTGTCTACTAGAGTCTCATACTCCTGTGGGTCTGATGTGCCAGGCTATTGAATCCACACAGTCCAGTAAACCCAGTTGTCCCTTTTCTCCACCTGACTTGAGGCAGGGCCCCTCTAGTCCTGGTCACAGTATTTGTTACCCACTTCTTCTATACACGAGTCAGGAGCTCCTTCATTAAAATCAGGAGTAAGATCAGCCCTTTTACTCTGTCTGGGGAACTGTCCACTGGAAACTGGAGCAGCAATTTTCCTGGAAGAACCCCCGTTTGTGGTTGTTTTTCCTTGCCTCTAGGGTCGAGGTAGGTTTTCCATCCCATTTGCTCATGTCCTCTCTGTCGTCATGCAGGTAAAACCACAGGGTTCCCCGTGGTGCATATCCTCTATATCCTCTCTCTTGAGCAGAAGAATGCTGACTCCTAATAGCTGAGACACTGGTCTGTACAGGTGGGGAGTAGGATTTATCCTCTTTGAGTTGTTGAACCACCTTCTCCACAGCCGAGATAAGGGAGGAAGAGATACTTGCTTTGTATTCCTGGAGCTGGCTAGCCGCTTCATCCACTGTTGGACCCTCTCCATCTTTCCAGGTCAGTATTGCCAATGAGTTGGCATATGACGCTGGTGTGCTCTGTACCAACTTCCACCACATGGGTCGTGTGCACCGGACTTCATCTGGATCTTTGGGTAACTGCTCGTTGTTGAGGTCACCATAAAATCACCTCCAGCACAGCTAACTCCCTCAGGTACTGGATACCTCTCTCCATGGTGGTCCATTTCCCGGGGCAATATACAACATCCTCCTTGAAGGGATATCTTTCCTTCATAGCTGACAGGAGTCACCTCCAGAGGCTGAGGACTTGTGCCCCTTTTCCAATCGCTTTGTCAGTGCCCCCTTCCCTAGAAAGGGATCCCAGCCGCTTGGCTTCCTTACCCTCTAATTCCAGGCTATGGCCCTGTTATTCGAGCAGCGGAACAGCCAGGTGACAACGTGCTCACCTGGGCCACGGCTGAAATCTGTTTGCATATCTCTCAGCTCACTCAAGGATGGGGATCGGGTGGTTTCCATCTCGTCCACAAGTTCTTCCTCTGCCTCTCTTTGTGATGGCCCTGCTTTTTCATCCTCCCTTTCTAAACGAGCTGACTTTCGTTTCCAAGATTTTTTCTTGGGTATAGGGGCGACTGATAACCGACATGGGTTGGTTCCCTGGTTTAACCACGTTATCTGTCACAGGGGGAGCTGGAGTAGCCACAGTGCCTGTCACAGGGGGGGCTGGAGTAGCAGTGGTGTCTGTCAGTTTGTTACCAGATCCGGAGACCTTCTCTTCCCCTTGAGGGTTCCGAATAGTGTTGAACAGGGCTCGGTAAACATGGGCCAGGCCCCAGCAAATTGCAGTAATTTGTATCTCCTTAAAATTGTCGGGGTGACAACATACTTTTTCCAAATATTCTACTAATTTTTCAGGATTCTGCACTTGTTCAGGGGTGAAGTTCCAAAACACTGGAGGTGCCCACTGTCCTAGGCAGTTGCCCATGCTATCTCACACACCCTGCCACTCATAACTATCCAGTCTTGGGGCAGATCTCTGGATGATATTCTCAAATTGCTTACTAACCTTAGACAAAACTGAAACAATATTCCCAAGCAATACCAACAGATGTATCTTAACTACACAAGGATGTTCAAGTTATTGTAACGAAGTCACAATAAGTTATTGTAACAAAGGAGGAAACATCATATAAGAAGGTAGCAAAGGTGCCATTTTGTATTTCTTCCATAAAAAACCTCTCAGAGGAAGAAGTATAATTGCTAATTGTCTCCACAAGGTGGTACCCAATGTACAGTAATGGCTTCAGTACGAAACTTAGATAGCAAAATAAACTCAAGGTCACTGTTTTAATAACAAATCTCCCAGGCAAAACATCACTAAACACTGAAGAACACAGCAAACTGCAAAAACCAACACCGATCTTTAACATGTACAGCAAAAAAAATGAGCATGGTGCAGATCAGGTAAACCAATATCGAGAACAGAGGAATCAATATCGTGGCCTGCAACTATTAACAGATCTAAATTCCTTAATACGCTCTGGCTAATCTGTTATTATCTCAAACCCTTCAAGCCCCACATTGGGCACCAAAAAGGACTGTTGTGGTTTAGCCCCAGTCGGCAATTAAGTACCACACAGCCACTCGCTCACCCTCCCCCCGCAGTGGGATGGGTTAGAAAATCGGAAGAGCAAAAGTAAGAAAACTTGTGGGTTGAGATAAGAACAACAACAACAAAAACCCCATAAATTGTAAAGAGAAGGAAAACAACAAGAGAGCGAGAGAGGAACAAAACCCAGGGAAAAAACAAGTGATACAACTGCTCCCCACCCGCCGACCAACGCCCAGCCAGTTCCTGAGCAGTGATCCATACCCGCTGGCCAACTCCCCCCCAGTTTATATACTGAGCATGACATCATATGGTATGGAATAGCCCTTTGGCCAGTTTGGATCAACTGTCTTGGCTGTGCCCCCTCCCAGTTTCTTGTGTGCCCTGCAGAGCATGAGAAGCTGAAAAGTCCTTGACTAGTATAAACATTACTTAGCAACAACTAAAACATCAGTGTGTTGTCAATATTATTCTCATACTAAAATCCAAAACACAACACTATAGCAGCTACTAGGAAGAAAATTAACTCTATCCCAGCCAAAACCAGGACAATAATTAAAAGAAAAGACAGCAAAATAAAGACAGTGAACAGGATAAAAGTAGAAAATGTGAGTGAAAATATTGTGCTCTGTGTTGTTTGATTAGCCTAATAAAAAGTGAGTGTCTAAATGGTCTTCATGCTCTTCCGTACTTTAGAAGTTTTAGGATGGAGCTTTAGCTGTTTTAGGATGGAGCAATGAGTGAAAGAAGGAAAAGATGGAAGAAGGACCTGCTAAAGTTGGTGGAAAACTTTGGAAAAATCCTATTTCAGGTTACTCAAAGCCTCATCAATTTTACTTTACTGACAATACATCTAGGCCATCTACAATGCCTTTTGGTTTACTCCCTTCAGGCTTACCTCATTAGGTGAATATAATCTGCCAAAAAAGAACTTGCCTAAGTTCTTTACACTATTCTCATGACGTGCCTGAAAAAGTGCAACTTGATTCAAATCACACTGTTGAGAAATGCTAGTTGCCATATTTCTCCTAGGAGTCAAGAGTATTTGCATGGTGTTTTGAATGACCCTTAGCCAACTGCCTAGTTTGTAAAACAGAGTGCCTAGGTAATTAGAGGGATATCATCTGACAGAATACAGTCGTGATGGATGTTTAACTGGTTTTGTTTGATTACTCATTGCTTTCTGTACACCACTAGATGGGCTGATCGGCTCCACAGAGAAGCCAGTTGGTTTGCCTAGTTGTGGTGCTGGGTAAGGGTGCACCCACAGAGCAGGGGGCGACATAGTGCCATCAGGCCCTGGGGAGCACGTGGAGTGCGCAGGGAGGCAGAAGCTGCCGACTAGAGTCCTGCAGCAGCAGTCTTGCTGCCACTCTTGAAGAGGTAGCAGTGGATGAGCCACCAACCACAGGGGGAGACCCAGGAGGCTGGAAGGGTGCTTTCCACAGCCCAGAAGCACTGCAGGGTGGCCTGAGCATCTGCAAAGGTACAATGGAATGCAGTGGGTCCTATTGCTACAGATATTGTGGTTCTGGCAGCAAAGAACAAATGGTTGCTGTGGCTGGCTGCCTGCAGGGCCAGACAACGAGGTACAGCTTTTTAGCAATGAGTAGGAAAGATGCTCCAATTACCACAGGAAATAATTAATTTTTTTTCAGGTGCCTTCTGAAATCTGGAATGGATCCAGCCTACATCTGCACCCTTGAGTAGGGGTCCTCTCAGTGCCATGAAGCTGTGCATTGCTTTTTCTAGTGCTTCCCTGGAGGGATGAGTGTCTGCAGTTGCCTGTGCCTGCAGCTGTAAATACAATGCACAATTACCCTTTCTAATAAGGGTAATCAAAGCACTGATTAAAAACCTCCAGTTAGTTTAAATTTTTCATAAAATGCTGAAGACTATTGACGCAAGGGTGGAAAAGAATTAAATTATTGAAAGAGTTTTTGCCTGTCTTTAAATCATCTTCCTGATATTGACTAGCATAAGTATTCTACTTGCATACTGGATTCGTGCTTTTTAAGTAGATTGTTAATGAAATTATCAGTAAGTTTGTGATACCCTCTTCAAGCCACCAGAGGAAAAAATGGTTCACTTGGTGATAAGCGTTCTAACCAGCTATCATGATGTTATGTTAGGAAAAGCCTTCAAGTCCTTAATAATTTTCAGTTGTTTTAAATTTACCTCAATGAGGTTGAAAATCTACGCAATTTGATTCTCTGTGTTACTGCATAGCAAAAATATTTTCTTTTCAACCAATGCTTATTATGAATTACATCTCTTGTATTCCTTAGAGATTACAAACCACAGCAATCGTGGCAGGTGCAGGACATGCTCAGTGAGCCATGCTCTGGAGGCCTTGGGCAGGCTTGCAGTCCTGTGAGAGGAGACAGCAGGAAGGGACAGCAGGAGGTGACAGCTTGCCCCAGCGCAGCAAGCATCCGCAAGTAGCCTCTGTGCCTGGCTCTGCTGCCCCTGCCAGGTAAATGCAAGGCCAGGGCAGACCCCTTGCACCAGCTGCCTTTGCACAGAAGGGGCCGGACATGCTGCTGCTGGCAGCACAAGACTGACCGACCATCATGGCCAGGAGGTGCTGCAGGGCGCAATCACCAGTGCCAGCTGCAGCACGCAGCACGGCAGGGGCCTGGGCTCAGCGCTGTGGAGGTGTTGGAGAGTGTTGCCGTCAGGCCTCGGGCTTTGGGGTAGCTCAGGGCCTCACTAAGGAGTGGGGTGAGGAGATGGTGGTGTCTCTGCTGATTTTAAGCTCAAAATCTCATTTGTGGGTAAGGAGAAAACGCACTTTATATATAAGGCCAAGAATTACTATATGTGTAACTGAAATCTCAACAGTTTAATCTGAGAATCATTAGTAGTCTGGATCTAATTATTTCAGAAAGAGAAAGAATATGTATATGCAGAAAATGTGTTAATTATAATAGGAACAATAATAATAATACCATTAAAACTGTTATACTCGTGCTTCCTTGCTTCTGCTCTTCTTGGTGCTATGCTCACCCCTCCACTACTCCTTTGGGTCCTCAAGGCTGGTACTATCACTCTCGTGTTGGAGGTGGGGTGAGGGTGTGTTACAGCAAGACGTCAGCACCTGGTGTCCTTTGCCAGGACGAGTATGTTGTTCATGTTGATGGTTTCTTCTTCCTCACTATAGGATCCACTAGGGGTCATTTTTATATGTTTGTTACATGCTTTCATACCTTCTTTTTCTTCAGCTCCATTCTGCAGCTCCACATTGCATCTGAATTGTGGTTTTTCCCTATGTTATATACGGTTTCCTTATTCTCTCTGCTACACCTGCAGACAGTTTTGTCCAGCTCTAAGTCTGCATTTTTCTACCTGACCGTTCATTAATGGTCTGTTGTTTATAGCCATGAGGTCTCCCGGTTCAGCCTCTGCCCCATCTCTTATCACCCCACACCTGCACTCCTCTGTGCTGCATACTGTGTCTCCACCTCTCAAACCTCCGCTATTATACCAGGCCTGTATTTCCCTACACTACATCATTATGTTAGTCAAGAAACCATGTTGGTATAATACAAATATAAACAAAGCAAAACAAATTAGTCATAGACACTTGATCATTTAGGAAAAATGCTGTTCAAGGTGAACCAAGTAAAACAAAGCTGCAAGCAGGTTAAGAAAAATTCAGACGGAGCAGGCCTGACAAGCCTCTGTCCTGAGGCCTGGCAAGCTCCGTACAAAGTTTACGGCCTGTTACCAGCAATGGCAATACTGTATTACCTGGCTGAAAGGTTGAGGAAATTGGAGAGGTGCATGATGATTGGGGAAAGGAAATAGTTGCACCCATCTTCAAAGAAGGCCGAAAGAATGATCTGGGAAACCACAGGTGGATCAAATTCACTTTGGTTCCTGAGAAAATCATGGAGGGAGTCCTCTCACATTTCCGGGAGGAAATCTCACAAAGGAGAAGAAAGTGATTGGGAACAGCTGACACATACTTACCAAGTGTAAATCACACCTGACCAACCTGATTGCCTTCTTGCATAAAATGGCATTCATTTGTGGATGAAGAAAGTGGTGAATGCTATTTACCTTGACTGTAACAAGGCTTTCGACACCATGTCCCACAGTTCTCCACAATAAGATGCTACAGTCTGGTTGAGTAGCCAAACAGATGGGTAGGACCTGGCTGGGTACAGAGAGTGCTGGCCTACTGGCAATCAGAGCACAGTAGGGTCTGTCCTGGGACCTATGCTGTTGAACATCTTTATCAGTGACCCAGAGCAGGTGATGGAGCATGCTCTCGTTGAGTTTGCAGATGACAGCAACCTGGGGACCTAGTTGACAGTGCAAGGGCAGGGCTACTGTCCAGACAGGCTGGGGCCGACTGGAGGAATAAGGTGACAGGAACCTCATGATACCCAGCATAGACAAATGCCATGTGCTGCCCCAGGCAGGAATGGGGCTGGAGATGCCTGTCAAGGAGCAGCTCTGGGGAATGCCTGGAGTCCCTGTGCGCAGTGAGCAGGATGGGAGCCAGGCCCCAGCGTGTGGCAGCCATTGGCCAGCGAGGGCGAGCCTGGCAGAGGTTGCGGGGCAGTCAGACTGGAGCGCTCACTCCATGCGGAGCAGCCCCAGACAAGGTGGCATCATGGGAGCTGATGGCTGCCATCTAAACCCTGTGAGGCGTTATTGGGGAGATGGGGCCAGTGCCACAGGCAGGGTCCGGTGGGAGGATGGGAGAGCAGGGCACATGCCAAAGCCAGAGCGGCTCGGGCTGGACATGGGGAGAAACCTTCCCTCCAGGGCAGTGGAGCGGGGAGGAAGGCCTGCGGGATGCCTGTCCATGGAGGTTTTTCAGAGCCAACAGGGTAAAGCCCTGAGTAATCTGGTCTGAGCCCAAGGCTGCCCCTGGCCTGAGCAGGAGCTGGGGCAGAGAACCCCGAGATGTCTTCCCAGCTGAGTTATTCTATGATCTTATGAACTGATCTAATGTGTAACAGCTCAGATTTTTCACATTCATTCTATTTCTTCCAACATGTTTAGGTTTAATAACTTAACGATTTAATAATTTTTCTAGGTTCTAAAACACATCAGCGAGACACCTAGATTAATCCTGATTTTAACTGATTTTTTTTCTTATGAATTATGTTGCTGCAACCCTTTTGACATACAGATCTACAGTAATCAATCAAGTATTTTCACTACATCCAGGAGAGGGCACTGCAGCACGAAAAGAAAGCCTGCAGCCTCTCATGAGTATAGCTGACTCATTGTTTTTGGAAGAAATAATAAATATTAAATATAACCAGGGTATTTGCTGAAGATTATTTTTAGCACATTCTATTTTCACTACTATTTCTAGTCTAAAACACTAAGTATACAAAAAAGTATATGCATTTTTAGATTTTCTATTTTAAAATAGCAGTTTTAATCCTACATTTTTATGTCAGAATTTGAAATAGTGCTAATGTTTAGCATTCATACTTGTCTTTGTTTTATTATAGCGGGGATTGTTAAACCAATTAAATTTTTTCTATGTACTTTTTTTTCAGTCTGAAGAACAAATGTCACTGCTTATTTCTGTGTACTCTTATATCAGCAGGAACAGATTTTAACCATGAAATTTCAGCACGGAGCAACCACCATTCATGGGAAGAATATGCTAAGTGCCAGTGCTCTATAGTTCTTACCATCTAATGAGGTAAATAAGCTTCAAGAATTGGAATGGTTTTATCAGTTGTACTTAATAACTTCTTAGTCAAAGTAAAAATGTGTAAAGGAAAATTGGAGTTATAGCAAAACTTGCAAAGAGGGACACTGCAATGCAATCATATTTAAATGTATTTAAAGGACTTAAATAGCACGTGGAGCATAATCCTAGAGTAACACTCCTTCCTCTCTTATTCTTTTTGGAAAGGGCAGGAGTCTAGATGTGCCTACGCATTTCAGAGTGCTGAGGAGTCAGGCCATTAGAGCTCAGCTGGCCTGACATATGATTGCAAGTCCTATCCCCAGACTAGTGATTAATGAAGAGGGTGACTGTATTGAGACAGGTGGTAGAGCAGTAGGTGGGTGAAATATAAGGAACCAGAAGCCTTTCATTTGATTTCAGGGGTGTCAGGGCTGTAGAACAGATTTTTAGGAAAAGAATATTCAGAAATGGAATGTAAACAGGGGAAAAGAAAATCATATTAATATATCTCTAGTATAAATGTGCTAGACCAAGCTAATGATTGACCTTGGATGAGAGAACTGATTTTCTAGACAAAGAAAATCACAAAGCCCTAATTTAGCTGAACTGTAAGCATTTGATCACTTGAGTCATGGCACAGTATAGGCTAAGATGCAGAACACAACCTCAAAACTGTTAACGAAAGAAAGGAAGGTTTGGTAAAATTTGCTGTTGACATAACACTAGAAGGGAGCAGTAATATAGATGAGAATGAGAATAGTGTAGAAGAAAAGTAAATGGCCTTGTAGGCTCTAATTAACAGAAATGCTATGAGAATTGATAGTGCATCATCCACGATAAAGTGCTTCTAACTCAAACAAGAATTTCTGCTGTAACTTGGGAGCTGATTATCAAGAGAGGGTGAATCCTATGTCTGGAATTCTTTTCCAGCAAACAGCAATTTCAAGATTTGAGACATAATGGCCACCGGTGGACCTATCCTTTAGGAATTTTATCAGCTGTCTTTTAATCCATTTATTTTATCTCCCACCTTACTTTATGACATGGAGTTCCACAATTTAATCAAGGCCTACTGCATTTTGTGCGATTTAGACGGTGGCACAAGTGACCAAGAGAATGGAGAGGTTTTTTTCTGATATGAGAATACGGCAGTTTAGCTTGTTCAGCCTTGTCAAAAGAAAACTTAGTGGGATTATGATCATCCTGTACAAATACATCTGGAAGGTAAGTATCAGAGATTAATTATTTATATCAAACATTTAAATTATGCAATTTAATTTAAATTTCAGTCATTTAAATAGGAATTTAAGCTTATTATTAAACCCAAAATTCTTAGGTGTCTCAGTCTTTTTCCAGGTTTTCATGTTGTCTTTCTTCTCTTTTCCAGCTCTTTAAAGACTCAGAAATGGGTTTCAACTGTGGTAATGTTTGTGATTTATATGTGCATTGGAATAAAATACTATTTTTGAACATACTATTATGTTCACTTGTCAGTGAACAGCAACTCTTAGACTTTACCAAATGTTGGTGCCACCTTCCTTATTCTAAACTGTGGCAAAATGTTTTAATTAAAATCAAGAAATGGAAAGGATTTTTCCAGTTTTCATTTGTTAGTATTTGCACAGATGGCAAGAAAGAAGGGCAAAGCCAAAAATAGTAAGATATGTGAGGAAGACTTAAACTTCTGGTAGGATGTACCAGATTCAGTGAATGGAAACAGCTGATGTCCGAAGGAGCAGATCCCACCTCGACACCTTGTTTGGCTCAAAATTAAGGCACTGTGGTGAGGCTGCATATGAGCAGGAGAGAAGTGCTGCATCGCAGGGTGAGGCTATGATTCCTGACTGCTTGGAGATGACAGACAATTAATTGCTGAACATAAGCTACAGGTGACACTAAGCAATAGGAAGCACATAATGGAAGGGAGATTCCTGCAAATGATTCGTGGTTAAACTGGAACCTCTTCCCATGGGATGCTGCAGATTCTTGAAGGTTACACTGGTTAAAAATTAATTATACAAGTTAATGGAATGAAGTCCATGCAGGATTGTTAAATTTATGGCCACAATTCTGGATTTCTAGGGTAGTATCAGTATACACTTGCTCCGCTCTTACCTATGTCATCTGTTTTTAGTCACTGTCAGAGGTGCGCACTGAACTGCTCAGAGGACTGCTGCAAATACCGTGCTGCTGAAGACCTGCAGAACAAAACAGAACAAGCAAATGCTGGAGGAAAAATGGTATCAATAATTGCTATTCCATTTATTCCCAGTTGTGATACCTTGTAAAAATATTCAACCAGTATTCACCAAACCAAAAAAAGAAAGATGATTCTTAGAATGAGAGAAGAGTTCTGGAACTGCAGGTCGCGGAACATAACTTTGGACTCAGTGATTGTAAGCTGATCTATTCTTTAAAACGAGAAGCTAAGTAGATCTTCTACAATGAACTCCTACAATTTGCTTGCGAAAGCATATTCAAAGCAGATCTGTTTCACCCTTGGCTTTAAAGACAAAGGCTTTCACTGGTTCTAATTTTGCTACTTTTCTTCTTTTCATATTTTGAAATTTCTTATCTGATCTGTCATCAGTCATCAATGCTCTGATGCCCAGATGAAAGCTGTGAAGTACTTCTCCAAATAAGATAATCACAGATTTACAGAAAGAATTGAAACCAGTAGAGGGCTTTTAGAAAGTCAAGTCTGAACATGACAAAAAATATCAGTATTAGTATATTATTATTGCCAATATAAAAAAGAAAACTTGAAAGAGTTCTTTCCAGATCCAGCCAATGCAGTTAGCACTATGACTCTCTGTTAAGCATACCGTCAGAAGAAGACTAACAAGTGAGTGCTAAAACAGAAAATTATTTGGAATATTTGTTCATGGAAGCTTACTATTTCAAATATTTAGGTATTTATGTGTTATTTATGTATCTATGTATGTATTGAAAATGTCTGACAGCAACAATGACCTTTATCAGGAAGATCTTTGTACTTAGTCCTAAGACATTACCTTTAATCCAAAAAGCAGAAGTGTACTAATGTGTTGAAATGGCATCTCAACATCCATCACCTTATTTCTGGTTTCTATTCCTTACATCACATCAGTCATTCTCTGCTGTGGATAATGTCTGAAACACAAACAAGGAGCAGGATCTCCTGAGTAGCCAAGCAGTATGTAGGGCTGCACACAGAGGTGATGGAGTGAGCCAGGTAACAGAGGTATCCCATGACCCTGACCAAGAGGCCATGTCTGGAGAATCCAGAACGCCTGTACTGGGTCTGGCTGGGGTGGAGCTAATTTTCCGATAATAAACAGACAGCACTGATTTCTGATTTTGGTGACCCTAAAATGCTTCCCAAGCAAACTGTGGACAGCCAATGAGCTTGAGTCATAAACCCTTTCACCTTTTAAACAGCTTCTCCATAGAAATAGAGATTGATAACCAAGTGAAATTCAGATTTGAGACTTGAATTTATGTGTTGAGGCTGAAGAAAACACATGTGATGCTATCAAAACTAGCCATGTCTTATAGCACTGATGTTTGCAGTCAGCTCTGTTTGCAGTCTAACACTTGAGATCTAAGAAAGATGCTTCCCCTGTTCTGGGATACTCCTGATTCCAGTGACACAGATACCAATATACACCCTTAACAACAGCAGAGTTGTGAGTTCTGGTAAAGAAATCACAGAATTGGTAAGATAATTTTCTTTTTTTCCCCATTTTCTATTTGTTCCAAGTCAGATATATGGATTAATGAATTTTTTATTAGGAAACATCTTCCATCTATACCATGAATACGTCCTTTTTACATTCCTTTCCATGAT
Organism: Mycteria americana; assembly: GCF_035582795.1. Taxonomy (NCBI): domain Eukaryota; kingdom Metazoa; phylum Chordata; class Aves; order Ciconiiformes; family Ciconiidae; genus Mycteria; species Mycteria americana. Next base: position 74,974,194 of record NC_134369.1, on the reverse strand, counting down.
GTGAAGAATATTGCTTCCTATATAAAACAAGTAAATGCAAAATGTTTATCTTTCTAGTTTGAAAAATGTCCTCAGTCAGCACGGCAAGTCTCTGCTTTCTTCACTCCAGATCTATTTGTTCCTGATGGAGTTTTAATTCGTTTCTTTTATGTCACCCCTGGTTTTACATGGAGTGTTACTGCCTACAGATGCCAAGGTGAGTGTATGAGATTACAGCGAGAGTGTGGTGATGAGAATGCAGATAATGTCACACTCAAGAAAATCTATAACTATATCTTAACACCAAGTGGCTAGTTAAAGCAAGTTTGAGATAATCTAGTTACCTGGGATTTTTATAAAAGCAAACCTAAGGAAATGTAAAGTTTCGAAGTCTCATTCACACAGGAAAGTAATTAATTAACAGACAACCTCAACTGGGCTGCATACCACTTCAATCAACAAACAGAAAGGTAGTCTGTTTCCTGAATCACATTATTTTTACCTTCTCAAGAGTGGTGGGGGACAGTGCTCGTATCTTCCCCAGACTCAGTGTATGGGGGGTTGTGCATGTGCCATTTGTTAACAAACTCCTAGCTGGACTAGCCGGTGAGCAGGGGACCCTTGAAGAGGATAAGAGGGACTGGGATCCAGGCACGGGTGTCAGACAGACAGAGGGATCATGCCGATACTTTGGGGGACCCATGAATGTGTGTGTGCCTGTGACTCTAGAGAGTGGTGTATGTGTGTGCCTTCACACACATACACCGTCAATCCTGACCAGTCAAAGGGGAGGAAGGGACTTAGCTGCCTGCAATTGTGTCAGTACTATATATGGGTACTGTGGAAAGCAGTACCTTGTCTATGGCAGTCTGTGCAGCTGGCTGTGTCCACGTTGTATGTGTGTGTCTGTGCCTCTGTGACAAGTCCTCAGCTTTGCTACTGGTTGAACCTGCAAATGAGAAAGCGGCAGCTGTGTCCCTTGGCCATGGATGGAAACCCCTGGGCTCCAGCTGCCAGGAGGAGGAATCCTCAATCCCCAGAGCAGCTGGAGGTCGTCACCACTTATTACATTCCAAACAAACAGTGGTGAAACAACTCTAAATGGTTGCTACAGACTGATAATGCCTACCTGTGGCTGTGTAGTGAAGAGAGGAGAGAAACACTAGTTTGAGCACAAATGAGTGCTGTGTATTGCTAGGCAGACCAGAATTCAATTAGATGCAAAAACGGAAGCCAACTGTTCCCCAAGCTACCATCTGCCCTGCAAGACACAGAGGGTTTTGTTTCATGCATTTTCCCCCCTTCTAGTCACTTGCTTGCTAAAAGCATAAAACTTTGCAACTGAAAATCTGAGGTTCTAGTGCCTCCCAGATGTTTGTAACATTCATCTGTTCTATTTTCCAGATGTTTTAATATATTTCTTGTGCAAACAAAAGCTATCTGTCCACCAGCAGTCAGTGATCTGTATCTTCAAGCTGTTTCCTTCTCCCAGGCAAATCCAGCCCTGTAAGTAGTATTCAGCTCACATAAAAGTAAGTTCCTGTGCTAACAGCAAATTTGGGTGACTGTCCTTGCCTCTGAGACTTCCCATCTGACTCAGTTGTTCCAGTCCTCTTCTGTGCCTCAGAGTGCTCCAAAACCACATCTCTGTTGACAGACACTTGTTATTAATGCCTGGCTAAGTGTATATGTATACATGTATACATATGTATACAATTCAAATGTATACATATTCATCCTTATTTTGCTTTCATTTGATACTGTAAAAATATTAAAAGAAAGGATAGATATGAGTGTGAAGCAATACGATTGTGTACTGGCTTTGCTACTGAAGAAGAGGCACTAAAGGAACATAACATGAATTGTGCTAATTATAATTCTGCTCTGGTAGGCAACGAACCATCAGCTGTCTGGTGCAGAACACAACTGAGCTCTGAGCAGTGGTTATGTTGAGTCTTTTGTGCCTGCATCACTTGTCTACACTGTAAAACTCTTAGGACAGATCATGATGTAAATATTTCTGTGCATTCAGGCTGAACCCTTGCAAACAGGACAGGAAGTTCCCTCTAAGGAACATGTATAGAAATAACAGGAATGAGGTTCCCTGTTTGTATTCTAGCCCTATCTCTTCAAAAGGAACTAACAATTTCTTTGCATTTCAGGAGATAAATCTGACTGCAGCGTAAAGCAGCAGTTGAAACAAGGAGGTAGTATGAGTTGATTTCACCTGAACTAGGAAGAAGAGTCACCTCCTTGTAAGATCCTCAGAAAAAGAATTACTTTTATTGCATAACATACTTATCCTGACTGATCAAGTTGACATAATATTAATCGGAGCACAGCAGGTACTCTTGTCTTTTTCAAAGCACAAGGGCTACAATTTCATGATTCTGCTAAAATCTGTTCTCTAGAAAGTACTACAAGCTCATATGTGAGGTAGTGCACAGGCTTGTGAAAGTTGTTCAAAGGTATCTGCTGCATCCTTGCGGTCTTCATGTGGTGCTTTTTCTAATAATAAACTTTGGTACAGTTTCCTATTAACTACCATGAAACTTATTTTACAAGTATTGTCCACGTGTGTAAAATTACATGGTCCATTCTGCCAAAAACCTAGCAGTCTTTAGGAGATGACCACAGGAAGAAAGCATAAATGACAAGGGTGGAAGGATGAAGATAAAAGGTGGCCCCTCCACCTTACTCTAGGCACCCTTTGTAGGATGCCCAGCATTTATCTGCTGGGCTCTGCCATGAAACAACGAGAAATTCTGGGGAGCCTCTGGTGCGAGAGAAACACATTTTTTTCAAAACACACTGCAACATGAAAAGGAAAGCAGAAGGAACTGTGCTGTGAAGGAACCTTGTTCTTTCCTGAAATATGATACTTGTTCTTTCCCTGCAATACCTGTTGGTGTGGCTCTGTTGTTTATAATCATGTTTCATTTTCACCTTAGGCAGTGAAAATTCAGGTTTAAATTTCAGAAAAAGTGTACCTTCTTTAACAGAACAACAGTGTTGGTGTAGTACACCCCACCTCAACACCTAACATGACATCTGTACAGCTAAAGGGCATGTGTAGTGACAACCATTTCACTGTAGATAAACCAGTATCGTAAAACCAGGATTCAGACTCTTCCTGAGTCAGCACCTAGTCATCAACCATACAAAACGAGGCATTTCTAAATGATCTGCTAAGCCTCCTGAGCAGTTCCGGTTACAATAAAAGCTTGAAAATACAAAGTGCAAACTGTGTGTGTTGAGGAAGGGAGGGGGGAGGCACTTATTTTGTTATCTGGGGGAAGGGAGATGGGAAGATGGGCCTTTAATTACAAAAGCTGTTTCCACACACAGTGAGGAAGGTTTGCTTGAGTGCTAAAAACCTGAAACCTTCTTCCTTATTTCTTCCTTCCTTCTGTATGGAAGATTATGCATGCTTGTTTATGTCAGCTGATGTGGAAATCAGTCAAATTTTCCCATGACTAAATGAACAGATCCCACTGGAGTTATTAGTGATTAACAATGGGAACTTTAATCTAGAAAACTGAGACAAAATTTCAAAGACTTTCAGAAATTTAGTGTTCTTTGTCCAGTTAGCTAACACTTCCCAGAAATGTTTTTCTAGTCTTTTTACTTGTAAGGTTTTTTAATATTCCCGCTATTTGACATTTGCCAGAATGCCTATGACACAGAATTTTTTTAAGATGATAAATACTTTATAGTATAACAATCAAATAACAAGGCAGTAGGTCTCATCCCACTCGGTGGGTTGCGAGATGGGTGAATCTTTTGATTTGTGTACCGACAAAGGCCGACCTCCGCTCAGCAGAGCTGCAGGCCGGTAGAGTCACAACAATGACTCAGAGGAACAGTCAGACTGGCAACTTTATTAACTAGCGAACTAGACAAACGGACAAACCTAACGAACTAGCAAGCTCAGCGAACGAACAGAGGCAATTTGGCAATGGAGCTATTTTCCAGGCAACCCGTCACAATTCATCCAAAACCCATATGCCCATATATATATATAGTGGAAGAGCAGAGGAACAGAGAAGTGAGAAAAGGAAAAGAGAAGAGAGGAGGATAAAGAAAAGGAAAGGTATCAGCACCCTCAGATCCCGCGATGATGGTGACAGACGTGGCAATCCTCCGGTGATGGGCGCGCCCCCTTCCCTGGGGAAGGTGTCTCTTTATACTCTAATCCCTGCCTCAGGTCATGCCCCTGGAGGACTTACTCATGTTGTTCTGGTCCTCAAAAGTTCACAGGCGCTGGGGGAAGGGGGTGGTTGGGAGGAGTTTCATTCCAAGTTTCGGGTGGTCACAGGCCCATTCCTTAGATAAAACTGTGTGACCTCTGGCCATAGGTGGTAACTGCGCATCCTCCGATGCGCTCTTTCGGCCCGTGCTAGCCGACTTGCTGCACCTTATCTCGCTGCAATGTTTGAGACAGTACCTCTTTTAGTGTCTCACAAGAGAGTACCTCTTTTAGTCTCTCCTCCGAAGAGCTCTCCCCATCCCATGCTAGCCGACTTGCTGTCGCCATGCAAATCGCGCCTCATCTCTCCACAATGTTTGAGACATTAACTCTTTCAGTCTCTCACACAGTATATTTAAATAGCTATAACCAAATCCAGAAAATCGAAGTGATTTTGATTTATGTATGTTCTTAGCTGTTTTTTTCATGCAAGACCATGGGTCAGGCACAGGTACCTTTGATTGCCTTTGATAGGCACAGGTGAAAACGTGTGTGGATGGAGAATTCCACCTACCAAAGATCCTGCATCACTCTAACTCTGCAACAAGAGAGATCTACTCTGTTTCCCTACCCTTTGCAGTCATCAACCATCCTCTTAAGAAAGCAGCTGGAACTGACATCTGAGCTATTACACTTTCTTCTACTTTCCCTTGAACAGCTACAGAATAATTAGCAACTGTTTCAGCAGCATAATAGGGTTCTTTCTGCTCATAGGCTATCTATCTGCTGTTGTGAACAGTGGGGCTTTTTCCCCTGTGTTTTTTTCAAATATAAACCGACCCACATGTGTCTAAACCACTTGCACGGCTAATTTAGATTATTCAAGTTATTTCAATAGGAATATATAGAAAAAAAGTGGTGACGTGCTAGGTGACACGCTCATGAAAACAAGAGAGGAAAATTCCCTTTAAAATTCAAAAGGGGAAGGACTTTTTATTTTTAATGAACAGGTCTCACTTTAGAACTCGGTCTTTTTCTCAGAAACATTATTTCATTGTTCTTTTGTTCCATCTTCATAGAAGAGTTCTTTGTCAGTACTGAAAATCCATCATGCCATCCTCCTTTGGTTGGACACTGATGGTTTTGGTTCCTTTATTCAAGTGGAAGTCATGAAAAGCCAAATGTCATTATGAAAAATAATGTATCCTTATGATGTGGTTGAAGGCTACCTTCTTTCAGTACCTTAAGCAAACCCCATATCATTTAGCGTTATTGATTTCAACACGGCCTCTTATCAGTATGAAAACCATGCAGGCAGGAGCTTGCTGTGCCCTTTATGAATATCTGCCAAGTTACTTAGCATCTTCAGAAATTAATTATTAGAAAGCGAAGAATTACATATAAATATTTCAGAGTTGCAGTCTATAATGGCCAATGGGAAAATAATGACAAAACTCAGAGCTGGCTTTTTTTCCAAGCTGCAAATTTGTTCTGCGTTGAATAGTGCATGCTTCTTTCTGCAAACGTATGCGTACATTAAGGCTTTATAGAGAGGGATAAAAATATTTGTTGTGAAGTAACCAGGGTTTCTAAAGGCATATCTGTACAACTACTACACAACAAAAAGGCATAAACAGAAATGATTTGTCTCATAAGGGTTCAGACAACTCCTGCTCAGTGGCCTGAACCAGGGTCTGTGATTTTACTTTGCTCTGCAGGAGCTCAATGTTTGGAGGGGGAGGAGTCTGCTTTCTACATGGCCATGACTGTGGTAAACTGGAGACGGTGGAGCAGCAGGCTGGCTCCCAGAGAAAGACATAGTCATGCTTTTCGCAATATGCGTTAAGTCCAGTAATGACGTATTTATCTCTGAGTACTCTGATAGGGAGCACTATGAGATGCCTTTTGATGGAGATGTTACATATTAGGGCTGTTAAAACAGCTGCCAACTTAATCAGTCTAGGTGATTTAATTTTACACTGGGTTATTTAAACCAAACCTGGCGTAGAAAGTCCCTGCACTGCAAATTGCTGGAAGCTGGGAAAGTACTATGGAGAGGCATATATTCCCATGCTTTCTTAAACTCCTGTTAAAGCATAATTTAAGCCACTCCCAGAGACAGATGGGATGAAACTTTCAGATAAACTGTTACACAAGCTTTTATGTTGTTCTTGATAAGGATGGGTGATTTCTGTGTAGTAGTAAAATAACTACATTTGAAGCTATTACCTAGACAATTAAGAAAGGCTTAGGGTCTGCCTACTTAGGATCATGATACACAACTATCAAAATCTTTCATCCTTATTGTATGGACAGAAGAAAGTACCATTTGAAATGCAAGCTGAAGGTAAGGCAAGGTCTTAGGGAGAGCAAGTGTGGTCCCACTGTGATCAGCTCCGGCCAAACAAAAACATTTTGTGACAACCTCAGCTCCCCGATAGGATTACTTAGCCACCAAGAAAATGTCCAGATTCTCAGCCATCAGTGCTGTGAAGGGAGGCATTACTGCATGTGGAAATACCCCTGAGAGGGGTGGCCCTGGGAGCAGCGCTCACTGGTGACTGCCACTCTGTCTGATTGGGCACCCCTCTGCTTAGCCATGACATCACTCCAGTGAGCTCTTGTGGTTGGTTGACCTTGGCTGGCCACCAGATGCCAACCAAGCTGCTCTTTCAATACCCCTCCTCAACAGGACAGGGGGAGAAGATAAGATGGAAAAGCTCATGGGTCAAGATAAATACAAGGAGTTTACTCACCAGTTACCATCAAGGGTGGAACAGACTTGACTTGGGGAAAATTAATTTAATTTATTGCCAATTAAAACAGATTTGGAGGGTGAGAAACAAAGACAAATTGAAACGACACCTTCCCTCCACCCCATTTTCCTCGTGTGGACATCTGCTCCACCATGGTCTCTCCCACAGGCTGCAAGGAGAATCCCTGCACTGGCACCTGGAGCACCTCCTCTCCCTCCTTCTTTGACCTGGGTGTTCACAGGCTTCTTTCTCACACTTTTTTCCCCTCACTCCTCACTGCCTGTGTGGTGTTTTGCCTTTTCTTAAATATGTTTTCACAGAGCCACCACCAGCTTTGCTGATGGGCTTACCTATGGCCCATGGCAGGTCCTTTGTGGAGCCAGATGGAACCAGATGTCTGGCATGGGACAGCCCCTGACCTCTTGCTACAGAGGCCAGCCCTGCAGGCCCCTGCTACCAACACCAAATACAGCTCTGTAGCACAAAGCTGCTTTGATACATCTTTGTGCCAAGGGCCAGTGTGTGACTGCATCTATTAATAGAGGACCAAAGGTTTTATTCAAATCCTTATCACCTGCATCATCCAGTCAATCTGGTTACTGCAGTGACTTCTGGCTTTTGAGTTTGGGTGATGGACAGCTTAGTCATACTCTGTGTTCCTTCAAATAAGTCAGCTTTAAAAACCAAACCAACAGAAAATGTTAAACTAAGGACAAGACAGATGATAAACTCCTAGAACTGTTCTGTCTCAAGAAGTGCACATCTGCTATGGGACATCTGCTATGTCATCTGCCTGACCTCAACAGCCACCTAGATCCAACCCTGCTGAGGTCCTTACAAGCAGCAGGTAGCTGTGGGCTACGCTGCATCTCAGGGCCACACAGGATGTTTACGTGCAGTTTGCAGTTCCTGGCTAGCTGGCACCCACCAAGGTACCTATTCCCACAGGAATGTAGCCCCCAGCGTCACTCAGCCAGAAACCATGTACAACCGCTGATGCTGCACAGGTGCTGAAATATGTCCATGACTTTAAGTCTCTTTTTTAATCTGTTTATACTTCTCTATAACATCCTGGAAATAATCTCCTTAATCTAATTGTGTTGTATGAAAAAGTCTTCTGCCTGTCTTAAGCGTAATATTTGCTATTTTGAAATTGACTTTTTGAATCACATGAAATAGGGAAGAGTTCTCTATTATATTTATTGCTTCACAGACTACCATTACACCCTCTAATATTCAGTCAACAACTTGAAGTCCCACAGTCTATATTCAATATTCCTTATACAGAAGCAGTACTATGCTGTTATCACGCTCGTTGCCATTCTTTATAACTTATTTCAATTCTTATGTAGTATTTTAAGGCAAGAATTTAATACAATATTGAAGATGCCAGGACATTTTGGATTTATGCATAATGATTTTTTCCTTTTCAATATTCCTTTTCCATTAGCTCCTTACATTCTATTTTTCTTTGAACATCTACTGAGCCTAGAGCTGATGTATATGCAGAATTAGCTGTTGCAGTGCCAAGATGTCTTCTCCGAAAGAAAATGGGTAGTTCAGAGTCCATCACTTTCCTCATTCTGTGGGTTTCCTGCCACCACTACATGTACAACCTAAGCTGAAGAGTGAATTCCACCTGCCACTTTACTTTCTCAAAAAGGTTCAAGGGACAGAATAATTCCTCTCTATTGCTATGACCTTGTATATATTTCTGAGATGGCCAGGGGGCCAACATCAGTGATTTTTCATTATTTGGATTGAAAAAAGTTTCAAAAGAAAAACCACATGCGCTACAGAATTTTATGAGCACGCACACGTTTTGGCAACAGGGACTGACAGTGTGGCTGTATCAGCCGCTGACAATCGCAAGCCTTCCTCCACTGGCATCTGCTGTCACTTGCCGGCACTTGTGTGGCCACAACTCAGGGCCCTGGCAGTACCAGTAACCCTTGCCTTGTCTGCAGCCAGCAGATCCTACTCCACATCCTTTCCTTTTGCAATATGACCATTTTGACATTTGCTGTCAGAAACAAGTACTGAAAAAAGCCAAAGTAATATCAGATTAAAATTTAATTTATTGCCAATTAAAATAGATTTGGATGGTGAAAAACAAAGACAAAAACTAAACCACCTTCCCCACCTTCTTGCCAGGCTCCACTTCACTCCTTCATTCCTAACTCCTCTACTTCGTCCCCTGTTGATTGGCACAGAGGGATGGAGAATGGGGCTTGCAGTCAGTTCATAACACTTGGTCTCTGCTGCTCCTTCATGCTCTTCCCCTTCTCCAGCATAGGTCCTTCCCACTGGGATATAGTCTTGCACAAACTGCTCTAGTGTGGGTCCTTCCAACGGGCTGCAGTCCTTCATAAACTGCTCCAGCGTGGGTCCCCCACAGGACGCAGTTCCTGCCAGGAGCCTGCTCCTGTGTGGGCTGTCCATGGGATGCAGCTTCCTTCAGGGCATATCTAGCTGCTCTGGCATGGGGTTCTCCATAGGCTGCAGGGAAATACCCACTCCGGCACCTTGAGCACCTCCTCCCCCTCCTTTTTTTCCTGACTTTGGCGTCTGCAAAGTTGTTTCCCTTCAGTCCTCTCTCACAGATGCTGTGCAGCATTTTTTACATTTTCTTAAATATGTTATCACAGAGGCACCACCAGCTTTGCTCAGCTGTGTCCTGTGGCAAGTCTGTTGGAGCTGGCTGGAACTGGCATGGGGCAGGGCCTGGTCTCTCCTCAGAGTAGCCACCACTGCAGCTGCCAACTGGCTGCAGTGCAGCTGCCAGCTGCCACTGGCTGCCAGCTGCAACTGCAGCTCCCCAGGCTGCCAACACTTTGCCCTGTAAACCCAATACAGTAACTGACTGGGGTTTACAGGTCAATGGTCCCTTTTATATCCTTTTCCATCTGTTTCCTCTTTCTTCATCCTGATTTCCTTTCCATTCACATTCCTTCTTTAATTTGCATAGTTTCACCATGGGGAGGAGATGGCAAGACTCCACCTCAGCCCTGGGAACAGCTGCCTTCAGAACAATAAAATATAAGAAAGGAGAGATGCAGATTTAGAAAAGTCTGTGGATTCAGGTTTTTTTCTAGCTTTAAAAGGCACAGAATGGAAGTGAGCCTTACAGCAATATGTGATGTTTTCCAAATCTTGCTGATTTATCAGTAAAACCTAATCTAAACCTCTAAAACCTTCTAAAACCCTCCTTCCTGTTCCCCTTGCCACACAATCCTTCCCACAGCCTTTCTCAGGAGTAAGAAGAGGGCATTGTACTTCCCCAGGGTGAGTAGTGACAAACAAAACTGTCCTGCTCTGAAGAGGCAGCAATGTGTTTTGGCACTAACTGCTCAGGGTGAAGGGCCTGCAGGAGTAGAAGATCAGTGTAGCAGCTCCTGCAAGAGGCACAGCAGGGAACTACAGGGACAGAGAGATCCAGGACAGAGTTTCCTCTCCGCACTCCTCAGGGAGCAGAGAGGTTCAGAGGGCTGTTAGAGCACAACAGAGAGGTTCAGAGAGAGCTGTTAGAGCACAACAGGAACAGAACATTAGGTAGAATATAGAGTACCCAGGAGCCTTTCAAAGGGAGAGAGAACTGCTGCTTATGGGTTTGATTGGCTCCGAGTACTAGAATGATCTTGAACAGATCAAATTTCAGTTGGGAAAGGCACATCTGGAAATGTTTGAGTTCTTTGGGGAAAAAAAACCAAACAACTGCTTTTGGGAGTGCTTCTATTCATTATAATATTGAAAGAATCTATCTTTGTTTTTATGGAATGAAGTGTTTTGATTTTGATAAATGCCTGTCTTTTCTATTACTTCTTATTTTCGTAAATGTTTTAATGAAGACATTCTTAGAAGTATGCTTTAAAGTCTTTTAAAGATATTTTTGTGCTTTGAGAAAAAGCCACACTCAGTTCTCAAAAACCTTCAAAAATGAGTATTTCTTTTCTATACTTATTTCTGGTAACAGTCACCAGCAAAACATAACATACTAACAATGGTTTGTACCTTGGATACAAGATGCAACACGTTTGATAAACATAACATACAGTCATTCCTGAAGTTCACCAATCTAGCACCAATTTGGCTGTAACAGAGATTTTGGCACTCCCAAGAGGACTATACTTGAAGAAGAATGGGTGCGTGCCTCAGCACTGCATAATTCTATTCTGCAGCTGAAATTTTGTGTTCTCTGGTTAGTTTTCTAACAGCTTATATTTTGAAGAAAAGATTTAAAAAATAATTTAGCTTGTTTCCAAAACAGATAAAGTCCATTTACCTTTATAGTAGGACTAGTTTTCACTTAAGCTAGAAAAGAAGGTAAGACGCCACCTGCAGCAACCTTAATTAGCAGAGAACCAAACATATCGAGTCCTTCCCTGACTGGGTTTATAAACTTCTAATGGGAAATATTTGATTCCAGCAACCTCTGCCTTAGGAGGTTGAAACACCTAAAGCTTTAAGTTTTTCCAAATATGTTGCCTTGAACATCAGTGCTGCAGACTAAGGCTAATTTTTCTTACCTTGCCACAGAGAGGAGGTGACCTCCATCCACCATTTACAGAACAAACTTTCCTAGGCTGCCACAGTACCATCTTTCACAGCACATGCAATTCTTTGCTACTTTGGGTACTTTCTTCAGATTTTTAAGTGCCCACTTGCTGTTGTGCCAGTCAGTACCACTGAAAGGAGGGCTAGATCTTCTGATGCCATTTGTCAGAAAAGTCAGTGTTTAGATTCTCAGGATGAAATCCCACTATTCCCAAATTCTTCGCCTGTTGTCTTCCTGGGCAGCTCTGTTCGCTGGAACAGTAACTCATGCCTTCATTAGGAGCACCCAGACCATCATCCCAGCAGGTCAGCCTGGACTTGAATAAAGCATCAGGCTCAAAACACTTGTCTGAGCAAAGCTTGCACAATCAGAGACATCGTAAGTAGGCACAATGTATTGCTCCCCTTTAGAGTAGTTAGAGAGTATGAGAAAGACTACCTTTCCTGCACTAGCTAAAATAACTAGTGAATTCCTTTAAACCCTTGATTATCTTAATGCCTTCTTTATTCAAGTAACCTGCGTGGCTGTGCTAGGCTTGTTTTCAATCAGATCACAGCTAGAACATGTGATTTACATCACCCATGTTAATCAACAGCCTATTGAAAATGAAGAATCAGTGATTTACTGTGTTGCTGTGATTGTAGGGGAGCTTTTGTCAGACTATATCCTGTGAGTGATGATAAAGCAAAACATCTGAATTCTGGTGAATAGGTCAATAGTTTGTCATGGAATTTATATAAATTTTCTGTGGAAGAAAATTTGGGCAAACTGTTTCATTCATTTCATCATGAGGTGGAGTGAATTAAAGAAAAGCTGCATGTAAAGTACCAGTGTAATTATAGGCAAGGCTAATAACACTGTGAATTTCAAGGTTCTCTTGTTCTTCTCATTGTAAAGCACCATCTTCTGTTACCAAAATTTTATAGTTTGGTTTAAATTTTTTTCATATTACATTTCTGTTTCAATCTTACCACTGTATTTCACCTTCTGGAAAACTTCAGGCAAAACAGTTTAGCTATTTCTCAGGCTGAAGCAGTTTGCCCATTCTAAACATTGTTGTACTTTCTCATTAAGAAGTTCTGTTCAACGTGTGTCTGAAGCACAGACTTGGAATTTGCCAGGGAGGCTTTGTGCCATAGATCTGCTTTCTGGTTATTTAAGAAAAAAGTGCTAGTTATGATAAGTACCATGACATTTGAGACTTGCTAGAGTAGAGGAGACAACTCCGTCTGCTCTGAACATATGCCAGCTGAGGCCTCTCTCTTAGTTCCCTTGCAGGTGTGGAAGCCAGGTGAGGTGATGGGAGCCTCAGTTCTGTTCTCCTAGGGCCTCCATCCCCACCCCTGGGTCTAGCAACCTAGAGAAGGAAACTCCTGAGGTGCAAATGAAATGGACCTTGAAAGAGGAATATCAGGAGTGGGGTGTGTGTGCTGGAGAACAGCATCTCCTGCTCAGAATGTGTGCTGAAGGCTGTAGCCTGCTGCTTCCTCCTAGTCTGGCTTCTAAGCAATACCTGAGGCTGTGCACAGAGATGCTCGGTATCATTTGAAAGAAGAGGGCGTCCAAACCACTAAGGGGAATCATGAGAGGAAGAATAAAGGTGTGTCTTGATGTCTTCTGCAGCCTTTGGTCTTGTTATGTCTTGTTATGAGTGAAAAGCAGGTGCAGATGCCTCAGGGACAAGGCACAACACTCAGGAAGTGAAAGCTTTGGCTTTAATGAGAGTGTAGTGTTTCCACAGTGGAAGCCCTGGGACATCGATGCTAATCAAATGGGGACCGATGCAGTGGAACCCTGGTCAAGAGTGAAGCTCAAGGGAAAGCACCACAGGGGTGGATAATAAAACTTGCACTGATTAACATATCATACATATGCAATGTCCTGTTTTGCTCATTAGCAAACTTGCTGATGTAATGCAGGGGCTGTTGTCTGAATACCGAGACCCGCAGCTGGCCTTCACTTGGTGCCCGTGCAAGGGTATGTGCAGAAGTGGGGGAAGCAAACTATCCCAGGTTACTGTAACAGTGAGATAAGATGTGCTTGGGACTCTACATATGCGGACAGGGGAGCTCGATCTATCCTGCGTTACTCTAACAAAGCCTTCTTGTGCCCTACAGGTCTCCATACTGCTACCCTTGTGTCCAGCAAAGGGAGAATATAACCTGTTTGCAAACTGCTTCAATTGACTTTGAAGGTGCTCTAATATAGGTGTCCAAAGGCCTGTTCTTCAGGAACATATCTGTGTGGCCAGGCCCAAAGCTTCTAAGTTTAATGTATCCATGCTAAAAGATTACAGATTAGTGCAAGGGCAAAAGGTGCTTCTCACTGCTTGGGTATCCTGTCCATGCTGGGGACGTGCACTGAAAAATCTTGTCTACAACCTATGCTGATGTCAGGATCAAGTATTGACATTAAGACAAAATGCTAGAATCAATTTAAATATTAAACTCCCCTGTACTGTGAAGCATATATGCAATCAGCTACTCTCTTTTCATTCTGTCCTCTCTCCTCCAGTTTACAAGTGCAGAAGCCACTAGGACCTCTGTGCTATTTGTTGCAGAACAAAGGTGATGCACCAGATAAGATAAGGAAAGCTGATATGACCCAGTCAAAGGCTTCCCAGAAATGTAGTCCATCCATCGTGACTAAAGGTAAGTCACAGCAACTCTCAGATGAACTCCAAGTATGCTCTGAACCTTTCTGTGCCCCAGATTCAAAAGCTTAATCAAATTTGCAGAAGTGCTAAATGCTCAGAGCTGGGCAACACAAAGGAAAGCTGTATAATGCCTTATAATGTCATAACAACCCCATACAATGCTATAGGCTTGGGAAATAGTGGCTGGAAAGCTGCCTGGCAGAAAAGGACCTGAGGGTGTTGGTCGACAGCCAGCTGAATATGAGCCAGCAGTGTGCCCAGGTGGCCAAGAAGGCCAATGGCATCCTGGCTTGTATCAGAAATAGCGTGGCCAGCAGGACTAGGGAAGTGATTGTGCCCCCGTACTCGGCACTGGTGAGGCCGCACCTCGAATACTGTGTTCAGTTTTGGGCCCCCCACTACAAGAGGGACATTGAGGTGCTGGAGCGTGTCCAGAGAAGGGCAACGAAGCTGGTGAAGGGTCTGGAGCAGAAGTCTTATGAGGAGTGGCTGAGGGAACTGGGCTTGTTTAGCCTGTAGAAAAGGAGGCTGAGAGGAGACCTTATTGCTCTCTACAACTACCTGAAAGGAGGTTGTAGAGAGCTGGGGGTCAGTCTCTTCTCCCAAGTAACAAATGATAGGATGAGAGGAAATGGCCTCAAGTTGCTCCAGGAGAGGTTTAGACTGGATATTAGGAAATTTTACTTCACTGAAAGTGTTGTCAAGCATTGGAAGAGGCTGCCCAGGAAACTGGTTGAGTCACCATGCCTGGAAGTATTTAAAAGACGTCTGGATGAGGTGCTTAGGGACATGGTATAGTGGTGGTCTTGGTAGTGTTAGGTTTACGGTTGGACTCGATGATCTTAAAGGTCTTTTCCAACCTGTACGATTCTGTGATTCTGTGAAAATGGCATACTGAAACCTCCACTGAGGCACCTGCCAGGTGAGAAGGTGCTTTGCTTGTTCAGCTGAACAGTGTCTTGAGAGCAGTGCTCCCATGCTATTTACTGTAGTGGGTACAGACAGCCCAATGCTCACGCTTTGTCAGAGATATTTGCCTTGCATAAATCTGTGTCATATCGCGCAAGGGTATGTGGGAACAGTCAGAGAGGGAATTTTTGGTTGAGCGTGCTAGTTCATGCACTGAAGCCATGGAGCCCTACTCCTGGCTTGGCAGAGGAGAGGTACTGCCTGTCTTACTGAGATATTGAGCATAAACTCACTGATGGTGTCACTGAAATCGGGAATAAACCTCTTAACACCAATGTAGCATTAAGAAGCAGGCATTCTCTTTATTGCAGCGCTGGATGCACGGGGGATCCTTCCACCTAACGTGCGTACCAGTTTACACAGATCTAGGTTCATTTTTACAGTATATCTTTCATATGCATAGGTTTTCAAACTACTAGGCGGGACTATGTTAATTAGTAGCTTACATAATGATGATTCAGCATAACGCATGCTCAGTTTTTCACGTGGGGGTCCTCTGGTGGTCGCTGGTGGTCGTACACCCCAAAATGATGCTTTTCAGGTCATGAGTTCAGCGTCATGCTTCCTTTTAAGGCTTAATTTTCTCCATTCTTAAATATCACATGCTGGAAGATCCGGTTTTACCAGGATATAGTTGGGTTTTCTTTTGTTCCTTTTTGGCTGACCCTTTGAACTTTATTCTTTACATGTTCCTCACTTATTCTCCAACAATGGGGGAAGATACAGAGAAGTGACTGTAGGTCCACCATTACAATGATCTGGTAGCTGATGTGGTCTGTGCCCAAGACTCACGTAGGCAGCCCTGTGATATGCAGGCAGGACTCTGCTGCTGTCTCAAGTAATGAGTGTGTACACTGCTGAGGACTGCACTCTTGGAAAGAAATCTTTCCAGACTTCATATAAGAAGTAGTTTTGCTGCAGAAATCGGCTTAAAGCCCTATTGTCTCTGGTACTCAGACTGTACTTCCAGCAAGGCAAATGTTAAATTGTGGCAATAGCATCTAATAAGTCAGAAAGAATGTGGGATTAAAATGCAAATTCTTACATTCAGGTGAAAAGTATCCCCCATTAACATCCACAGAGGTGAAAAGTGGCTCATTCAAGGAGAAATATAGTCCTTTCATTTAAATATAAGAGTACTAAGATCCCAACAGTAGAAGATACAGCTGACATGAAATGAGCTCCCAGTCCTGGGTAAATCATCTTCACACACCATTTGTTGACTCTAAATGCAAACAATTTTTTTAACCCTCATGCTAATGATGCCATTTTCTCAGCTGAAATTATGATTTACATGAAAATGTCAGGTGAAATCTAGTTTTCCTACCAATGAGGCTTATGACAAATGAAAATATATCAGTATCAGCCAATGTGCTTGGACAGCTTAACGCTCCTGAATATTGCCTCTGGACTTCAGTCTTCTGCTTCAAACAGGCAGCCTAATAATCAGCTATCAACAAGTCAAGCTTGCGTAGGTCAAAAGCTTACCATGTAACAGAGAGTGCCAGTTTTCTATAGGCAGTGATGAAACGAAATGAGATTATGCAGAAAAAAAAATTAATCTCAGGAAAGCAATTAATGTATTTAGAGAAAACCCATGGTATGAAACAGAGATGCATTTTTTTCCAATCTTAAAGTATTTCCAGCACTTAGAACAACTGAAATGAGTGTTAATTGCCAGAACTAAAAAATGCCTGTCCTAGGATTAACCTGCACTAACTACTGTGTCTTGCATTGGCTGAGTTGCATTGCAACAGGCTGTCTCTGAGCAGAATTTTAGAAATTCATTCTTCATTGACTCTTTTTGGTGTTCAGTTCAGACTGAATATCTCTATTCAGTAACAAGAAGCACTATGTATTTTGATTTTTATATTGGAGAAGGAGGAGACTACAAAGTGGCCTGAAGGGAGTCAGTGTCTGATCATCCCCTTCTGTTGCCTCGCTGTAAAATAACTCCCGAAACACAGAGTATGTTTAGAGAGGAGACATTGCTTTATTCTGCACAGGGTGCAAAGTGGAATATTTCCACAAATCGAGAACACCTATTGCAATTCTTTTCAGTATTTATACATGAAAATTAACACACCACACCTATCTAATACATAATCATCAGACTAACTAATCATCCTCTTCTTCCGTTGGTCCATATTTTCTCCGCTTCGATTTAAAGCCACAGTGTGATTTTAATTCACTGCGCATGCTCACAAGGAGGGGGGGAGTAGTCCTTTCATCCCCCAGTTGGGTCAGTGGTCACGATCTCCCTGTGCCGCCTTTACCTTTCCCCTAATTACTGTGATTCCTGTTGTTTTCATGGTTGTTG
This sequence comes from Mycteria americana, assembly GCF_035582795.1. Classification (NCBI taxonomy): domain Eukaryota; kingdom Metazoa; phylum Chordata; class Aves; order Ciconiiformes; family Ciconiidae; genus Mycteria; species Mycteria americana. The sequence goes on along the minus strand of NC_134369.1, from coordinate 74,956,770 downwards.
TGGTGTCCCTTTATCTTTACGGCTCTCCCCATAAGGGGATGTTCCCATTATTGATCTTTGAAGTGTTACAGCTTCGCATTCTTTTAGGACAAACATATGCTTGTTAGTAAAATATGCAGTGCCCATATCCTCTTATCTAACTTAGGCATTATCTATTACCTTGAAGATTCTACAATTCTCACACTCTTGTACGCTAGTTTCTATTTCTGTGATCCCTTCTTAACTACTAATAACTCTTATACTATTTCTATTTTGTTCTAAAATATTCTAAAATACATACTCATATACAAAAATATTCTAAAAGACATACTCATATATATATGATTCAAGGTGACACTCCCACTCTCAAGGGAAGCATTTACAAGACGTTATCTGTGGACAAAGCTTTGCCTTGCAAACCTCTTTTACAACAGCAGCTCCTGGGCATTGGCTCTCTTGGGATTATGTCTTAGATGGAAATCCTAGCTCACCACCAGTTCCCCCCATCCTCACAGAGAAGCAGAGAGTGATGGATTTCTGTGGTCCAGGGCAAAACAGACAAGGGAACAGGATCTGCCATCAGCTCAGGTAAGGTGAAATACTCCTGAGAAGCAGGGAAGTGGTGGGTCTAATCTCCTCGTCCAGTGTCCCCAAGACAGATCTGGGACACCTACAGGCAAACATTTCTGCAGAATGAAAAAAAAACCTCTCTGGAGTAAATTGATGAATCTGTATTTGGAGTCTTTCTTGTATTATTTGACTTTTTATGGACTTCAGTGAAAACTTTGCCTAACTAAAGATCATAGCAGTGAGCCATTGCTGATGTGCATTTAAAAAAAAAGCTTGGTTTCACTTTTTAGACTTTGTTCAAATTTCCACAAATCAGGAGGGAAACTTAACTTGCTTTTGGTGACTGGAACCAGAGGGTCTAGCTGTTCACCTTATGCACTGATGACCTGATATATTCTTTGTTATCTGTCCCTGAAGGAGGGAACACTGCAAGCGTAGACTTCTCCTGCAGTTTAAGCTTCTTGTGTAGGACGCTGAAGAACTCAGCAGTCTAAACAGGTTGTCAGCTGGTTCACCTCCTGATTTACTGACTCTTCCTACTTTACTGATGGGTGTAAAAGGACTTGAAATATTTGGAGAGCTCTTAATCCCTTTAAGAAACAAAATAACACACTTTCTCTCAGATCAAGATTTCTTGACGTATACTCTTTTTGTCACTTAAACCATTTGCCAGATGTGGATATAGGGCTCATGGATCTGTAATTTCCAAGATCATTATTAGCAGTCCTCAAAAATAAAGCTACAGCTCTTGCTACCATTATCACCTACTGTGATAAAGATTTCGAGATTTCTCACTTAGAAGTGAAACAAAGACATAGTTTAGTTGTGAGTCAGCCATATCTTAGCTGAATTCTTTCATCTGTCTCAGAATAATTCCCCCGGGGTGTATTTAGGCTACAAGTCAATTTGTCTGTATTTTCCTGATAAATTAGATGGTGGAGTAAACTTCTTGTGTTTTGGGAAAGAGCATATATGGGGTAGTTATCACTCTGATACCGTCAATGTTGCAGACAGCTTCCAGGAATCCATCTGTAGACATGCTGGTGTTAGATGTCACAGATATCCTGCACATGGAGAGTTCCGGTTTTCAAAAAAAACCTCCCAATTGAAACAATACCCTGGACTTTGGGAACTGAATGATACTTACAGAGATATCTGTAGTAATTTTCCTTCCTGAGACACATTTTTAACAGGTGACAGACACAATTTAGTTTTGCCTCATTAAGGTCACTCTGAGGATGTCATTGTGAAGAAGAAAGATCTGCCAAATAATTACTCATCAGTTGTTTTACTGGCACACTATTTCTTTCAAATAGTACAGCACAGTGTGTCCAAATTAGCCTGTTGTATAGAAATTACACAGTCTTTTACATTTGAGCTAGTATACGTAAAAACTGGACATATAAGGTAAATCAAATTAAATTGTAACCAGATGTAACCAAAATGATTAGTTCGTTCTTTTGTAACTAAGCAACACAGAGATAGGAGTGAGGCAGACAATACTTCAATGTTGTGTTTGTACACCTATGGCTATTGGATATGCTGCCATGCCCAAAGACAATTGGACGAGGAGCAGTATGGTCATGCTGCTATGTTCCCAGTACAGCCCCAGCCCATCTTGACAACGACTCGAGGGTAGTTAGAATAACTGGTTTGTGTTAAGGGTGCCAAATCATTGTTAGGGACCACGCACCATGAAAAAGGGAAGCAAGTTACATAAGCAAGGTGGGACTCCGCATGTCCAGAAGAAGGGGTCAACTAAAGGACACACCTGTACGGCCACCAAGGACCACCAGAGACCCCCACAGAAGCCCCTCGGAGCTCAAGGACGCATGTGTAATGACCATGTGTCCTGGTTTCGGCTGGGATAGAATTAATTTTCTTTCTAGTAGCTGGTATAGTGCTGTGCTTTGGATTTTAGTATAAGAATAATATTGATAACACGCTGATGTTTTGGCTGTCGCTAAGCGGTGTTTACATTGGTCAAGGATTCTTCCCCCACTTCAGCTCCCCATGCTCTGCCAGGTGCCCAAGAAATGGGAGGGGGCACAGCCAGGATAGTTGATCCAAACTGACCAAAGGGGTATTCCATACCATATGATGTCATGCCCAGTATATAAACTGGGGGGAGTTGGCCGGGGAGTAGCGATCATTGCTCGGGGACTGGCTGGGCGGCGGTCGGCGGGTGGTGAGCGGTTGTAATTTTTTTTTTATGTATATTTTCCTTTTTTTCCCCTCCCTTGGGTTTTGTTCCTCTCTCTCTCTCATTGTTTTTTTCCCTCTCATTATAATTCATTATTATTATTACTATTATTTTGTTCCAATTATTAAACTGTTATTATCTCAACCCACGAGTTTTCTTACTTTTGCTCTTTCGATTCTCTCCCCCATCCCACCGTGGGGGGGGAGTGAGCGAGCGGCTGTGTGGTGCTTGGCTGCCGGCTGGGGCTAAACCACGACACCATGCAAATATGATAATTAGTTCTGGGAAATCTAATTAATATGTATGGTCATTCCAGGAAATTTGATGCATAGGTATGTAATCGGACAATGTAAGTTTTGGTTGATGTAACCTGCGGTATGCACGCTAGTTGGAATGATCCCCCGTGCATCTGGCTCCATAATAAAGAATGCCTGCTTCTTAATACTACATTGGTGTTAAGGAGTTCGATTACCGATTTTGGTGACAAAATGACATCTAGTTTCAGGTTTTAATTATTCCTGCTTCTCTTCTTCTGGTCCAAAATAAGTAGCTCTACTCTGCAACAATGTCCTAGCAGAAAGTTGCAACAAGAATCTTCTCCAGTTACTTCTTGAAGATGCAAATTCATGATTTGCCTTGGTTTTATGATTTTGTTTGCAGTTTTGGAGGGGTTGGAGAGCAATAAGTATCTTTAATAAGAAAACTTTTCTGTAGTAGTTGAACACCTGTGCTATCCCATGGGGCCATCACTGCGTACAGGATGTATAGATTAGAGATAGCACTGCGGCTGCAGGCCTGGGCTTGCAATGCGGTCTACAGGCATTGTGGGTTCACAGCTGAGCCTGTTGGAAACACATGAGCAGAGTTGTGGCTGGGATCAACTCAGGGCCCTAAAACTCAGAGCGCCTGAAGACAGTCACTTTTATAGGGTGGAGGCCCCTTAGACAAAATCCGTGCAGACGTGGGAATGCATGGTTTGCAGAGGGATATGTTATCACCATGCCCTTCTCTGCTGAGCATCAGGAACAGGTGCTGAAAACAGTAGAATGATAGTGTCCTGGTTTCAGCTGAGATAGAGTTAATTTTCTTTATAGTGGCTGGTATGGGGCTATGTTTTGGATTTGTGCTGAAAACAGTGTTGATAATACAGAGATGTTTTAGTTGGTGCTGCACTAGTCAAGGACTTTTCAGCTCCCCATGCTCTGCTAGGTGCAGAAGAAGTTGGGAGGGGGCACAGCCAGGATAGTTGATCCAAACTGACCAAAGAGCTATTCCGTACCATATGGCGTCATGCTCAGTATATAAAGCTGGGGAAGAAGAAGGAAGGGGGGGGACATTCGGAGTGATGGAGTTTGTCTTCCCAAGTAACCATTACACGTGGTGGAGCCCTGTTTTCCTGGAGATGGCTGAATACCTGCCTGCCCATGGGAAGTAGTGAATGAATTCCTTGCTTTGCTTTGCGTGCGCAGCTTTTGCTTTACCTATTAAACTGTTTTTGTCTCAACCCTTGAGTTTTCTTACTTTTGCTCTTCCAATTCTCTCCCCCATCCCACTGCGGGGGAGTGAGCGAGCGGCTGCGTGGTGCTTTGTTGCTGGCTGGGGTTAAACCACGACAGATAGAGACCATAAATGAATTAGCTGTGCTTAAAGAATTCACAAAATTATCACAGCAAGCACCAGTTCCAGGACCAAAATAATGTATCTGTGGCATGAATGCACCCATAGTGAACGCAGGGCAGCTATTTCTGTTTTTTGAGTGATCAAATTGTTCATCTATGTGTGATGTTCTGAAGAGGTTCATGGCAGATGTTGAATAGTCAGTGGTATAAAGATAACACAACCTAACTAAATACTAAATACGGCTTCTGTAAGAATCTGTGTTACTGTCCAGTGAACCTGCCATTAAGGAAAGAGAGTTGAACGAAGGTAAATAGAGAAACAGTTCTCCTAATTTTCAATTAACAATAACACTGACAGTGCATATTTCTCAAAGGAATTATTTCTTTGTAAAACTGCATGACAATCCTTTTACCACTGGGGTTTTGAAACAGTTCAGAGCTTGCTGTGAACTTCTGTTGCTGCCAGCTGAAAGCTTTTGAAAGCGGGAGGACTTTGCCTTAAGGCAAAGATGTGTACTACTGGTAAAGATGCCTCCATGCAGTCCTATTTCTCATTCCCAAGAACACAGAATCATAGAATGGTTTGGGTTGGAAGGGACCTTAAAGATCATCTAGTTCTAACTCCCCTGCCACGGACAGGGATGCCTTCCAGTAGATCAAGTTACTCAAAGGCCCATCCAACCTGGGCTTGAACATTTCTAATGATGGGGCATCCACAACTTCTCTGGGCAACCTGTTCCAGTGTCTCACCACCCTCATCATGAAGAGTTTCTTCCTAATATTTAATCTAAATCTACCTTCTTTCAGTTTAAAACCATTACCCCTCATCCTATCACTACACACCTGTGGGAGACTGAAAGAGTTAATGTCTCAAACATTGTGGAGAGATAAGGCGCAATTTGCATGGCGATGGCAGGTTGGCTGGCTTGGGATGGGGGGAGCTCATCGCAGGAGAGACTAGAGGACGTATTGTCTTGTGAGGCATTGAAAGAAGTGAGATAAGGTGCAGCAAGTCGGCTAGCACGGGCCGAAAGAGCACATCGGGCCGAAAGAGCACATCGGAGGATGCGCAGTTACCACCTATGGCCAGAGGTCACACAGTTTTATCTAAGGAATGGGCCTGTGACCACCCGAAACTTGGAATGAAACTCCTCCCAACCACCCCCCTCCCCCAGCGCCTGTGAACTTTTGAGGACCAGAACAACATGAGTAAGTCCTCCAGGGGCATGACCTGAGGCAGGGATTAGAGTATAAAGAGACACCTTCCCCAGGGAAGGGGGCGCGCCCATCACCGGAGGATTGCCACGTCTGTCACCATCATCGCGGGATCTGAGGGTGCTGATACCTTTCCTTTTCTTTCTCCTCCTCTCTTCTCTTTTCCTTTTCTCACTTCTCTGTTCCTCTGCTCTTCCACTATATATATATATGGGCATATGGGTTTTGGATGAATTGTGACGGGTTGCCTGGAAAATAGCTCCATTGCCAAATTGCCTCTGTTCGTTCGCTGAGCTTGCTAGTTCGTTAGGTTTGTCCGTTTGTCTAGTTCGCTAGTTAATAAAGTTGCCAGTCTGACTGTTCCTCTGAGTCATTGTTGTGACTCTTACCGGCCTGCGGCTCTGCTGAGCGGAGGTCGGCCTTTGTCGGTACACAAATCAAAAGATTCACCCATCTCGCAACCCATCGAGTGGGATGAGACAACTCCCTGATAAAGAGTCCCTCCCCGTCTTTCCTGCAGGAACTCTTTAAGTAGTGGAAAGCCACAATAAGGTTTCCCCAGAGCCTCTCTTCTCTTCTCTTCTCTTCTCTTCTCTTCTCTTCTCTTCTCTTCTCTTCTCTTCTCTTCTCTTCTCTTCTCTTCTCTTCTCTTCTCTTCTCATCTCATCTCATCTCATCTCATCTCATCTCATCTCATCTCTCGCCTCGCCTCACCTCGCCTCGCCTCCAGAACAATCCCAACTCTCTCAGCCTGTCCATATACCAAACTATACCAGAAGATACCCTTCCTTTCCTTTGCTTTTAGTAGCAATGGCAAGAGGAACTCTCACCTGTGTAGATGTGCTGTTTGAAACCACCAGGGGAGTATAAAGCATTTCCCTTTGCTCTGCACGTAGAGCATTTTAAGATGCTGTGTCTCTTCAGACTGTTCTCCTTTGTGTATCTATACCCAGTTTGTCTCATTCTTGGTGTTCTGAGTGCCTTACTCACAGCTAATTATTATGCATTAGCATAGCTTAAATTGCCTGTCTCCCTCATGTCATTTTTTGTCTCACATAATCTTCTGAGAACAGTGCAGCCTCCTCATTTTATCAGCTATTTCATGAGTATTACCAAGGGTATTGTTGTCAGTGCAAATCCCATTCTCATACAGTTTTATTAACTTCCCTAGAGTTTATGCCTGTATTAGTGATCCTGAGCAGGTACATCAGACTGTTCTGGACTTTCTGATCCATATTTATATATATTGCCTATTGCTATGCCATAGTAACATCACTAAAAACACAACCAAGCTTGGAACACAAGGCTATATTTACAAGTCAGTGGTTCTTAAGTTTTGGGTGGCTTAAGAATTCTGAAATTCTTGAAATTGAGGTATTATCTTGTATTACCTTGTATTTATAGGATACCTTGTTTATAGGATACCTTGTTATTTGGTATGAGAATGTAGCAAAATTAGGAAGGTGCATTTTAATTCATCCATGAAACTCCCTTCAGGTTTAGGTGAATTAAAACTCTTGAATATTATCTTTACTTTCAATTTTAAGGATATGACTCATTCAGTGTACATTCTGGATGCAGAAGGAAGCAGAATGAAGTTCCTGTGGCTATGGGAGTGAAAAGCCAGATCTGAAAGTTACCCACCTTTTTAAAACACTTGACTACAAATTAAAAACCTTTTCTCTTTCTTCTTGAATTGAAACAACACTCTAACATTATGTGAGCTTGCTCTTCAGAAGTGGATGCTCTAACACACTACCAGCACTATGTAACAATGTATGCTCTAAAATGTTAACATCACATAACCTACTATTCTAGCAGCTCATGTTGTAGCAGCAGCCTTCGAGAAGCACAGTTCCTGTTCCAGTAGCAGGACTTCTAACGTCTCCTCCTCTCGCTTTGCAGTGATGTGGTCTCCAACAGCATGCTTTTGTCATGGCAACAACATGCATCTGGGCAGCTCCCATTCTGCAATACACGTCCTAACATTGGCAGCAGCATGCACACTGACATTTTAACAATGAGTTCCAGCATGACTCTTTTGAACAGCACACTTTCTTTCATTAAAACAGCACGACTCCTAGCAGCACACATACCAACAGCGCACCTTCCAACAGTGTGCCATCTGTCACTGTAGCAGCACACCACCCAGCATCATGCACTCTAGCACCCTAATGCATGCAGTGTGACAGTTGCAGGTGGATGACAAGTAATCTAATAGCATGCTTTGTAACATGCTAACAGCTCTCATATGAATGGCACACTTCCTACTATCCTAAGGGTACACACACTGACAACTCGCCTTCCAGATGCATGTGTGCTGGCACACTTTGCTATTTGAACAGTATGATTTCTAATAGCACCCCTTCTGACAGAAATCACTTTAACAATCACGTTTTCTACCATTCTGTTGCAAGCTTTCAAAAGACTGATAGCAACATTCTTCTGACAGGACTTGTTCAGACAATACTGCCAAGGTCAGCCCCACACTCACCAGCAATGCGATTTCTGTCCTTCATGCAGCATGCACTCCAGCACGAGGACTTGAAAAAGCTGTCTTTTTTCATTCTAACAGGAAAGAAAGGCATAAGGGAAAGAAAAGATTTGCCCTAAATATGAGGATTTTAGTCCCAGAAGGAAGAGGGAGGCTAATTGAAATGTTTTTGGTAATAACTGAAGTGGGAAAGGACAAAGGCTCTGTCACCGTATTGGTCTGTTATAGGCTGACAAACTGGCCAGATCAGAGTTTTGGCAAAACTAATATGGGACTAGTGCTGATGGGGATTTTTAACTGCCAAGCTGCAAAGGGATTAAAAAAGGGAAACCTACAGCAAGTTCTTGAAACGCATTGGGAACATTATTTCTTTTCTTCAGCACAGAAGATGGGGGGGGGGGGTGCACTGATGGATTTTTTTACAGGTAATAGGAAGAAAAGCGAGTGCATGAAGGGGGAACAAAAATTGAGTGAGAATGACCATAAAACGACAGAGTTCACAGCCTTTGAGAAGGGATAGAAACAGAACAATAGTCACAGACTTTAGAAAAGCAGCCATCGACTTATTCATAAAATTAGGCAAGTTCTGTTAAGGGACAAGCCCAAAAAAGGAGAATGCATGCAGAACTGAATTTTGAGTAGCTTAGAATAAGAGTCCTGACACAGAAGAGGAAGACTAGAAAGAGTGCTAAGAAACTAAGTTAGTTGTATTATGGGATATCTATTGACTTAATGGGTCTGGAGGAGATGTGCTCTCCGTGGCCCATGACATCTATTGCAGCCAAGGGGTAAAATGGAGGATGCCTGGCCCAGGCAGGAGCAGTGTGCTACCTAAGCTGGCACTGCTGTCAAACCACTGCCTTAGATGAGCGAGATGTTTTCAGACCAGCTGTCCCTGAATAAATGATCCCTCAGCTCGATAAGAAAACTGGTTGTGGCAATTGCAAGCATTAATGGTTATCTCTGGGAAATAATGGAAGTTAAATGAGGTAACAGAAAGCTTGAAAATAGAAAACCTGGCCTTTTCCAAAAAAGGGAAAGAGGGCAGAATAAATTTTAGGTCACTGAGATTAACTGTAAATCACAGAAAAATAGTAGAATAAAAAACACTTTTGAAGACAACTAGATGTTTGTTAGCAGTGTTGTCCTCCACAATGCTAATTTCTGCCTGCAACAGAGTTAAGAGCCATGTAGATACAGAGAAACTGTGCATGTCTTCTGTCTTGATTTTAGTAAACATTCAGCTCTGGTATTTTTATAAGCAGTGTAGGGTAATATTGACTGAGGAAAACTGAAGGTGGATGAACAATGGATTGGAAATCCTATTTGCAGAATACTTACTGGCCATTCACTGTCAAACTCAGGAGCCATGTTGAACAGAGTTTCACAGGGATCTATCCTAGATCCAGTATTATTTAATATTTGTATGGTTTGTGTATGTAATATGACAAGATAATCCAGAATATTCTCATTTATTAAGGAACAAATAGTAACAGATTACCTAACAGTAAAACTCATGATGGAATTTCTTGCTAGAGAGAATGTGACACAAGTCTCAAGGGAGACAGATGAAAGGAACACTTCAGATCCCTTCCAGCTCTGTTTTCCAAAAGTCTGTGAGATGGTCAGAACTCAAGAGGTAAATCACAGCTTGTTTTTCAGACCAGCCCCTACCTGCTGTGAGGTCCATGGAAAGCTGCTCGATGCTTGGGTAAGATTTATTTTGACTGCCTGTACATTTCCCCAATTGCTGGTATGGGCACCTCCCATGGGGGAGTGCAGCAGGGAGAGGATTAGGATGGGAGGGTGGATATGGGGTCCCTGTCCTCTCTCTCCAACTACTTCCAGAAATGCTTCCTTGAACGTGGTTCGCACAAAACTGGTACACAGTTTTGTTCCTGCACTATGGGCCAAAGGAGCAGAAATATTCCCAGCTGTGCCAGCAGCGTTGTCTCAGACTGTTGAGCCAACAAAAAGGGGAGGTCTCCTTCTGGTTCCTTGTTAGTTTCTTCTTCTGCATCCAGTGGCCAGTGACTCTCCTGGTGCATTGCTTCTCCTCTGCACACCACCAGCTCCACAATTTTTAATTTTCACTTCCCTTGGAGCACACCTCTAAGATCATTGTAGATAGCGCTCTGCTTCTGGGTGGCCTCTTAGAGGAAGACAGTCCCAGCTAATAATCTGATCAATCAATCAAAAGCCTGATGAAAACTGTAGTAAAGCTGGTTTCATAAATTATTTTTTTTTCTCCTCATATTTTGTCACTGTCTCACAGAAGTTTTGCAAAAGATATAGTCTTAGTCTGCAGAGGGCTTCCCAGTTTAACTTGATGAAGGCAATCTATATTTCACCTATATGAACTGTTCTCTTGCTATAGGTTTGGTAGTCTTGGCAAATTACAAATTTTAAATTCATAGTTTCTGAGGTAAGCAAATTAATTGTATGATGTCTTTTTTGGTTATCTCATATTTGAAAACAGACACACAACCTTTTAAGTATTATTACCATATTGATAGTAATCTGTATCAATGACTGCTATGCAACTGTCTTAAAGGTGTACACCTTTAAAAATAGCTTATTGGAAATTCAAGGTCAATTCAGAAAAATAGTATTTTTAATTGTATTCTTGTCATAGTATTAGAATTTTTAGAAACCTAATAAATAACTTAGAATTGTTATATTGTATGAGTTAAAGTAATTAATTTCTGCATCAAACAAATGCCATGTGACTATTTGTAAATATGTGCAAAAATGATACGAGTAACAAGCAATGTTAATATTTTATTGGGAAAGAAATAAAATTTCTGCTGATGTGGTGATCAGCCGAGAGAAAGTTTCTGGGTGGCCAAGTAGAAGATTTTTAAATTTTTTAAAACTGTCCTACTTGCTCTCCTGGCAAGAACTATCTGTAGTTAGTGGTTAGAGAACCACATTTAGAAAAGTCGTGTTTTAGCACTAAATTACAACACTCTTTTGTCCCTCTTTCCACTCTTCTGTCTTTGTGCAGGCAGGATCCCTTGCAGCAGCTGCCTTCTCCCACTCCATGGTGAGTCCCTGTCCCTGCTGGTGCCCTGGTACGACGGGATGTGTGTAGGTGCTGCCAGTTGTCATCCAGTACTCCTCGCTTGCTGGCCACAGGAGACAGTCTCTGACATACTGTGGCCATTGTGATCGTCAGGTTCTGCATGGCAGCCAGTTTTTCTCTCTCATTTGTAAATGGAGTGAACTCATCTATAAAGGCCGCCTTTTCAAGACTCCTTTAGGAGTTGTAATGTGTTTTCATAGTGTAATTTTACCACAAACAACTCACTTGCACTGCAGCACTTACTAAGCATAGTATCCACAAAATGCAGTGAGGAAAGAGAAGAAAGATTGAGCTGGAGAATCCATACCTAGTTTTTATTTGACTCTTCACAGAGCTGCAAAGCTCTTTTCCTTTCCTTGGGGTCACCTCAGAGGCACCTTTGCTTCCCAGAGGTTCCCTGCATGGTGGAGGGGGGGACCATTCTGCTTTGAAGGAGAGGGGCAGGCAGACCAGTAGACACAGGAATAAGGCCTCTGTGGCAGCAGGGAACACTTTGAGAACCAGTTACTGATCCGCTTGCAAAGTTTGCATCAGCCTTCAAAATATTAAGTGATTAAATATGTGAATTTGCATATTTTTCCAGATTTCCTAAGGAGATTGAGCTAATGGACAATGGTGTCTGTTTTATACACTGTGTACCAGCCTTTTGCCTTAGTCAGTAAGTAATATTTTAACCCATCTGACCAGCCCTTTGCCTTAGCCAGTAACATTTAGTCTTTGAGAAGTCACCGAGGTCGGAGGACATCCCAGAAGATTGGATGAAGGCTAGTATCTCCACCATCTACAAGAAGGGCTTAATGGAGGATCCAGGAAATTCTAAGCTCATCAGTCATACTTCAGTCCCCAGGAAAGTTGTGGAATGAATTATCCTGGGGGCTATCAAAAGTTGAATGCATGACTGAGAAAAGCCAGCACGGATTCAACAAGGGCTAATTGTGCTTGACAAACCTGATCGCCTTCTATGACAAAGTAACCTGTTTGGTTGATGAGGGGAGAATGGTGGACATTGTCTACATGGATTTCTCCAAGGCTTTTGATACAGTTTCCCACAGCCTCCTCCTAGAGAAACTGATGCGTTACGGTCTAGACAAGTGGTCTGTGTGGTGGGTGGGGAAGTGGCTGACAGGCCGCACACAGAGGGTGGTGGTGAATAGCTCCTTTTCAAACTGGCAACCTGGCACAAGTGGGGTCTCCCAGGGATTGATATTGGGCCCAAAACTGCATAATGTCTTCATAAGTGATCTGGATGATGGGATCAAGTGTATCCTGATGAAATTTGCCAGTGATCCCAAACTGAGTGGGGAAGTGGACACTTTGGAGGGGATAGACACCCTGCAGGAAGACCTGGATAGGCTGGAAAAGTAGGCTAACAAGAACCTTATGAAGTTCAACAAAGATAAATGTAAGGTCTTGCACCTGGGAAAACATAATCCAGGAGTGCAGCACAGGCTGGGATCTACCCAGCTGGGGAGCAGCTCTGTGGAAAGGGCCCTGGGGATCCTGTTGGAGAACAAGCTCAGTATGAGTGAACAGAGCGCTGCTGCGGCAAAGAAAGCAAACAGGTTTCTGGGTTGCATCAGCAAGGGCATCACCAGCAGAAATAAAGAAGTCACTATCCCACTCTACTCAGTGCTTGTCAGGCCACACCTGGAACACTGTGTTCAGTTTTGGTCCCCACTATACAAAAAAGATGTGGACAGGCTGGAGAGGGTCCAGAGAAAGGCCACAAAGATGATCAAAGGACTGGGAAGCCTGCCATATGAGGAGAGGCTGAGAGAACTGGGTTTGTTCAACCTTGAGAAAAGAAGGCTTAGGGGAGACCTTATCACCATGTTACAGTCTTTAAAAGGTGTCTACAAAGAAGATGGAGACTCCTTTTTTACAAGGAGTCACATGGAAAAGACGAGGGGTAATGGGTACAAGTTACTCCTGGGGAGATTCCAATTGGACACAAGAGGAAAATTTTTCACAATGAGAACAATCAGCCAGGGGAATAATCTCCCCAGGGAAGTGGTGGATTCCCCAACACTGGACACTTAAGATTTGGCTGGACAGGTTGCTGGGCCATCTTGTGTAGACGTTGCTTTTGCCAAGAAAGGTTGGACCAGATCATCCTTGAGGTCCCTTCCAACCTGATATTCTATGATTTTAACCCACTGTACAGCTTTGACCAAATATGGTAGAGAGAGTGTGCACAAAGACAGTGGATTCTTACAGTTTTTTTTTAAATTAGCAAGTAGGTAGAGGAGAAAGACCCATGGTGATGGAAAAGTTGGCAAAGCTTCTCCACCCAGGACCAGCGAGCCCTGCCTCTGGCTGGGCTGGGTGGGAAGGGAGGGCTACAGGGCAAAAAAATCCAAAGGGAACCAGACTCGTTAGTGTCACAACATTTTAATTTCTGTCCTGGTAAATCCATAATCAGTTGTGAGGACAGCAAGGCCCTGCTTCCAACAGCTTAGGGTTGGATATGCCCCAGCTGGTGTATGAAGAGTATGAGTGGGGTGAGAACATTTCTAACACCCAGATCTTTTAGCTCTCTGGCTGGGTGAGTCCAGTGTTTTCTCTTGCGTCATGACTCATCTTCTCAAATGCCCAAGAAATGTGCTTTCTGTACAATCACCTAGCACAGCTGAACTCACCTGTTTTGATTACACAGTGTTTGAGGCTAGTCCAGACAGATGTCTACAGTGTCCTACTTGTTAATTAAAGGGCAGTCCTGCAACAACTTATTGCTTTCATTTGTATTGCAGCTGTGGCATTGCACAGTGCCCAAGTCAATGGGCATGTGTACATGGTAATGCCACCAGCAGCATTCATAGGAATATCTGAGCCAGGAAGCACACAGTAAATGGATATCAATGTGAAACTGAATAACTCCTAACCACTGTGCCCATCCTTGAAACTTTATTATCTGGTCCATCACCTTGTATGTCAGAATTTTATACTGATTTACACTGTGCTTTGGCATAAAGCTTCATGATGACTGATGCATTGTAATTGAAATTTAAATTAACCAGATTCTTCCAGTTCACATAAAATGAGAAATCTTTGCAGTTAGACTTAAGTATGTTAAGGCGAGTGAATTGAATTTTGACAAATTAATAATGCAGTTACTACAGTCACCAGTAAGACACATTCAAAGTGTTAGAATTCACTAACCTCTGAGGTAAGTTATTTCCTCTTATAAGAATTGGAAAGTGCACGATTCTACAACTGAGCTCACTACCTTTTACATAAATCATTGTTATGGCTCTATACTAATCTAGTTTAGTTAAGTCCTTATTGTGCTATCATCACCCCTGTATCTGACATCACCAACATCTGTCATATTCTATTTTTTCCTCTCACATCTTCCCAAACAGACATGTATGCAGTGCAGAGTAGTTTGCAATGCTTATATGCAGAAAGAGGGAAGTGGAGTGTTGACCAGATTGATGTTGGTGATTGACAGACATTGCTGTACGTTTTGTGAGAAGTTAATTAGGCACTTTTTTACAGAAACCACCATGTCTATTATGTATTTTCTCTCATTCTGAGCAAGTGATTGAATTTGTAGGCAGGTAGGTATGTAAAATATGAGATTCTTTCCATGCTATGGACTTGCTGGATTGTTTTTTCAAAGCAAGATTTGGCTTGGATATATTTCATGGAGGCACAAAAAGCATCTTGGTGGTAGTAGCACTTAGGTGTGCATCCAAGAGTGGCTGTACAAACATTCGTATTGACTCATAATGCTGGGAAGTATCATCCGACAGAGGGAGGAACCAAGGTGGCAATTAGTTTCTAATGATCAAAAAGTCAGTGTGACATCTTTCTTAACTGTTTTTGTGCTTGCCTTTTGTTTGTATGCAGTTGTGCAGTTGTACTTTTCTCAAGCAAATAACAAACTACCCTTAATTCTCTAATTTTACAAATTCCATTTTGTTCTGTTTGTTACCAACCATTTTGGCAGGGATAGACGTGCAAAAGGTTCCAAGCTGAGAAATGATATTAAGCCTTTTGCTCTGGGGTCAGTCTCTAATTATCAATGTCCCTGGCGAGATGAAATTTTTATACCAATCCACCTGCTTTATGTTTCTTACAGTTTCCTTAGAGGCTAGGGAACGGCCCAGACCTTTTCTGGCATTTTACCTGGCAATCTCAGGACCTGCAGTTCTTCAAACAGCTACTTTGTAAAACAGCAAACTCAAGAGGAAATTGCATCCCACAATACATTTGAACTGTTAATAGCTATAGACACATTTGAATGGAAGGTCATATTGCACATTATTTTATAATCCCTACAAAAACTGTTTGTTTTCTAATCTTTGCCATTCTTTGGATCAGATTTTTATTCTTCAGAATAGAAGGTTATGGACAACAGGGTCTCATCACTGTCCATTTCTTAAATGCCTGTAGTCTGTAGTAGTGAAAAATGTGGAAAAATGCCAATACATTTAGCTGAAGAAAATGGACTTTAAAAGGAACAAGAGGATTGCTCCCAAGACTGTATTAGAGCATCTTATTTTCAGACCATGAATAATCTGAACACTCAAAAAAGTTATAAAAGTTATATGAAGTATTCCAAATGGATTTTGTAAAACAGCTCATTCTTCCTAGTAGAAAGTCTGTGTGAGGGTGGTGTTTTTCTGTCTGAAATGGAATTTCACATGCAAACAGCTGTAGGTTTTTTACAACCATACGGGCTAGACCATCAGTTTTGTCATGAACACTGAAGGCAAACGCCAGTTATGGTTCAATTAATATCAAATAGGTAATTCAATATTTGAATTTATGTTTCCTATATTTAATATAGTTTATTCAGTGTCATCATTGTCATCAAATTATCCAGTGTCAGAGCTTTTAAAGCTAATGAGATTATATTGCTAGCCTTTTAATAATCATAAATGCTGGAGCAAATGTTACCTGCAAAGAACTTTTCTGTCTTTAACAGTGCCAGTACTAATAGAGATGGTGAAAACACTACCTTCTCACACAATCTGAGAGAAATTATTTCCCAGCTGCAGATGTGGTGATCCATACAGTCTGAAATGTTTCAGCAAGTTTCACCACCAAAACATTTGTGTTATTTCACTGGTCTGCCCTGTCTGATGTCCTGTCTGCAAGTACAGCCCTTGTCAGTAGCTGGTACTCAGATGGTCCTGGGGGTGGGTGAGGAAGAAACTCCATTTGCAACAGCTAGATTTTGCTGTGTCTTTGAAAGGCATGCCGGCATGCTTTTCACACTCAGGTAACTTCTGCATATGTACCTATGGTGAGTAGTCACAGTATGTCCCATCTCCTTGCTGAAAAACTGATGTTCAGAGCTTCTTGTCTTTTTTTACTGTTCTCAG
This sequence comes from Mycteria americana, assembly GCF_035582795.1. NCBI lineage: Eukaryota > Metazoa > Chordata > Aves > Ciconiiformes > Ciconiidae > Mycteria > Mycteria americana. Next base: position 74,940,272 of record NC_134369.1, on the reverse strand, counting down.
GACCATTTCTGCAGTTTTTCTACAAATGCTCTCCCATGTGCCCACCCTTTTTTTGAAGGATAGACATCAGGACTAGGTATCACACTGCAGCAGCAGTCTTACCAGTTCTCTGGGAAGAAACAAATTACTTCCTTACTTCTATCTGATATTTTCCCTTTTCTGCATCTTGAATCCATGCTAGTGATCCTTGCCATAGCATTGGTTCATGTGAGGCCCTTGCCTGCAGTATTTCCCCTCCAAGACAAAAATCCTGTTCTGTGAGTACAAAAATGTGAAATCCACCCATAGCATCCACCCCACAGATCTGGGGCTTCCCAAACCTCAGCCAGTATGGGGGCCACTGGTCATGTGGGCAAATGGCTCCTGCCCTGGTTCAACAGGTCCTGAGGGTGCACAGACTCACAGCTGCCCAACAGCAAGCATCCATCCAGTTGCAAATTTATTTAATTCAATGGAATTGTACAAAATATTAGGCCAACCAAAGGTATTAGAACTACTGAAACTTTTTTCTGGTAAGTCGTGCAAGAAATGTATGTTATAATTTGATAACAGATGCAAGTATTAAAAATAGGCAGGCAGATATATGTTCTCTAATAAGTAAGTGGAACTCTCTGAAACTATCCATGTTTTCTGAGTAATATGCAAACATTATGTGCAGGAAGTTTTGGTAAAAGAGCGTTAATAAATTTCAACGTCAAGCAGTCAAAAACTAATTAATACTGCCTTTTGTTTTTATGATGAGATGCTTAAATTAGTTGTATACCATATTTTTTCATTGTTTGTGTACAGAGGGGGTAAAGTTGACATTAAAAAGCTATTCAGTACTCTTATTTGTCTGTGTTATCCAAGACATTCTTTATCGAGTTCCATTTAAATCTTTCTCTGACTATAGAATTATGAATTTAGCAGAAACATTCCTGTTACTTCCATCATTATAACATCTAAATGTTTGCAAACATAAGCATATTTATTTTCATAACGACCTTAGGAGTTGAATACACATGAAATAATCTATTATGCTGAAATGGGACAATTAATTTCAGATGAAAGTACTGACAAAGTCTATTACTGGTAACTCACCAAGATGAATAATCATATATTTGTAATATCTGCGCAGAGATACAGCAGCCCACACCCAGGTAGAATAGAATAGAATAGAATAGAATAGAATAGAATAGAATAGAATAGAATAGAACAGAATATTTCAATTGGAAGAGACTTACAACGATCACCTAGTCCAATGGCCTGACCACTTCAGGGCTGACCAAAAGTTAAAGCATATTATTAAGGGCATTGTCCAAATGCCTCTTCAACGCTGCGGTTTAGCCCCAGTTGGCAATGAAGTAGCACACAGCCACTCACTCATCCTCCCCAACCCTCTGGGCTGGGGGCCCAGAATTGCACACAACACTCAAGGTGAGGCTGCACTGTTTGTGAATACAGCAGGATAGTCACCTCTCTTGACCAGCTGGTTATACTGTGTTTGATGCACCCCAGGATGTGTTTTGCCCTCTTGGCTGCCAGGGCACACTGCTGACTCCTATTGAGCCTGCTGTCAACCAGCACCCCCAGATCCTGTTCTGCAGGATCCCATTCTCCAGCCACTCGTATCCCAGTCTATACTTGTGCCCGGCGTTACTGTGTCCGAGGTGCAGAATCCAGCATTTTGACTCGTTAAATTTCATGCCATTGATGATTGCCCAAGGAAGCAACCATTCCACTGATTTATAAAAGTAGTGGAGGTTTATTTCAGTTGCTAGATGTTGGTGAGCTTCTTTAAAGATGATCACTTTGGAACTACTGCTCACTTGCTTTTTTTTCTTTTCTTTTTTTTGGAATGCTCCTAGTTTCCAGAATGGCTGGGTTACAGTTTAAGCTTGTTGGATTTAATTTCTGATTTATTTCTCTGATTTTTTAATATTCTGCCACGACAGATTTGATCTTCTTACTGCTCTGCTGCAAATATATTCCAGAGCTACAACACGTCTTGGATGTACACAGGAAGGGTTTTGTGGTAGGGTGGGTGGCCTCTGTGGTTTGAAGTCAGGAGCTGCACTGTGCCAGACACAACAGACCCACACCACAGGCCAGAGCTGAGCGTATCAGGGGAGTCTGTGGTGCCTATGAACCAATCAGAGGAGTTTGTGGTGCCTCTGTGAAAACATTTTTAAGAAAGGGTGATAAATGCTGAAAAAAAGGAACGACAAGGCCAGAGAAGTTGGAGGTACTCCATGGTCAAGCTTGTAACACCCACAGAAGGACTGCAGCCTGCAGATAAGCTCATGCTGGATCAGGTCCACCCCAAAGGGACTGTAGCTGTTGGGGAGCCTGTGCTGAAGCAGAGGAAATGAGTAAGAAGGAAGGAGAGGTGTCTGGAGTGAAGTCAAGCCTGGGAAAGAGGAGGAAAAGTGTTTTTCCTAAGTGTTTAAATGTTCGTCTTCTTTGTTCCCCAAGAACAGTATCAGTAATTAAATGTTTTAAATTAAGTTAAATTCCCCACATTTGGTCTGTTTTGCTTGAGACAGGAATTGGTGAGCACTCTCCCTGTCTGAATGGCTGCACACAGGGGTGCAGAGCAGGCTGGACTCTGCAGGAAGAGCATGCTGTACAGAGCTCAGCAGCACTGTCCGCTGCTTTGTTCATCTTTGTCCTCCTCTGGTCCCCATCCTGGTTCCCTTCCCAGGTGTGTGCTGAGCCCTGTGAGGTGCCCTGGGGTGAGGAGCGCGACTGTGCTGTTGATTGTCACCCAGTGCGGAACAGTCCTCGGTGGTATCATTGCCCACAGCACCTCCAGGCCTGCTAAAGGGCAGGAGAAACACTGCTGCCAGAGCGTGGGCTGGACACTGTACCTGCCCTCCAGCCTGACTGGCCTGCCCACTGCCTCTTTGTGATGAAGAAGAGAGCCAAGACTTTTTCATTAACAATGCTGTTGTGTTAATCCCACAGTTTGTTTTTAGATTTAGGTGACCGGAGAAACAGTTTCACCAGGTTTCTTCCTGTTCTTAGTGTTCACACCCTTTTCATAATGTTTCTATTTTGTTATTGTAAAATCCACAAATCCACATGAACTCCTATACAAGCTGAAAATTTTTCATAAAGCTTTATTTAGAAAAAGCCTTTTAAGCTTGGAGCATACTCCCAAAGCTAAATGGTATTTTTGTCTCACATTAAAAGGTGGAGAAAATCCAGCTTCAATTAGCAGCTTTTAAAAGGAAACAATTTAGAAACTTCACAAATCATAAATCTGAAATTATTGGATTTGTAGATGAGGAACAATTTGCTGTTTAAAGTTGATTAAAAAGTTGAAAATCTTCCTAAAGCAAATGCATTTATCTACCAATGACATAAAAATGGGTAATTAAGTTAAAAAACAATCTGGGACTTAAATTATGAGCTTCTCTTTGTAGTTTTTATTCTTGTTTCTCAGTACAAAGCTCTACTCTGAGAAAATTGCAAAAAAGGCTAAAACGATTTACGGATACAAGAATGAGTGATCTGTGCAAGGCTTCAGACTGAGGAGTAAGTACGTGGCTGTTGAGGAGCAGGCACTGCAGTCGCCTCAAATTGACTCCTGCTCAGAGCCCCATGGAGGACTGCACAGTCTGCTTGCAGTCTGCTTGCAGTCTGCTCCCATTTCTCACCCACTTACATGCCAAAGGGGAAAGACTCCCCTGCTGATCGTCTCCAATATAAACTGGTGTCCATGGAGTGGGGAGGGAAAAGCTACCCTTGGCTTTGCAGAAGGATGGTTTGGACTCCTCTCTCTTGCACAGGTCTGTGGGTTTACTGCTCACCATCTGGGTACAGGAGACCCAGGTGGGATGCTATTGTCCCCAGCAACATGAGCTGGGGATTGTCCCCAGCTGATGATTGTCCCCAGCAACCTCATGCTTCAAGAGATCCTGAATCACTGAACAGTGTCAGATCCTGCAATACTCAGAAGGAAAAACGATGCTATTCCCTGCTTCGTTTTCACATTGCAGTGTACTAGAGGTGCTGTTGGCTCCAGATGTCTAAGCGCAACTGTGTCTGGGGAAAAAAACCCAAAACTTTACATGTATTGCCTTTCTTACTTCAGAAATGTCACCAAGGAGAAACATAAGCATGATGACTTAGGTGGTAAAATTTGTCCTGTCTCAAACCAAGTTTGTGTTTAAAAAGCCTTTTTCTGGGTGGGTTCAAATACTTGCTACTAAATGTGGTGCACTTACAGGACCTCCTTCCATGGGACTCATATGCTTACATTAAGTGTCAGGAAAGTCACAGTAGAGAGCTGAACAAGTCAAACTGCTACTCGGGAAAGGAAAATGAACAATTCCATTTTTTTCTTGCTATCCCAGAATTTGAAGGGGAAAAAAAGGAAAAAAAAATGCTCTGTGACTGGGAAATTATAATTGTCAGTTATACATCACTCTGACAGTCAAGAAAAAGGATATGCCACAATTTTTGAGTAGCCTGCTTAGATGTCAATGGTGTGAATTCCCCTATTGCCTGTATTACTGTTAAGTATTGCATTTTCCCTGTCAACTCTGGGCCAAAATACATCACTGATCTGCTCAGAATGAAAATCAAGGGTGTTTGGGGGTTTTTGGTCAGTACTAATGCCTTCTTTGCCTCAGACTTTAATAGCAGGGCCAATTGTTCTCTGGGTACCCAGCCCCTGGCGTTGGAAGATAGGGACGGGGACCAGAATGGAGCCCCCATAATCCAGGGGGAAATGGTTAGTGACCTGCTGCACCACTTAGGCACTCACAAGTCTATGGGGCCTGATGAGATCCACCCGAGAGTACTGAAGGAACTGGCAGATGTGCTCACCAAGCCCCTTTCCATCATTTACCAGCAGTCCTGGCTAACTGGGGAGGTCCCTGCTGACTGGAGATTAGCTAATGTGACGCCCATCTTCAAGAAGGGCCGGAAGGAGGACCTGGGGAACTACAGGCCTGTCAGCCTGACCTCGGTGCCGGGGAAGCTGATGGAGCAGATCATCCTGAGTGCTATAACACGGCATGTAGAGAATAACCAAGGGATCAAGCCCAGCCAGCATGGGTTCAGGAAAGGCAGGTCCTGCTTGACCAACCTGATCTCCTTCTACAACAAGGTGACCCGCCTAGTGGATGAGGGAAAGTCTGTGGATGTTGTCTATCTAGACTTCAGTAAAGCCTTTGACACGGTTTCCCACAGCATTCTCCTGGAGAAACTGGCTGCTCATGGCTTGGACGGGTGTACTCTTCGCTGGGTAAAGAACTGGCTGGACGGCTGGGCCCAAAGAGTGGTGGTGAATGGAGTTTACTCCAGTTGGCGGCCGGTCACAAGCGGTGTTCCCCAGGGCTCTATGTTGGGGCCAGTTCTGTTTAATATCTTTATCAATGATCTGGACGAAGGGATCGAGTGCACCCTCAGTAAGTTTGCAGATGACACCAAGTTGTGTGGGAGTGTTGATCTGCTTGAGGGGAGGAAGGCTCTGCAGAGGGACCTGGACAGGCTGGATCGATGGGCCGAGGTCAACTGTATGAGGTTTAACAAGGCCAAGTGCACTTGGGCCACAGCAACCCCATGCAATGCTACAGCCTTGGGGAAGAGTGGCTGGAAAGCTGCCTGGCAGAGAAGGACCTGGGGGTGTTGGTTGACAGCCGGCTGAATATGAGCCAGCAGTGTGCCCAGGCGGCCAAGAAAGCCAATGGCATCCTGGCTTGTATCAAAAATAGCGTGGCCAGCAGGACTAGGGATGTGATCGTGCCCCTGTACTCGGCACTGGTGAGGCCGCACCTCGAATGCTGTGTTCAGTTTTGGGCCCCCCACTACAAGAGGGACATTGAGGTGCTGGAGTGTGTCCAGAGAAGGGCAACGAAGCTGGTGAAAGGTCTGGAGCAGAAGTCTTATGAGGAGCGGCTGAGGGAGCTGGGATTGTTTAGCCTGTAGAAAAGGAGGCTGAGGGGAGACCTCATCGCTCTCTACAACTACCTGAAAGGAGGTTGTAGAGAGGTGGGGGTCAGTCTCTTCTCCCAGGTAACAAGTGATAGGACAAGAGGAAATGGCCTCAAGTTGCTCCAAGAGAGGTTTAGACTGGATATTAGGAAATTTTTCTTCACAGAAAGGGTTATCAAGCATTGGAAGAGGCTGCCCAGGGAAGTGGTTGAGTCACCATCCCTGGAGGTATTTAAAGGACGTTTGGCTGAGGTGCTTAGGGACATGGTGTAGTGGTGGTCTTGGTAGTGTTAGGTTTACGGTTGGACTCGATGATCTTAAAGGTCTTTTCCAACCTATATGATTCTGTGATTCTGTGATACTAGCAAAACACAGTTTTCCTTAGCTTATGATGTAATTTTTCTTACAAAAGTGCATTTCAACTGACTTCATGTAGATAGTTCACGCACAATAAGCTTTCATTTATCATATAAAATGGTTCTTCTCAGTTTCAGTACATTTTAATAATAGTTTTGGGGGGTTTTTTTAATAAATTCTTTAAAACTACCTGTACAATTTTAATTTTAATTTGCAGCTTACTTTGCAGAGTCAATGTTTAGCTGATTTCTGCAATCAGTACAAGTCTAATATTAAGGAAAACATTAATTACAGAAAATATTAATTTCATTGCTACATTTAAGATAGTTTTATGTATAATAAATGTAACATTTTTTTAAAAAAAGAGAATTGTTATTTAAATGGCTCACTCTTTAAAGCAAGACTACTGTGCAAAATCTCTTCCCAGTTGTTACCATCTGCTTCTACAATATTATTTGCCTTTGTAAGTTTGTTCTGGTGCACATAACCTTTTTCAGCAGTTCCACTGTTAGAGTGATTTATTGTGGTAGTCTTAGTGTGCTAGCAAATTTCACATCTGTTGCTGGAATGAACTGTGATGTCATTAGGTGTTTCCAGGTTCAGGGGAAAGTGTTGGGGTTTTTTACTAATGAGTTTGGTTAAATGTATGTGTGTGAAGGGCAGGGAATTATTTGCGTGCTAGATGTGATTCTCTTCGAATATAGGTAGGCTGGAACTACAAACCACAGAGCTTCTGGCAGGGGGACAAGGAGTAATAGCTCAGCAGGTGAGATTGTCAGGGATTTTCTTTGCTGCCTTAGATTAATTTGTATGTTTGTTCAAATGCTTCATTCAGAGATAGAGTCCACTTTCCCTGATCTGTGTTTAATGACCTTGTTGCTGTAAGATGTTTTGGTTTTTTCAGATTGGTAAGGTGGATGTTGCAAATGTTCTCCCTGGAATAAGTGTGGTAGTGCTGCAGGGGCTAGCTGCATGCCACAAATCCTTTGGATTGCATTCAGTGGCTTGATGGTTTGCTTGACACAGGTGTGTTGTTCTTTGGTGTTCTGTGTGTCCTAGGTTACCAGTTCTTACATTGATCCTGGTGCCTAGGGAGCTGATGGTAACGTTCCATGGAGCATTTGAGGGAAGGATGGTGACAACAGTAGTGATAGCAGAAACTAAATTAAGTCCAGAGCTGTGGTCCAGTTGTTGAATACAGCATTTGTATATCTTGCATGCAAACTAAAATATGTGGTACAATTGCTTGTGGTACAGATTCCTTGTAATACTTTATGAAGTGATTGACACCTTGTGGTTCATTCTACTATACATTTCTCTGGTTCTGGTGTGTGGGGAAGGGCAATTAAAAACTGAGTTGTGACTGTGTAAAGTGGATGATTTTGGAAGAAGGCATGAGTTGGGAGCTGGATAAATTGCCTATAATTGACTAAACTTTTCCGATGTTGTTATACCTTCTCAGAGCACTGCTTTCACACCGTTATCACCTATTGGTCCTACAATCTTGGGAAAAAACATTTCTCCTACTTTCTGTGTTCATCCACGCAACATCTTTGGCCAGTAGCTAGGTTACATTCCCCACTCATTCCATGAGTTTCCCTATTTCCAATAAATTGAAATCTCTCTTTTCTACATGACTTTCTCTGTCATACATTGAGATTATGGTCAAGTGTGTGAACTAGAAGCATTTTAAAAAATCCTTTACTGATGCGCTTCTCTTCATCCTCTTTTCCGGAAGCCTGTATGTTGTATGCAGCACCTCTCCCGTATTCGTCTCACCTTTACATGTGCTGGGAGGGATGACAAGATTTCCAGAAAACCCTAGGAGTGCTCAGGAGGGTCCTGTAATCTGGTACCCTCATGGCTGGCAGGCAAACTTCCCGATAGCCCACAGCAGCACTACAGATCCAGTTATCAGTAAGCCCAGTAGCCATTACTACAGTGTCATGGTTTCAGCTGAGATAGAGTTAATTTTCTTTATAGTGGCTGGTATGGGGCTATGTTTTGGATTTGTGCTGAAGACAGTGTTGATAATACAGAGATGTTTTAGTTACTGCTGTACTAGTCAAGGACTTTTCAGCTTCCCGTGCTCTGCCAGGTGCAGAAGAAGCTGGGAGGGGACGCAGCCAGGATAGTTGATCCAAACTGACCAAAGGGCTATTCCATACCATGTGACGTCATGCTCAGTATATAAAGCTGGGGAAGAAGAAGGAAGGGGGGACATTTGGAGTGATGGCGTTTGTCTTCCCGAGTAACCATTACGCATGATGGAGCCCTGCTTTCCTGGAGATGGCTGAACACCTGCCTGCCCATGGGAAGTAGCGAAGGAATTCCTTGCTTTGCTTTGCTTGCGTGCGCGGCTTTTGCTTTCCCTATTAAACTGTTTTTATCTCAACCCTTGAGTTTTCTTACTTTTACTCTTCCGATTCTCTCCCCCATCCCACCGAGGGGGAGTGAGCGAGCGGCTGCATGGTGCTTAGCTGCCGGCTGGGGCTAAACCACGACATACAGCCATGTAGCTGTACAACAACCTATTAATGTGTTTTATGTTGCTGGATTTAGAATAATTGAGGCTTGTATTTTAAATCTGTACATTTATCTTAAGAAATTAATATAAATGGACAGGTTCTAAAATGTATTAGACTAGGTTTTGAAATAAAAGTAAGTTTCAAGCTCTGAAGATTTTTTTTTCACTTATTCCCTTAATTAGCTACACTGTACACTACAAACACATGTAAGTTTTGATGAATTTTAGGTTTACCTGAATGCTTTGAGCATAGTCTTCAAAATAATCATGCACCCTACAGATTAGTCCCTTTTCAATTGTGTAATAATGAACACCTGTTGGAAGCTGATATTTCTGTCAGTGGTCATGAAGAAAATTATGCCTTCTTCAGTCTACACTTTTTTCTTGTTTTGTCATTTGAAATACTTGGCAATTTAACTCTTTTAACACATATACTTTGGTATAACAAAGATGTATAATTTTAACTGTGGGAGAATTTAGGAAACTGTCACCATCTAACCTTTAGTTGCAATTAAATGATCTGTACAACTGATTAAAGATAATATTATGCTATGCTCCTGTTGCTTCTGCAACAGCCAGCCTGGTATTCTCTGTATTTCTTAGCAACAAAAAAGTTACAAGGGATTTGTTATTTTACACTGTCCTGTTACTATTTACACAATCCTTGGAAGTTCACTCCCACACTCATTCTGCAAAGCAAAAAGCCTCTTTTATTCATGGGCTACTTCTGACAGCCTGGAGGAGATCACCATCTGCTTACAAATTCAACCAATTAAAATGTATTAAAAATACTTAGATTAGATCATGATCACTCTCCTCTCTGTGCCTTTGGAAAGTTGCACAGGTGTGTTAATCAGCAGACCCTGTCTAGTTACTGTGTCGTGCCTATGACCAGGAGCAAGGGGTTATCCTGGTAGTCGACACTACCAGGGTCTCTCATGAAGGCAGGTTGGGGTGGTGTGGGGCCCAGCTGGGCGGTCACTTTGGCTCTCTCCACGGTGCAGAAGGGAGGTGGGACTCTGACACTCCATGGGGCTGGGGAGGTGGGCCTGGACGTCACATGGGGAGCATAGGTGTGCTTGGCCACATGGCAGGCCATGACAGAGTCAGATGGGGAGGCAATGTTGGGGAGAATAAGGGTTCTGCAGTGGAGCAACCCCAAGAGCTGAAGGTGTTGTGTTGTGGGAGGAGACGAGGTAGGAACATGCACAATGATCTGGGGAAAAACTGGAGGCAGTGGGGGCACACTGATGAAAGGCACCTGCAAGTCACCCATCTTTTGGCACAAGTGTCTCTGAAACGCATTCTCTAAAATGTATCGCAGTGAGCTGTGCCTGCAGCCTTCCTTCCTTTCCCAAGCTTGATTTCCCAGACATAAAAGTGACCTCCTTCTCAAGTGATTTTCTTGCTCTTGATAGGGTGGGGAAGGGCAAAGTGTTTGGGAAACAGAAAAGATAGTTAGCCCATTGCAGCATCTCCCTGTGACGTGTTTTGATCAGTCTGCCATGCCTGGTCACGCTGAGACCTTGTGAGATGAACCGGGCTCAGCTACTCCTGCAGCGACGACCTGGCCATGCAGATGTTGATCATGTGGCTTCTGTTGCCCTAGGGACTCCAGACTCAAATCTGCGTGTCAGCAGGCATCTGACCAGGCTGCTCTGGGTTTCAGTGTGCCAAGAGTGTGCTAGCAAGGGCCCAGGACTCTGACGATTTTTATGTGAACTGAAATTGAGGTTGAGTGCAGAGTATAACTACAAAGCCAGAAGAAGTCTGGCCCCGTGTGTATTTGCAGGGACGTTGGTGTTGCCTGGCCCTGCTCTTTTGTGTGTGACACTGCACCATGCTACTGAGGGATTGACTAGGCCTGTGAGCAGCATGACTCCTCCTCCGAGCAGGGTATTTTCTAGCACTTCTGATGTCAACAACACAGTTAGTCCTGATATGCTGGAGACAGGTAGTCCTCATCTTCTCACACAATATATGGAAAGTGTGTTTCTGCATAGTGGTAGTCACTGAAACTAAACATTTCAAAAACTTAAACAGCATTTGACGGGGAGGAAGGTAGGCGTGGTGGTGGAGAACAGTGCCCATCCATTCATGTCAAACCTAAGTTGGAGTCTGCGTGGGTTTGAAAATCCTGCAGCGTCTCTTTACTGAGCTGGTGTGTGCATCACAAGTAGCTGAAGAAGTGCTTGGTGGTCCTTTAAATGTCTTTTTGCAGCTTGAACAGACTTTGTGTACAGTGCTCTGAGCTGATGACTGTCTCCTTTCTAACCTCAGAAATAGTCAGATTAAAGAGCTTCATCAGTCTTGGAATTTTCCTTCTATTCAGTTTCTCACATCTACTGAATACTGCCTCTCCTGATCACTGCTTTTCCTTGGGTTTCACCTTGTGCAACTCTGAGTCAGAGTGTGTACTGGGTTTACGTGGCAAGGTTTTGCCAGCAGGTGGGCGGCAGGAGTGGCTTCTATGAGAAGATGCCAGAAACTTCCCCCATGTCCAATAGGCCCAGTTCTAGCTAGCTTCAAGATGGGCTCGTTGCTGGCCAAAGCTGAGCCCATCAGCAACAGTGGTAGCACCTCTATGATAACATCCCCTGTAGCCCATGGGGAAGACCATGGTGAAGCAGGTTGTACCCCTGCAGCCCATGGAAGTCCACGATGGAGCAGATATCCACCCTGCAGCCTGTGGAGGGCCCCACACCAGAGCAGGTGGATGTGCCCTGGAGGAAGCTGTGACCCCGTGGAGAACCCATGCTAGAGCAGGCTCCTGGGAGGACCTGTGACCCTGTGGAAAGGAGCCCAAGCTGGAGCAGATTTTCTGGCAGGCCCTGTGGTCCTGCAGGGGACCTGCGCTGGAGCAGTCTGTTCCTGAAGGACTGCACCCCATGGAAAGGACCAATGCTGGAGCAGTTTGTGAAGAACTGCAGCCTGTGGGAAGGACCCACACTGGAGAAGTTTCTGAAGGACTGTGTCCCATGGGAGGGACCCCACGCTGGAGTATGGGAAGAGTGTGAGGAGGAAGGAGCAGCAGAGACAATGTGTAATGAACTGACGGCAACCCTCATTCCCCGTCCCCCTGGGCTGCTTGGGGGAGGAGGTAGAGAAGTTGGGAGTGAAGTTGAGCCCTGGAAGAAGGAAGGGTGGGGGGAAGGTGTCTTTAGATTTCTTCTTATTTCTCATTATCCTATTCTAATTTGATTGGCAATAAATTAAATTAATTTCCCCAAGTCAAGTCTGTTTTGCCCATGATGGTAATTGCTGAGTGACCTATCTTGACCCATGAGCCTTTCGTTTAATTTTTCTCCCCCTGTCCAGCTGAGGAGCGGGAGTGATAGAGCAGCTTGGTGGGCACCTGGTGGCCAGGCAGGGTCAACCCACCACAGAGTAGAAGCAGCTCCAGCAGTGATTGGCTATCTGTCGGCGCGTCCATACCTCTCCCCTGCACCTCTGCCACACCTGGGTTGCTTGATAGCTCTGGACTGTACATCACAAGCTGTTACACAGCAAAAGAAAGTCAATAAGTTGGCCATATAAAAAGATGACTATTTTGGCTAGTAGAGATTAGGTGGGGAGCATGTTAGACTGGAATTCTGCAAGCTTTGATATGCAGAATAAACTGCCTCAGAAAGAAAGTGGCCCTAAAACTGAGCTTCACCTGAGTTGCTTGCAGGAAAGAAAAATACTTTTAAAGGCTGAAATGTTTGGAATTCTGTGTAAGACAAATTGTGTACAATTATCCTTGAACCTAAACTATTATGCATTACATATATAATAAAAGAGGTCTATTTGATCTGTTAGACTAGCAGTAATCATGCTTACAATGTTCAATAATACTTGCATTCATTGAGATAATATTGTAAACAGCACAGAGAACAAATCTGTTTTCTGGGAGTTTTTGTGTTCACTACAGAGAAACTTAAGAGACATGCAGCTATTAATGCACTTTGCATGAATAGACCAACATAAAAGAAATTTATAGTAACTAAATCTTTCCATTTATATTTGAAAGAGACAGCTATGCAAAAAAATCTACACCACAGTCCAACAAGGCAGTGTAATATTTAACAAACAGGTCTGACAACGCCCACTGAAGAAACCTGGTATCAAGGGCACTAGCTGAAAACCTCTGTGAGAAAAGAAATGGACATGATCAATGAGTGGCACCAAATTGTGTGGCCTCCTTGGTCCTTTCATCCCTGGAGAACAGTGGAAAATACAGACTACCGGTTTGCACAGATGGGGGGGTGGTGGTGAGACTGAGACATTAGAGGATCTCTATCTGCTCAGGAAATACATAGTGCTTTCCCTTGCGCCTTTCTCTTCTGAACCTATTGTGCACCGGAGCCAAGGTATAGAGGATGATGGAACCCTGACTCTCCTTCATGTCCAAGGCTGGTGGTGTGGGAATAAGGGTCTGAGCCCAGCTCTGCAGAGTGGGCACTGGATTCACCTCACCAGTCCCAGGTGGCCTGGGTGACTGGCTGTGAGCTGGGGCTGCAAGACACCCTCCCTGCAGCCAAAGCCCTGAAGCAGGTGGACACATGGTCCCTGTGAGTAGGGCCAACATGTGAGGGCAGGAGCTAGAGGAGCAACCGAAGCATGGGTGGGTGCTTGAGAGTGACACTGAAAGTGATCAGAGCTCCCCAAGCATGTGAGTTGTGGAACCAGAGAGGTGTGGGATCAGCCTTGTCCTCACTGACAGGTCCAGGCTAACCACCAAGACCTGGCCTGTTGTTTGCTTTAGTAGTGTGCCAGGTGAACTCTCTACAGGCAATAACTAACACACCAGAGATCATGAATATGCCAAGGATTTTCAGCTCACTCTTGCATTGCACTTGGCATGAACATCTGCCCATTAAACATGATGGAAAGGGAGCGGCTCAGCAGTGGTGTGACTGGAAATGAATGGTAGAAGTTAACCAGAAGACCCAGACAGTGATGATGGAGAAGAACTTCAGAATGTCCATGTGTCCATTGTAGAGAAGCCACTAAAGAATTGTGAGAAAGGGCAGAGATGGGATTGATGATGCTCAAACAGAAACTGTGGGGCACAGTTCTTGTGGCAGTGGAGAATCCAGATGAAGTGGTAAGTGAAAGGAGCACTCAGAGACCTGTGCCTGGGCAAGAGGCTAAGGTTTGGTGTGCTTCCTGCAAATCAGCAAGGGGCCAGTGTGGGACTCTGTGCTGTGACTGTCAGTTCTCTGGGAGGCACAGCCTGCAGACCCATCCTGCTGACACACTGGGGTCTGCAGGCTGAGTCTGACACCAGTCAATGATCAGGCTTTGGCTTCCAAACACATGTCTGGCGGGGAGTAAATCTGGTCCAAAGTAAAACCTCAAAACCATTTAAAGTGTGGTTGCAGGGCATGGAACAACTGCTTTGATCTATTGATCTGCCCCTGCATTATTGCTAACACAAACATAGGCTTATATGATGTCAGTATCATTGCAGAATAGAAGCAAGCTTGGCTTGAGGTTTGGCTTGAGGCAACAAGAGGAGGATTACATAAGCCTTTAGTGTAGTTAATAATTTCTGTGCAGCAGACTCTTGCTCTGAGGAAACAAAATGTAGTATTATCTGTGTAACGTATATTTGCTGTGAATACTGCCTTATTCTGTAATTCCCTGCACTTTCATTTGCATCACCACCAAGAAACGCAAGAGGACTTTCATTAATTGAAAAGCCTAAAAATCCGTTATCTGTTCATGGTTCTTCTGTGTGTCTGAAGCTGAAGTTTCTTTCCTGGTGGGGGCTGTGGGTGTGGGCATATTTAGGGAACTGATACTCTGCAGTGTGTTGAGGGCTGCCCTGTGCTGATGCTTAGGTGTAAGTTGGAAGAAGAGGCAGGTCTGATAACCGATGCCAGCAACAAGTTAAAAATAACTTAAACTTGTGATACATAAATATATACATAACAGCGAATAACAAATAAAATTTAATTAATAAGGATACACTTTACTCATAAAAGAGCAACTGTGAAACCTCATAAGATTCTAATTTTATCTTTGAGGTCATTAGCAGATGGCCAGCCTACTACCCCACTTCCCTGCGTTTCAGCTACTGCTTTTTCTGTGAAGACTTTGGGCATCTGCACTGGGACTTCTATGTGATGTGAGTCTAGAATAGTGGGAACATTGTCTCAAAGGTCCTTTTTAATTATCACTACTTTAAATATTTCACAGAACCACTGAGTTTGGAGGGGACCTCTGGAAATCAAGTCCAAACTCCATGCTCAAGCAAGGTCAGCTAGAGAATGTTGCCCAGGACCGTGTCCAGTTAGGTTTTGAAAATCTCCATGGATGGAGACTCCAAAACCTCTCTGGGCAACCTGTTCCAGTGTTTGTCCACCCTCACACTTAAAAATTGTTTTCTTGTGTTCAGCTGGAATTTCACGTGTTTTAATTTGTTCCTGTTGCTTCTTGTCCTGTCAATGGCCACCACTGAGAAAAGTTTAGCTCCTTCTTCATCGTTCCCTCCCATCAGGTATTTACACATTGATGACATCCGCCCTCCCCGCCCCGCACCCACCGAGCCTTCTCTTCTCCAGGCTGAACAGTTCCAGATCTTGCAAGCTTTCCTCACAGGGAAGATGCTTCTTTGCTACCAGGGCACATTGCTGATTATGGTCAGCTTGTTGTCCAGCAGGATCCCCAGGTCCTTCTCTGCAGAGTTGTCTTCTAGCTTGTCAGCCCCCAGCATGTACTGATGGATGGGGTTATCCCTGCCCAGGTTCAGGACTTCTTATTTCTCTTTCTATGAACTTCATGAGATTTGTCTCTCTCATTTCTCCAGCCTCTCCAGGTCCCTCTGGAGACTCATCTGGTGTATCAGTCATTCCTCCCACTTTTGTACTGTCTGTGAGCTTGCTGAAGGTGCACTCTGATCTAGGTGTTCATTCTGTTCAGGTCATGAATGAAGGGGTTAAACATGATTGGACCCAGTATTGACCCCTGGGGTACACCCCTAGTGACCTGATGGCTAGGATGGACCATTCTTGAACTTGGAGGAAGTGAACCTTGAACATCAACCACCTCTCTTTGACCCCTCTTCTCTCCAGGACCATATCCTATAGGATTCTTCCAAGCAGACTCCTGAAGAGGCTTAAGTCTGTTCTCATGGAGGCCAGGGTTGTGATACTGCCTTTTGCTCTGCTTCCTCTTCTCAGGATCCTGAGCCCCACCATCTCATGGTCACTGCAGTCAAGGCTGCCCCCAGCTTTCACATCCCAAATAATTTCTTCCTTGTTTAAGTATCAGGTCCTTACTGGCTCCTCAGCCACCTGTGTCAGGAAGCTATCATCAGTGCGCTCCGGGAATCTGTTAGACTGCTTGTGCCTTGCTATGTTGTCCTTCCAGCGGACATTGGGGTGGTTAAAGTCTTCTGCAAGGGTCTGTGAATGTGAGGCTTCTTCCAGTTGTCTGAAGATGGCCTCGTCTACTTCTTCTGTATCAGGTCTATAGCAGGTCACCTGTTTCTGAGTAGTGTAATATAAAACTGTCTTATCCTGAATAATAAAACAGATGTACTTGTTTTGCTACTTGTGTTTCAGGATTCAGGTTCAAGACGGGGTTTCCTGAACATTCCAGTTCTGACATTTTTCCCCATTCTTTTTTTCAATTAGTCTGACACAGTGTAACAAAGGTTCATTAAGACCTATAAGTCTATATATCAATTCTATACAGGGCTATATATATCAGTTATTTATGTTTCTTCTGGCACTTATCTGCATCTCTTAAAGCTATTTGTGATTTAATTACAGTTTATATCATCTTCTAAAGCCTGAAAAGAGATAAACTGCCAGACTGGATGACACCTGAGACCCTGGGTTCTGTTCTTCAATGTCAACACTGCAAGGAAGCCCCCCCCCAAGCAGCTGAGGGTCCTTTCACTCAAGGACTTTTTGTGGCATGTTAGTGAGTCATTGAATGTGAATTCTGATGACCTTATTTTCTGATGCATCTTGGCATTTGTAACCAAAGTTGACAGGAGCATCACAGTCCTGTGCACAGATAGGCCATGCCATGGACATGAGAACATAAAAATGACCATATTGGGTGAGACCATTTACCACCAATATAACTTTTTCTTCATTTGGAAACAACTTTTTGATTGCTGTATCATTATTTCTATTAGTATCCTTTTTCCACTGCTTAGCCACAAGAGCAATTGTTTCCATTTTTCTAAGATTTTCCAATAAACAAACTAAACAATGCCCTTAAAAGTTATCTTTCCTTCCCTTCCTCTTCCTTTTCCTGCTTCCATAGTTCTGTGTAGGGCCCCTGGTTTGAATTAATCAGCCCTGTAGCTATTTTTCCACTTTTTAAGTTCTGAATCTGAGTTGCTGCTGTGGAGAGACTGCCTGCACACTGCTTAGGTCTTCTGTTTCAGATGCTTTCTGCCTCAGAGGGACTGTAACAGCTGGATGTGGGAGAGGATTGAGCTGACAAATAGGCCAAATACCTCGGGGCAAACTGGTAAGACCAGGTGAGAACAGTTTATGCAGCCCACTGAGTAGAGGTGAACAGGAGTTGGAAGAGGGTGTCATTGCATGTATTCCTCCTCAACAGGCACAGAATGAAAGACTCACTGGAGGCAGCGAATCAACACAGCCTTTTCCCAGAAAAAAGAACATGCCCTGAGAAGTTTTGGGGATCAAACCCAACTGGCACTAGGACTGTGCTCGTCTCCTGTTTTGCCGATGCTCCCAAAAACTCACCAAAGCAACGTCTGAGAGTGTGCTGGTGTTGAACCCTTGCCCCACACTCCTGCCTGTCTCAGGAATGTGGGTAATTTCCAGGTTGGTCTTCCTCCAAGGAGGAGTCCATGGTTTAAGTTCCTCGAGCCGCTGCTTTTCATCACAGCATATCTCCCACCAGATCTGCTTATCCTGGTGATGAATGCTTGCTCTTTGGAGAACAGCACCAGAAGGCTGATCTGGGTACTGTTGCCAGTCTCATCTGCCTCACTTTTTTCCCAAACTTAATTATAAAATAGGTGCTGAGAGAGCTACAGGGCTACATAATTTCCCTCTGAGGACCCTGCACAGCCTAAATAATTTACAGTTCAGACCTACCATGGCTAATCAGCTTTTGACTGACTAATCAGCTGCAACCTAAAGGATCAGTTTTAATTAAATAGAAGGTTAGCAGGAGAAAATTTTCCCCTGAGATTTTAAAATTCTATTGTGATTTTTACATAGTGCATTCTAAGCCAATTTAAGCAGCCTTAATTTAGATTTTCTGCTTATTATTTTAATGTTGTCAGAAATCCAGTATAGATCAAAACTAAAAGTGCATTTGTAAGCACTGGCTTACTTCTATAACAACCTTCATATCAGCTGCTTACTATTAGACTGTGGAAATTGGATTTTGCTTCATGAAACTTTCATGCAGTTTTCATGAATTTCCTAAGGACTAATCACCAGATCTTTTAATGCATATCCAGCTGATGAGACACAGTCAAAGCTTATGAGTCCTAAATCCCATTGACTATCTCAAAACCCACAGCATTTTAAAAGAAACATTATGATGCATTGTGAAAAACCTATCACTTCCCTGAAACAAAACCTGGGACAGATACCAAGTGCTTACATTTTGGTAGGGTAATCAATCACTCTGAAGTTAGAAGGGAACAGCTCATTTACATATTTTTTCTGAGGAGCAAAGAGGGACTATGGTATTTGGTATCTCACCTGGTAAACAAGTTCAGTGTTTGCTATTGCAGTGGTACAACCAGATTCTGCTGACATTGCCACTGATGGCATCCGATAACCCATTGTAGGCAGCCCAACTTGTGGCTGTACAGGCAATCATTTTCTCATTAAGGTGCAAAGCTGAAAGGCAATCTGTAATTTTAAACAGTAATATTAACAATGATTTTAAGTAACAGCTGCCTCTTGGCCAAAAAAGGGGGAATACAATAGGGATTTTCAATTCTGGACAGTTGAATGATTATAGCTTAGTTTAGCCTCTCACTGGGGACTTTAGCGCTAATATGAGCTGCGAGAGGAGCAGGGGAATGGTATGTAAGATATGCTCCCTAGCTTGCTCAGTAGCACTCCTGGATCCTGATGTGCAAATGCACCAACCCATATGACCAAGATTGGTGTACTGCTTTGATATCTAATGAGTAACCAGCAGTCCCAGGGCCAGATCTGCTTAGCAGGTTCCTCTCCTATCCTACATAGAAGTTCTCCACCATAAATCCTGTTGCTCTAACAGGAGTCAGGGGAAAGCACAGAATCACATAATAACTGAGGCTGGAAAGGACATTTGGAGATTTCTAGTCCAAACTGCTGCTCAAAGCAGGGCCATTATATGAGGTATCTCAAGTCACAGTCCAGCTTAGTCTTTAAAATTTCCAAGGCTGGATATACCACAGCTCCTCTGGGCCATCCCAGCTCAGCACCACTCTCAAGGGAGGGGTTTTTTTGCACACACTTGCCTATCTGACCCTCTCCTGCATGACCCATGCTGCAGCCCAGGCAACCCAGGATGTCTCAGAGCCCCCTTGCACAGCTCTGCATTCACACTCAGTTGGCAAGAACATGGGCACAGTGAGGGGAGATGAATCTATGTTTCAAACAGCTCCACATAATGTGTTCACCAGCATGCTGGAAAGGGAAGGATGCTGCTTGCTGCTCCATCCCTCCTTGACCCATGCTGTATTGCCTGTCTTTCTTGTAAGGCCTGTGAGGATTGCCAGCCTTAGCAACAATTCCATACTGTGGTTGGGTTTCATCTGATTTTCTGTTTTAAGCATCTAGTACACACAAGCAAAATAGCCAATAACAGAAGTAAAATTCACATGAATCTTCTGGGAAGTAAAAATAGATGAATGTTCCTTAATCCCAGGAATCAGAACAGCCATGCAAAGAAAACATTCTAAACAGGGTGGAATTCAAAACCCAAAAGAAAATTACAAATGAGTAATGCTACAGACAGTATTTCAGATTTGGATCCCACAGGACCTTCTGAAATTTATTTCAATAGAAAATCAAAGCAGAAGAACTGCAGTTTCTCTACAAGAGCTGTTAAAAGTTGAAAAGTGAAAGAGGGCAGCGTGTTGCTGTAATGTTTATGGTGGCAGTGCTTCATAATTGGTCTGCAGAAAAGCTTTGCTTGTGGGAATGAAAGGGTTGTTTTCTTCAGGCAGAGTTTTCTCAGGACTCGTTAAAAAAAAAAAGTGACAGAAAGCTGCTGTGCCGACATTCTGGGTTTCTAACGAGTGTGATACTGTTTGTCTTGGTCCCTTTGGTGACTCATGTAAAAATGCTGACTGCTCTAGACCGATGTGTGCAAAACTAGGCTGCTTTGGTCTTTGATCTAAGATCCCACTGGGCACTACCACAAAGTGTGTAATTAGCAACAAAAACTGAACACCATTTTGTATTAAGCACTTACAAGTTATGCAGGTGCCCGTATTTTTTGTGTTTGTGCCAACTGCTGATTCTGCCTTGGTTATGAAAATGAAGGTAGTTATTCTGCACATGACGGAAAGGGCACCTGTCGGCCACTGAAACCTAAGAGAGCACTGATGGCAAGAAAGAGACAAGAAAAAAAGTGAAACTTGGCTAGTTAGTGTTTCCAGTGTTAATCCAGTATTCTAATGCGATTTCAATGTGAATGAAAGAGGTAAGAGGGCCTTTGCCTGTGCCAGCTGTAAGGTTATGTGGAAACAGAGAGCATCTGCTCCTCTAGGATTATCTGTTCAAGCACCTTGTTAAGTGGGAAGATTAGGAAAAGGTAGGAAGCAAAGTGTACAGAGGTACAAACCTGACCGCCAAACTAAAACAGAGCTAATGAGAAGAACCAAACCTAGTGAGTTACACTAATTTATAAGAGTATGTGGAGTGTGAGAATGTTTATTTCAGTAAGATTATCTAATCAAAGACCTTGTCAAAATGGGATGATAAGTAAAAGGGGGGGTATAGAAAGGGGAATAAAAGGGGCCAGTCACATGTAAACCCCAGATGTTCAGCACACTTCTCTGATCGAGCCCTGTGCCCAACCACCGCAGTCTGTCTTATCTTTGCACTAAATCCTTTCTTAACTATTTCTCTCTGTGAGCTCACTCTCTCTCCCACATGTGTGAGTGCTGCAAAAACTAAGTGCCAGCTACTGGGGGGATGGATGTGAGTGGATTTGGTGCCAGCAACTGGAGTCAGACAGGGGTGCAGGTGCAACCTGCGTCCAGTAGCTGTGGTATCAGCTTCTGGAGTGAGTGGGATCTCTGTGCCAGCACCTGCAGTCCGTGAGGGTCTTGGCCACCAGCCACTGGTGCAGGAAAAAAACCCAGCTACTGGGGGGGCTGGTGTGAGTGAGGTAAGTGAGGGGCTCAGTTCTGGCAGCTGGAGTGGCAGGTCACAGCCTGTGTGCCTGGTGCCAGCTGCCAGTGGGGGATGGGACACAGGACAGGGCTTGTATCTTCCCCAAACCTGGTGGGGCGGGGTTTGTACATGTATCATGTCAATACTTCGGGGGACCTGTGAATGTGTGTGTGCTTGTGACTCTAGAAAGAGGGGTGTGTGTGCCTTCACTAGTGACTGTCAATCCTGACCAAAGAGGAGGAAGGGACTTAGCTGTCTGCAATTATGTTTTATGTCAGTCCTATATATGGTGCTGTGGAAAGCAGTGCCTTGTCTATGGCAGTCTGTGCAGCTGGCTGTATCCATGTTGTGTGTGTTTCTGTGAGTGCCTCTGTGCGTCTCTGTGATATGCGCTCAGCTTTGCTACTGGTTGAACCTGCAAACGAGAAAGTGGCAGCTGTGTTAGTTGGCCTGGCATGGAGACCCCTGGTCCCATGTTATATTTCTGATACCTGCATGGAAGAAGGCATTGTGGACCTCTGTGGTAGCCTAGGGAGCTAGTGCATATACGAAAAGATGCATCAATACATGCAGTGCTAGATGAGGATACTGTCAATATACCTGCTCACCTTTCTGAAGCAGAGTTCATTTGCCAGAATTGGTTCAAGAACTGCTGTATATTGCTGCCTTGAGACACACTGACAAACCCTTTGTGTGTCTTGGGTAGTTTAACTCAATATTCAGGTTTTATTTTGGCCTCTGTCCAGGCTACAGATGCTGACTTGGTCATTATTTCTGTTTCCTCAACTTCCTTTTGGACAGGAAAACTTCAAATTCAGGTGTATACAGCACTGTGTTCTGATATCTCTTTTTTTTAAATAGCCTTATCTAAAACTTGTAAATCAGATCAGGGCTGTAGTTCTACAAGAACCCTTGATTTAGAAGGAGGTTAAAACCTAGAGCAGGAAAGGTCTGCACATGCCACACAGTCACAATCAATGTGTGACTGACACTGCACTGTGCAGTAAGACCTTGGGTTGAGAAAGCAAAACCATCTGCTTCGACAAATTCTTTCTTTGTCCACCTTAAACATCTGTGCTGATCACAGTACCCACCACACTCACTAATACTCCCTTTTGGCACTGCATCAGAATCAGATTATTTCTCTTCCAAGCTGTCATATGCAGCTTCCAAAGCATTATAGAAAAACGTGTGCTTTAAATGATGAAGTCTCAAAATGGGAACTCTGGGATTTCAGGATTGATTTCAGGTGCAGCAAATCAATTGAGTGCTTTATTTATTTATTTAAATCTGAATGTTGTAGTGACTTTCACATTTATTGTTCTATTTTATTGGCTTGTTCTAAATTAGCTCTTTTTATAAAAAATGAAAAGATAATTTATTTTGGCAGCAGAGGGAAATTCTCTGTACAAAAAGGCATTTTCAGAAGCTCAAGCATAGGTTATTGTGATTCATCAGTCCCAAGCTGAAAGGCAAGTTGCTCTCAGGAGGCCTCCTGGGGCCTGGAAGTGCTGATGTTCTGCCTAAGAAACCTCTTCCAGAAAACAAGAGCATGTAATCCTGCATTTGTGGGTCCATAAACTCAAGAACCTCTGCAATGAACTACCTGGGATGGACTTCGCCTCCCACCCTGCCTATAAGCCAGGGAACATACTCCGTTGGCAAGTCAAGAGGAGGAGGGATAAATTTTCTGTAGGGACAAGGGAAGCACACAGGTTAACTTGGGAATAAAGAAGAGCATCTGTGTGATAGTCCCCCCTGTTGCCACTGTGTTCCCATTACAGCAGAAAGCTGCCGTGCAGATTACCCCAGACAAATACTTGTGTGCCTGTACTAAGCTGATCAAAAGCCAGACAACTCCACTGGTGCAGTGTTGCATCAAGCTAACCTTACCCACATTTGGAAAGGTGACATAAACTAAACTGAAATTAACATGAAAATAACTCCCTTATTAGGGCAGTTCCCTTACTCACTTCCTATTCCATTCATCTGGATGCAGGATTGGAATGCATCATTAACAAGTTTGCTGATGATACCAAACTGGGAGGTGCTGTTGACTTTCTTGAGGGACAAGAGGCCTTGCAGAGGGATCTAGATAGATTGGAGCATTGGGCAATCATCAATGGCATGAAATTTAACAAGTCCAAATGCCAGACTCTTCACCTTGGACGGAGTAATGCTGGGCATAAGTATAGATTGGGAGACAAGTGGCTGGAGAGCAGCCCTGCAGAACAGGATCTGGGAGTAATGGTTGACGGTAGGCTCAATAGGAGTCAGCAGTGTGCCGTGGCAGCCAAGAGGGCAAAACGCATCCTGGGGTGCATCAAACACAGTATAACCAGCTGGTCAAGAGAGTATATCCCTCTGTGTTTACAATCAGCGCGGCCTCACCTTGAGTGTTGTGTGCAATTCTGGGCCCCAGCACTTAAGAAGGATGTTAAGGTACTTGAATGCGCCCAGAGGAGAGCAACAAAGCTGGTGAGAGGGCTGGAAGGAATGTCCTCTGAGATTATTTCTTCTTGATTATTTTCTTCTTCTTCAAAATAAAACAAAACTGACCGTGCTCACGCGTATAGGCAAAAATGCTATCTGCAAGCTGTCATTAGGGAATTCTTCTGCATGGCATTGATGAATCACAGAATGGTTGGGACTGGGAGGGACTTCTGGAAGACATCTTGTCCAACCCGTGTGCTCAAACAAGGTTGCCTAGAGGAGGTTGCCCAGGATCATGTCCAGACAGCTTTTGACTCTATCCAAGAATGGAAAATCCACAACCTCTCTGTGCCAGTGCTTGATCACCCTCATAGTAAAAAATTTGTTTCCCCTTATGTTCAGATGGAATCTCTTGTGTTTCAGTTTGTGCCCACTGCCTCTTGTTCTGTCACAAGACACCACTGGAAAGGGCCTTGCTCGGTCTTCTTTACACCCTCCCTTCAGACATTTGTACACATTGATGAGATCCCCCACCTGCCCATCCCATCCCACCTCAAGCCTACTTTTCTCCAGGTTAAACAATCCCAGCTCTTTCAACCTTTCTTCATATAAGAAATGCTCCAGTCCCTTCATCATCTTTGTGGCCCTTCACTGGACTCTTTCCAGTAGCTCCATATCTCTGTTGTACTGGGGAGCCCAGACCTGGACCCAGCACTCCAGATTTGGCCTTACCATTGCTGAGTACAGAGGAAGGATCGTCTCCCTTGGCCTGCTGGCAATACTCCTCCTAATGCAGCCCAGAATACTGTTGGTCTTCTTTGTGGCAAGGGCACACTGCTGGTTCACATTCAACCTCTGCCAGCCTGGACCCCCAGGTCCTTCTGGGCAAAGCTGCTTTCCAGCCTGTCTTCCCCCAGCATGTACTGGTGGATGGGGTTGTTCCTCCTCCCTAGGTGCAGGACTTTGTACTTCCCTTTGCTGAATGTCATGAGGTTCCTGTCAGCTCATTTCACCAGCCTGTCAAGGTCCCTCTGGATGGCAGCATTACCCTCTGGTGTATCAGCCACTCCTCCCACTTTCGTATCCTCAGAAAACTTGCTGAGGGTACGCTCTGCTCCATCATCCAGATTATTAGTGAAGATGTTGAACAATATTGGACCCTGTATTGACCTCTGGGGTACATGGCTATTGCTGGCCTCCAACTAGAGTTTGTGTCACTAATCACTGTTCCCTGAACTTGGCCATTCAACTAGTTTTTAATCCACCCCACTGTCTGCTCGTCTAGCCCATATTTCATCAGCTTCTTTATGAGAATCTTATGGGAGACAGCAATGAAAGCCTTACTGACAATATCCACTGCTCTCCCCTCATTCACCAAGCTAGTCATTTCATTATAGAAGGTTATCAGGTTGGTCAAAGATGACTTCGCCTTTGTGAATCCATGCTGACTATTCATTATTACCTTTATGTCCTTCATGTGCCTGGAAATGGTTTCCAGGATTAGTTGCTCCACCACCTTCCCAAGAATTGAGGTGAGGCTGACTGTCCTATAGTTCACTGAATCTTCCTTCTTGGTGTTTTTGAAGACAGGAGTGACATTTGCTTTCCTCCATTCCTCAGGCACCTCTCCTGATCACCGTAATCTTTCAAACAAGACCAAAACTGGCCTCTCAATGACATCAGACAGCTCTAGTAGCACTTGTGGTTGCTTCCCATCAGGGATCGTGGGTTTATGCATGTACTTCTGACTTGCTTAAGTATGCCCTGACTTGATCTTCTTCCACCAAGGGTAAGTCTTCCTTGCACTAGAGTTGCCCCCTGATCTCTGGGGCTAGGATCCTGCTAGCAAAGACTGAGGTGAAGAAGGCATTCAGTAGCTCAGTCTTTTCTGTATCCTGTGTCACCAGGGTCCCTGCCGCATCCAGCAGTGGGCCCACATTTTTCCTTATCTTCCTTTTGCTGCTTATGTACTTAGAAGCCCTTCTTGTTGCTGTTCCCATCCCTTGTCAGATTCAGCTCCAGGCAAGCTTTGGCTTTCCTAATCCCACTTCTGCATGCTCAGACAGCGCGTTTGTATATACTCCTCCCAGTGTTCAAGCCCCTACTTCCACCTTCTGTATACTTCCTTTTAGCTTCCATACTGCAGCTTCTCGAGCTCTCTTGGTCTCTGGTGTCTTCTTTCAGAGTAGAATTCCCCTCACAGAGACTACTCATCAATAGCTGCCACTTTATTATTGCAATTTTATCCTTGTTCAAAACCCGAAGAATTGCAGGAACTCCAGGTAATGAGCTGCTTTACCTTTGTGGGCAAATAGGCTTGTGTTTGATTTGCCTCCTCTTAAATTTGCATCTTCAGTGGTTTGTGTTTTCAGGCTTGGTCTCAGCCTGCAACAGCAAACAGCCCGCTTCTCTGTAACTTTGTGCTCTTTGAATGCTTTGTTTCTGTGTGTCAAAGCTTGACTTTAGTAATCCCTGCTCATTATTTAAAAAAGAATGGTGCTCATGCTTCTGCTTCACAGTGAAGCCAAGTTTTGCCTTTTGTCCTTTAATGTCTGTTTGATAAATCCCTAAACTATCTTGGCACTATATTTTAGGCAATAATCACTAGGGCACCCAGCTGGGTTTCCTCTTACACTATCTTTCTGGCTTAGTGAATCCTCTCTGACTCATCATGCATATTCCTGACACCTGGTTCAAGCCTCCCTGCTCAGGGGCCCTTTGCTGTGATGCCTGATTCCTTCTGTACACAGTGAAGGGGTCCCAGCAATCAACAGGTGTCTGATACAGCAGAGTTCCCTTTGAGTACCTGGGAATAACTCTGAAGCGGTCATCACAGAGGCTTGAACATCTAACTCTGTCCTGAACGGTTGTGAGCTGAAATAACACCTTCCCCCAGTCTCCTCCCACATACCTTCCCCTTTGTCCGAGCAGCCTGCCCAAAGATATTGCAGCAAATCTGCAAGAGCCTTCTACAGATCAGGTAATGTGCTGGTCTGGTTTTGGGCTGGACCAGGGTTCTGCTACGGGTCAGGTGCTGACGCAAGCTTTCCAAGGTGTGGAGTAACCTACCATGTTCTAGATAGTAACAAAACTATGTATGTATACATATATACATACATAGAATGTATAGAATACATAGAATGTATAGAATACATACAGTTCTGTAGAATATAAATATAAAGTTCTATAGAATACAGAACAGTTCTATACAGTTCTACAGAATATAATATACAGTTCTATAGAATATAGAGTTCAGTTCTATATAGTTCTATAGAATATAAATATAAATATAATACTATATAAAAATATATAATTTATATATTTGAATAGACATAAACATGTATATAACAAGAATGAGAACTCTAGGACTCTGTAGAATTAAAATTATATATATACACACATATGTACTGGTTTTGGCTGGGATAGAGCTAATTATCTTCATAGTAGCTTGCATGGTGCCATGTTTGGGATCTGTGCTGAAAACAGTGTTGATAACCCAGGGATGTTTTAGTTACTGCTGAGCAGCGCTTGCACAGTGTCAAGGGCTTTTCTGCTCCTTACTCTGCCCCACCAGCGAGTGGGCTGAGGGTGCACAAGGAACTGGGAGGGGTCACAGCCGGGACAGCTGACCCCAACTGACCCAAGGGATGTCCCAGACCATAGGACGTCGTGCTCAGCAATAAAAGCTGGAGAAAGAGGAGGGGATGCCTGTGATGGGAAGTAGTGGATGAATTCCTGATTTTGCTTTGCTTGCATACATAGTTTTTGCTTTACCTGTTAAACTGTCTTTACCTCAACTGGCGAGTTTTCTTACTTTCACCCTCCCAGTTCTCTCCGCCATCCCAGTGGGGGTGAGTGAGCAAGCGGCTGGGTGGGCTGAGCTGCCCAGCAGGGTGAAACCACAACACAATATCCCTGACATGGAGCTACATTAATTACAAGGCTGAGGAAGGCTTGGCCAGCCTTACCAGCAGCCTGCAGCAAGGGACTGCGATAAGTGCAGCCCATCTTGGTGCCCATGTTTGCCTTCTTCATGGCTGTACCTAGTATTGGGACAGAACCCTTCAGTGTAGTGAACCAGGGTCTGAATAGACTTTCCCCCTCTGTCTTTTTTGAAAGTAAGACCTTTCAGCACTTAATTAAAGAAATAAGCAAAAAGTATCACAAAGGTTTCACACTTCTTATTTCTTACGGGAAAACTAGATGGCTGTAGAGACTAGATGCTAGAAAAAAAAGTAGTTCTAACCCTCTTCTACTGACGATGCCCCCAAAATTTGTATCATCAGTATACTAACCTACTCCTAATAGAAATAATTCCTGGCAAAGTTACCCATCAAAACATTACATGAGTTTTCCCTTCAGACGAATTCTTGACAAACTACAGAGTATTATCTATTCAGCTCAAAACTTTACTTTTCCCTGGTGTCATCTCTTTCATACTTTTGCTTTCTCATTTTACAGTTCTTCCATAATTTTCCATTAATCTATTGCTTTTTGAAATGCATCACATAACAATTTAGACTTTATGATCTATTACTTCCAAAAAATGTCCACTTGAAATAAATAAAACCTTTTTTTTTGGTTGTTGAAGAAAGGTATCAGGCTAGTGTACAAAATATGTTTTTGACAAAGACACATGCACACACACAAATATGTATAAATACCATGAACTTACTTGTTTTAGTAGCATCACACCAAAGCTATATGTCAGGTTTTGAAATGTGAACTTTGCAAAAGAAATGCAGTATGCTTTCAAACTGATGTTTTCCAAGAAGTTCCAAACAAATGACACAAAAGCATCATCAAATATTATTGACAAAGTCTGCCACTTTTCTTATGCTATTGGTATGAATTCTTGCTGTCAATCACAAGTTGTTACACTAAACTTGATATTAAAAGCATTTTTATTACAGCACTGACAAGCAAAAATCTTTTCAAAGAGAACTTTAAATAATAGATTAGTAGAGGATTTTGCTCATATCAATAAGTATGCAAATTTTACCTCAATGTGAGAGGAAGAGCTACCAAATTATACCTGTCCACAATGCTCCTGCAGTTAGAAGGAAATGAGATCACTTCTATGAGGCTGATGATACCATTTGTATTATAGCCTGATTCCCAGTGTCTCTGGAACCTCACAGCTGTGGGGCTCTTAGTGTTGCATTTCTAGTGAGGCTGTAAAGTTTATTTATAGAACACTCACCAGGGAGGAATTGTTAGGAATTTATAATTTTGCTGATGTGAGTTACAGCTTTTGGCTGGTGAAATGCTGGAGAACAGAAACACATATATTTCAGTATTTTAAAACAATTTTTACTCAATAATGACTGACAATTCATAGGCAAAGATCACTGTATATCTGGGTCTATATTGGCCACTGGATTTGTGTCCTGGGTTACTGGGTGCAAACCTCATACTTTGGGTACAAATAGGCAGTTGGAAGCTTAAGTAAAATGCAGGTGTTTTCTTTATTTAAAAATATGCTCTGCCCTGTCTAAGGGTGGTCTTTGGGATAGTCAGTCTCAATAGACCTCAGAGATCTCAGTGAGACACATGAATCACAAACCTTATGCTCACCCAGGCTAGGCTCAATTGTTTACTTAAAGTTACTATGAATTTCATCAGCTTCTTCAGTGGATCAGGGTTAAGCTCTCCATATTTTTCAGCTCTGATGTAGTACACTACTGCTGCCTCAGGTTTGCTACTGAGTTTCATGGGGAAAGGGCAGAAGACTGACTCTTGCTAAGTCAACCACCACAGTGTATCTGTAAAATTGTTTAATAGACTAACAGCTGAAATAAGTGATCTGTCTTATCTGAAAACAGTATGTATCTTTGCAAGTATTTCTTCTGTACTTCAATGGTGACGTTATCCATAACTGTGGAATTACCTTATTCGTGACCCTGTTTCAGCCAAATTGATTACTGAAGACAAATATGCATGTATGAATAAAGCTATTCCTATCTTATAATACACATAAAACCAGAAATGTGCTTCCATGTATACTTTCTTCACAATTGTCAAGGTTTATTCTTTCTGTTGCCACTAAACACAACTTTTACACACTGTTAATTTTCAAAACAGGAAAAAAAACACTTCATTTCAAACCCAGAATAGCTTTCGGTCATGTTAAATCATGGAATGAAAAATGAGACATGCTTTGTATTCCTTTTACTAGAGAGGAATTGAATGTGTGATTGAGAAATGGTTGCCATATGTTAAAAAATAATGTAGCACATTAATGAAATCTTGTAATTCCAGTACCCACATGACAAGCAAATAAACCTCTGTGTGGACTCAGCAGTAATATTTGATTGAATTTTGTAGCTGTTTTATATCTCATACATCCATGATAATACAACTCAATGATGACCATCCAAATCCTGAATAAAGAGGCGAAATCTCAAAGCTTGAAGTATCTGATCTTCTGTACAGTGGATATTGGTTTCCACACTTACACAGTTCTAGAGGATCCTTCACCTAAAATCTGAGCCAAGGAAATGACTCAACAACAATTTCTGCAACAATTGGAGTTTATCTTTTTTACCTCTCAAGTCTATCTGAGCAGCTGGATCCAATGTTGAAGGCATCTCAGGTTGTTCCAGTGTGAGACCCAGATACACATTGGACCAGTCAAACAGAAGAGCGTCTGATGTGGGGAGGCATTACCTCCTCCTTGAAGTCTTCTGGGTTTCTTGCTTCTCTTGCTATTTCAGATAATCCGATTTGTATTCTGTTACGTTATGTTAATTTTATTAAATTTAATCCTGTCTGCAAATTATTTAATTAGTTTGAGAGACAAGATACTAGAAACTTCCTGTTTGACTTCAACCTAATCAGTCTGTTATTTTCATTTTGGCATGCAATCCACTGCAAGCCTAAATTAAACTTCTTGTAGCCTAATTATGAAGCAGATCTGCAATTTCCTTTGTTGCTTGCTGTGCATTTACCAGTCTCCCATTTCTGTCTCATCAGCAAATCTAGCAGGTTTATGGATAGTCTCCCAGTGTAGGTCATTTATATACATTAAAAAGAGAAAAGGTTCCAACGGTGACCTCTGGGACTTGCAATCAACATTTGCTGGCTACTTGCTATATATTCATTTATAAGTACTTCTTTCTAAAGCCTGTTTCAAGTATTCAACACATGTCCTAAAATATTTCTGACTTTACTAAGTAAAAATCTGAAAATGATTTCTATGCAACTTCTTCATGAAGTCTTTGTAAACAGTCCTATGTGGTCTCTTGTCCTGTATGTTACTTCAAGACAATTATGAGTGTGACCATTTGCAGAGTGATTGATTCAGTGAGAAAATTGGAATGGGTGCTATGCAAAATAGGATTTTCTGTCATGTTTAACACTATTTATTCTAAACTTTTCTATAGTAATACTTTCTGGCCTTGATCACCTGTCCTGAATCTGACCGAAACAATATGAGGTGCTTGCTTATTGAAGCCATTGAGGAACCAGGTTCTAACACTGATGCTTGCATGGCACTAGTTACAAAAACTGTCTCCCAAAAACCAGAATGAAAATTCAATGTTTAGGAACACCTAATATTTTGTAGCAATGCAGTGAATTATGGATTTTCAGAGGTTGCAAGGACCAGCTTGATCACATTATTTTTTTCCTGAGATAATCTAAAAGTGGATAAAAAGAGGTAGTTACTTTTGCAGCTCTTTTTCTCTTTTCGTTTCTGGCAGAAATCTGGAGGAAAGAGCTAAAGCTATATAGCTAGTGAAGGGGAAATTCTAATTGTGACTGCTCAGCAGTGGTAATTTGTGACCAAGGAATGATCTGGCACAGAGGGCAAGAAGGTCCATCTGCAGAAGGGGTTAAACTGGCTGGAAGCAGGAATGCCAGAGACAGAATGACTCCCAGTACGGGAGTGAAGTTTCTCTTGGTGGTGAGATAAGAAACAGCCACAGCATTGTCTTGTAGCCATCCTGGAATTCGAGTGCTCAGGGGCCATGTCCTGGTTTCAGCTGGGATAGAGTTAATTTTCTTTATAGTGGCTGGTATGGGTCTATGTTTTGGATTTGTGCTGAAGACAGTGTTGATAATACAGAGATGTTTTAGTTGTTGCTGCACTAGTCAAGACTTTTCAGCTTCCCATGCTCTGCTAGGTGCAGAAGAAGCTGGGAGGGGACGCAGCCAGGATAGTTGATCCAAACTGACCAAAGGGCTATTCCATACCACATGACGTCATGCTCAGTATATAAAGCTGGGGAAGAAGAAGGAAGGGGGGACATTTGGAGTGATGGTGTTTGTCTTCCCAAGTAATCATTACGCGTGATGGAGCCCTGCTTTCCTGGAGATGGCTGAACACCTGCCTGACCATGGGAAGTAGTGAATGAATTCCTTGCTTTGCTTTGCTTGTGTGCGCGGCTTTTGCTTTAGCAATTAAACTGTTTTTATCTCAACCCTCAAGTTTTCTTACTTTTGCTCTTCCGATTCTCTCCCCCATCCCACCGAGGGGGAGTGAGCGAGTGGCTGCGTGGTGCTTAGTTGCCGGCTGGGGCTAAACCACGACATGGCGTTTGTCTTCCCAAGTAACCATTACGCGTGATGTAGCCCTGCTTTCCTGGAGATGGCTGAACACCTGCCTGCCCATGGGAAGTAGTGAATGAATTCCTTGCTTTGCTTTGCCTGCGTGCGCGGCTTTTGCTTTCCCTATTAAACTGTCTTTATCTCAACCCACGAGTTTCCTCACTTTCACTCTTCTGATTCTCTCCCCCATCCCACCGGGGCGAGTGAGCGAGCGGCTGCGTGGTGCTCAGTTGCTGGCTGAGGTTAAACCACAACAGGCCACCTTTGGGCAGCAGAGCTGGGCTGGAGGATGGACCCAAGGCTGGGCTGAGGTGCCCCATGCTGATGCTCACAGGATTGGTGCTGGTGCAAGTATATGCAAGGAATCTGACTGTGGTGCATCTTTGCAGAGTCCTTGTAGAACTGCTTATGGCAATAGGATTCTGTCCAATGCATTGTTCATTAATCTTTTTTTAATATATTTAAGCACAAACATGTGTTTAATTCACCTCAAGGTGTAATACAAAAATTCCCCAAAACTAGTGAGAGTTTGTAGATTAGGGTTCCAGAAATGGTTCTGAATAAAAACGAGTGAGAGCTAAATAGACTGGCACTATCCAAGGAGACAGAGAGGATACCTAATGGAAAGAACTTCTGCCTGTAGAATTTCAATGGGGGAATCAAAGCCAGCTTCAAGATATGATTTTCTTAGAAGGTGAGAATGTAACTTCCTCCAGCCAAAGGAGGAGACTTACCTGCCTCTGGGCTTAAGGCAGACTTATACATTTAAGCCTCTAAACTCAGCATGTTTTAAGCTGAAGCTGACAGAGGCACTGCCATGGCATCACTAGACTTTGTTCTAGATTCCTTGCTGCTGTGCAACTTCACTATTTGCAGAATATGACGATGCACAAACCTACGTGGGCCATTAGTGCTTTATGACTCCATTTTGTAGAAATGTAGTGGAGGGCAGGCAATGCAGAATTATCGTCTAACTATTGGAAAATACGTGAGGAACATGTAAAGAATAAAGTTTGAAGGGTCAAGCAAGAAGAAACAAAAGAAAACCCAAGAATATCCTGGTAAAACTGGATCTTCCAGCATGTGATATTTAACAATGGAGAAAATTAAGCCTTAAAAGGAAGCATGACCCTGAATTCATGACCTGAAAAGCATCATTTTGGGGTCTACGACCACCACTGACCACCAGAGGACCCCCACGTGAAAAACTGAGCATGCGTTATGCTGAATCATCATTATGTAAGCTACTAATTAACATAGTCCTGCCTAGTAGTTTGAATGCATATGGAAAGATATACTGTATAAATGAACCTAGATCTGTGTAAACTGGTATGCATGTTAGGTGGAAGGATCCCCTCGCTGCAATAAAGAGAATGCCTGCTTCTTAATGCTACATTGGTGTTAAGAGGTTTATTCCTGATTTCGGTGACATAACCATGATCCTGCCCCTGCTTGGATCAAAGATGCATAGCTCCCACTTGTTAAAATGTATGTGGATTGGTCTGGGCTTGCCTAGTCCCAGCTTCTTCACACTACTTCCTCCCTCTTCCCCCCAAACAGTTGTGAATGAATCTGGGAGAAAAGGGATTTTTTTTTACACAACTTAATTTAGAGCTTACTGATCCCTGAGAGAATAGTATTTATCCTTACAATAACACCACTATACTCTAGTGTCATTAAAATCAATATTTGTAAGAGAAGAAACAGGCCTATACACAGAGAACATCCTCATGCTCTATAAACCAGACTATCTCTAACAAAGGAAAATCTTCAGACATTGCCAATAAGGCTGAAAGTAAAAATAGCTCCCTATGTTATCGAAAGAAAATATATTTTCTGGGTCAGTGTAATCCAACAAGCTGTAAATGAGGCCTCTAAATCCTGAGGATGGTGTTTCATCATTTGTTGTAGATATGTTCAAGTTCTTTAATCTCCTCCCTTTTAGAAGGCCATTCCTAGCAAGTTCTCTTCTTACTCTAAAGTGGACAGAGAGGACCAGGTCAGTGCACTACATGAAGCCATTTTTTTGTTTTTTAGGATAAAATTTAGTGTAAGTGCATGTGGAAGGAGAGTGTCTACTCGTTTAATGGTGTCTGGTCCTTTTCACTGCAAAAAAAAACCCAAACCCAACCCAAATAGTAAGGAAAGAAGGAAGCCATGAACAAGAACATACAGGGGCACAAACCTGACTGACAAATGATAAAGGGGCAGTGATGAGAGCCAAAGCTGGTCAGTAACAAACTGATGAGGGTACATGGGAGTGTACTGCCTGTCTTGCTCCTCCCACACTTCTGTTAGTGCATTCGACCCTAAAAGTACCCAGAGAAAGGGTCACTGATGCAAAGTACCTCTGCAGACACACCCACCTCTAGCATGGCCCTTTCACACAGAATGTGATCTGTCCCACCATTTCAGGTAATCCTTATCCACCTTACATTTCGGTCCCAGTTCCAGCATCTGTACCTTAACCATTAGTTTTCCACTTGAAAATGAAATTAATCTTTTTAAATGAAAATTACTGGCCTGGAACAATCTTTATTTCCAGCATTAATAGCAGGTCTTGAAAAAACTCTCCTACTCTTTATATACAGAAATGCCTACAACTTTGCAACTTCACAACAATGTATCGATATGTGTTTTTTAAACCTCACACCTGGACTACCACTTGGTTGAAGGAAAAACACCACTTCTCCAAAAAGGGAAGAAAATTACTAGTTACTAACAAAGAGAAGCTCTTAAAACTAATGGAAGACAACAGCCACTACATATCTTCAGGGCAACAAAGAGCATCAAAACTTTCTAAAGGACAAGTCTTAGCAGGCAAATCTGAGTGATCCTTTGGAGGTATTATTTCCAATAGTAAATCAGAAGGGCCCAATTCCACATGCCATGGCTGCAAGAGCCACTTGGAAGCTGCCTTGCACCTGAGATCCATCTCTGATGTGAGGTTTTTCTCAGCTAAGACAGGAGACCAGTTAGGAGTGCATTTAGCTATGCTGATAGCTAGCACTTTGGGTGTGAGGCGGTGGTACCTCAACAGCAGTAGGACACTGCAGCTGGATGCGTGCTTGGAGACATGAGGGATCCCTGGCAGAGCTGCCCGCACGGCTCTACAGAGAAAGCACCTGTTGCATCAGTTTTGTCTCTCTTGAACAGTGACAAGCAGGCAGGTCTCTGTCTCTCCTTTTACAGATTCCATGCCTTTGCTTCAACCACGGTTACTACAAAAATACTCTGAGTCTCAGAAGCTCACTATTGAGGTCATATGTTTTTTCTCTTTTTCTCTGCAAAATTTCAGTTTATCACTTTGTCCTGGGCCCGATGACTTTTATTACAGATGTAATCTATTTTACAAATTATTTCCAGTGAATGCAATGAAAGAACATGAAGAAAGAAACCTATTTATTGGAGATGGAAAGAAAGAATGTCTATTGCTATTCGAGTCACTCTGGCATAGCTCAAATTTATGTGTGTTTAATATAAGATTTAAAAATATACCTTAGCTCTTTTGAATTGTCAAGCTATTAAAATATATATATTTTTAACATTTGTTGATAAACAAGAGTGAACTAAAACACATAAATGGACTCATGAGAAAATCATTACTAGCAAAAGGTAATGAACAGTAAACTAGCATAGTGAATGCTTCTCTGAATTAATCTGTTTAGGAGCATTAACCTCAAGGGAAAAAATCATCACAAGTGGGGAAAAAAATCTAGCTCTTTTCAAATTTTAAAGTATTATGGCACTTATAAAATATTATGATAGGAGGAAAAAATACTGGATGAACGTATCTTTTGGATGGTATCTATTGAAGGTATCTATTGGATGAAGGTACCTATTATCGAATTAAATCTTCAAATGCAGCCCTTTAAACACACAGTTTAACTTGAGAGAAGTTGGCAGCACAGGACAGAGCCACCTGCTTCAAACATCCTGGGACCCTCCCCAGCTACATCTCTTTTCACCCTCCACAGAGTGTCCTGCTGCTTCTGAGTGGGCAATGAAGCCATGTATGTCAGATGTGCAACATTCCCATGCCCACTTAGAATCATAGAATCAGAATCGTTTAGGTTGGAAAAGACCTTTAAGATCATCAAGTCCAACCATTAATCTAGCACTGCCAAGTCCACCACTACACCATGTCCCTAAGCACCACATCCACAAGTCTTTTAAATACCTCCAGGGATGGTGACTCAACCACTTCCCTGGGCAGCCTGTTCCAATGTCTGACAACCCTTTCAGTGAAGAAATTTTTCCTAAAATCCAATCTAAACCTCCCCTGGCACAACTTGAGGCCATTTCCTCTTGTCCTATTGCTTGTTACCTGGGAGAAGAGACTGACACCCACACTTAGCTGGCAGTCTGTCCCAGGTCACAGTTGTATGCTATCGCTCATGTTTTGCAGTCATCCTCCAGTGAAGACAGCACCAGACATGTTAGGTGGGAAAGCACAAGGGTGGGGCATATGACTGTCGTGGATGGAGTGAGGGTGCACTTCACTTGTAAGAGAGAAGTAAAAATATAGTCTATTGATACAGAATAGGGAGTTAACAAAGTTCAATGCGACAGTGTTTTAACAAGATTCGATGGCAAGATACACGTGATCATTTACTGCATAGAGGACAGGGTCAGACAAAACTGTCAGGGAGACCCTCCCATTGACTCATGAGGTTCGGAAAAAGATCCCCTTGCTTTCTAAACTCCTTCTCAGAGAGGAGTCTAGGTGCGGTTAGATCCAGTCCTAGTGCCAGACTTGGTCAATGGTTTATGTCTAAAGGATTATATGTGCGCAATCAATCCTTTATATCACTTAGCTAAGATTTCAAAGTTTAGCATGCTATTAGTCACTTACCAAAGATCTATTGTGGCAAGGAATCTCTCAGCCTCGAGGAGTAACCTTGAGAGACGTCCCTGCTCAAGGGGAGATCCTGGCGTGCAGCCCGCTGCCGTGCAGGAGAGCTCAAAGGGCTCTTGGGCTGCTCACTATTTATGGGGATAAGATGATTGACCCATAGTCATATTTGCATGCTGACCACAGATTTTAGTTTCTTCAGTGGGCGCATTGCACAATAGCCCTAGGCTATTGTGTTGTTATCTGTCTCCTGAATCCACTTTGAGCCGATGCAGCCATCGTGACCAGATGCATCCATTACGATCGCCACTGGTGGTTATCACCTAAGCAGGGTTGCAGGAGATAAAGGTTGGGAGCAGGGGAAGCACACCGTCACAATGACCCAGCATGTCCCTGGTAGGCATGTGTTTTGGTATTTGTTACTACAAAATTGAAATACCCTGGAAAACCATTCCCTTCCCTGCGGTTTGCTGAAATCCACTACAAAATGTAATATTCTGAAATCAAGTCAGTCACTGTCCAGAAAAAAAGAGAACCACAGATTATACAGTTAC
Organism: Mycteria americana; assembly: GCF_035582795.1. Classification (NCBI taxonomy): domain Eukaryota; kingdom Metazoa; phylum Chordata; class Aves; order Ciconiiformes; family Ciconiidae; genus Mycteria; species Mycteria americana. The sequence continues at coordinate 74,902,739 of NC_134369.1, read as the reverse complement.
CATAATTTGTTATTTTCCATCTGGATTTGTCTGGTAGTAACTTTCCCTACATTAATCATTATCATTCAGGTGGAGCATTAATAGTTTAGATACATACTGGTGCCAATGTATTGTAAGTGAAAAAATATTTTAAAAAATCAGAAGATTCAATGCACATTCATAAAAAGAAAATTGTACAGACAATTTTGAAAGGCTATTTAATTTTCAGTTGTAGATAATATGCTTTTGACTCTACAAAATAATTATGTAATGCACCTGTTTTTATTTGACTCTAAGTTTAGATACTTTCTGTTTCTCATAAAGTTTTTCCCTACTCTTACTTAGTATTATTTTCTTCACTTGCTTTTTCTTACCAGTGTCTTAGCATCCTGCAGGTTCCCTCATGCAATATTTCTCAGTTCTTGAAAAATTTAGTTAATTCCTTCAGAAAAGGAGGAACATTAGAAGGTAAAAGTTATTAGGATGTATGTTCAGATTTTGCACAAACCAAAACAATGTTCCACAATGTATTTGTGGAACATATGGAAAGTGCCCTATGGAAAGTACTATAAAATCTGAAATGGTATTAATTATTTCCAAATATATCTTTAAAAAATCTTAGTTTCACATAGAAAGTTTTCTACATATACTTCAAGTTAATTTCTCCTTTTGAAGAGTCTTCTCCCTTAGAGGTCAGCCAATGATGCCTTAGGGCTCTATTCCTGCCAGAGACAGCAGTTGACATGGCCATTATGGCATGAAACGTGCACCTAAATATTTAATTCCTAATTCATACATACTTCGTTTAACTGAATGAAGTCTCTGCTTTCTCAAATTTTGCATGTGCAATGGAAGGTGCCTGTTAACAGGACCAAGGACCCTTCTTAATACAAAGTTAGTGCTGTTGGCTGACCACCAGGTAGCCGTATAACGTCAACTACAGTTCTGTCAGCGTTTAAAAGTAGCTCAAAACAAAATCTCAAATACTGCTCTACATCTTTTCAGCCTGTTTTATTATCACCATTGGCACACAGATGTGGTGCACATGTGCTGTTGAGTTTATGGTGATATTTTCAAACTGCCAGGCCCAGAAGGCTGGGTTACTGTGAGCAAGGCTGTTGAGTGGGCTGCAGTACACCTTTTCTGGCTGAACGCAGCATTAGTAGCCTCATGAAGCTCTTCACTATTGGTATGCTGCAGTAAAGCCAACCCATAATCATTTCAATCAAGTGTTCCCAGATGTGTAATGATCTTACATGAAATCCTGAACTTTTGAATAAAAGCAGGTTTGCTGTCAAAGCATCCTCAGAGGTGAATGCATAAAACCTTTATAAATAGCTGTAGTTCAGCAAAGGAGTATTCAAACACTGAGCAACTGCAGACTAAGCTGCAAATCAGCATCCCAGCTAGCAGTGCTAACAAGCTCACAGCCACTGGTGCAATACCAAATCGAGGCCTTTTTATCAGACACTCCACTTCCAGCTTATTATTTGATTACTTGTACTTCAAGTTGAGGAAAAATAGCTCTTTGAAATCCCAAAGTATATATGCTGCTGCTCAACATCACATGATTTTGGCCAATATGAGTGTAACCACAAAATGATCATTATTATCCAAGTGAATGGTAAGGTTTAGAGCACTAGTTAACTGTCCTTTTTGCTTTTCAGATTGAAGTTCACTGCTGAGCTGCAGTGTCCAGGGTCACTTTTAAATGTTTAGACATTTAGAATTTTCATACACATGCACGTGTGCACACATACACATGTGCCAAGGGATTGTGAAATTCAAGGGAAGTTTAAATTAAAGCTCTTTCAGGTTATTTCATTTTTTGCTTTACCAGGTAGAGTTGCCTTTGCTTCTGGTGGATTAGGTCAACCTAGACCAGGCAGATGAAGGAAACCACTAATTCTAAGCAAACACACATTTTTCACTGAGATGGGATTACAAGAAGAATTCTCCTCTGCTTGCAACTGCAAGAAGGAGTATTTTTCCCTTACTTATTTGCACTTGGCTATAAGTAAAAAGTCATGCAAAGAGCACTTCAAAATGAGATGTATCACTTTTCTGCATTTTTTGCACTCTCCTGCAGCTGCTGGCCAAAATATATGTCAAAGGACAGAATACTGAAAATCTTTCATTCTTTCTGTAGCAATAAAGCTATGCAAATTAAATTTCAGTTATTTGCTGTGCCGTAAGGACCAAAAATCAGAAAAAATGTTAACCTGTTCCTTTTATTTGGTCCCTGGGATTTATGCTGTGGTGACATGTGGTGCTTATGGGGAGCTCTTTGCAAGCAGGAGAACCAGCAGAACAAAACCCATGAGGATGTTGCTTGAAAAATGCGATAAGTGGGCATCATTTGCTGATCTCTGGCAGGAACTGCTAAGAGAAGGGGCAGGTGCGGAGAGGAAAGTGGCCTTGGGGCAGAATGTGAGGAGCTTGCACTAATGCAGTGGGGAGAAGAACAATGAGGAGGGACTGAGGAGCGGATGGCCTTGGACTGTAGGGAGCTGTGCTCCACAGGCCTTCATCCTGCACAGCAGCTCTCCTTCTGCTGGTGTCCTTCTCCCAGCCTGCCCAGTGCCAGCAGTGTTTCCATGGATGGTCACTGCCCCAGGTCACAGCACTGTGGGGCCAAGTTTCTGCTGCCCTCCGGTACCCAGCAGCCGCTGTCTTGGAGGTCAGACCTGGTGCACACTGGCCACTTGTGCCTATTCCATACAATGACAGCCCGGACCACTTGCGGCATCCCTAAGATAAGGCTTTTGCATCCTTTTGCCCTGGCCTGGGAACTCCCAAGATGGAGGGTGATCCTGCTTGACTCCCCCTACTCCCTAAGCAACCTGCGAGATCAGAGCCAGAAAGAGTACAGCAATTACAAGATGCAGCAGGATTCTTTATTAGTTTTTTCTTTACTGTGTGGAAAGGTAAATACGGTGAAGCTGAAAAGCTGACAGAATGAAAAATATCCAGTAAGATTATGAATGTACTGGTGCTTTCTGGACTTGTAATTATAGGTCTGTAAAATGTCAGCAGCTACTAGTAGGAATAGCTTGTTATTCACCCACCAACATTTTTTCTTTTTGATGCTGACCAGGAAAAATACTTTCTCTGGCTATTCTTAGGCCACAATATATACATGAAATGATACTGCATTATTGTAGTATCATGTCCATTTCATGGACATATATGAAAATGTCCATGGAAAACCTGGGTATCTTGATTAGTTGGTGTTTTATTTTCAGTAAAAAAGAGCTAAGTGCCTAGTATTAACTATTGCAATGATGTACTTGTCTACTCCTATCATTTGTTTAACCTTTATTTCTTTCTTGTACGCTTGAGAAGTAGGGCAAGTGGAGGTGGAGGGAAGTCAGTGGTGTGGGATAATTGCTGAGGTGACTTAGAAATTAGAACTTATATTCACACTTTTAGGTAAGGCACAGCATTGAAAAACCTTCCCGGGTGGAGTGCGGCTGACATGTAAGGAATCCATTCCATGGGAGTTCCCTAGGCCTGCAACCTTAGATGTCGGCAATGCCAGGGGAACTTGGTGTGCTGACTCTAAGAGGCGCAGCCTGGAGGGTGGAGCGGTGTGGAGATGCTGCGGCCAGGCTTTGCAATACTATGGGAACTTAAAGGTGTCATGGAACTGATAAGCTGCATATTTACTACCCTGGGCCAACAGCCTGCCACGCTTTTGACAAAATGCTGTCCTTTTGGTGAACTTTGCTCATTATAACATCATTATAATACCAAAACACACCTCCATCCCAAAAGCTACCCGCCTCCACGGTGAGACCACCCCTCACTGAGCTTGCGCACTGAATTTTTCTAGCTTATACCTTTAAAAGCGAAGCGAGAAAACTTTACACCAATCCTAAACAAAGGTATGTATGACTAGAGTCACTCAAGCTCCACCCAAAAGGTGAAAGATAGTATAAAATGGTTTACGAGAAAGAGAATGTTAGGGAAGATACCATCGTGTACCACTCTGACGTTTGGGATCAGTCAACGGGCTGAGCCTTTCTTCCCCCCATTGGGACACCTTTGGGTAAGAGTCGAACACTTGGTTATACCAAGTGCCTCCGTGGAAAACTTAGAAATCTCTATATAGTGTTGCTTTATTATTCTTTTAACGTGTTTGTGTCTGGCCGTGTTACTAATATTCTTGATATATGCGTTTGTGTCCGGCTGCGTTACTAATATTCTTGATATACGCGTTTGTGTCTGGCCGTGTTACTCGTACTCATATTCTTGGTATTTGCATGTGCTTTGCAGACAGTGCATTTATCACCGGTAATCCAAAGAATCTGTGTGTCTGTTGCTCTAATAAACTGCACTCTTCACTGATCTGGCCGTGATAGTCCTTCAACATGACTAGGCTGGGGGTGTAAAATTAATGCTGTCGCCTTAGAGAAAGCCCTGAGAGGGCTCTGGTTCTGCTAAGTGGCTATACACACAGTCCTTAGAAAATAAACCGTTGACCAAGTCTGAGACTAAGACTGGACCTAGCCGCACCTAAACTCCTCTCTGAGAAGGAGTTTAGAAAGCAAGGGGGTCCTGTCTGAACCTCGTGACTCAAGGGGAGGGTTCCCCCCCCCCCAGCCGCTCCTCAGACTCCTATTTGTATGCGACAGTAACTCTTAACACAACAAGTGGAAATGTAGAGAGTCCTTTTCCAGCAGGTCAGTGTCTGGAGAGAGTTTTTTTCATTGCCCAGGCATTGTGCCATCTGCCTGACATCCTCTGAAAGCACCAAGCAGTGTCAGCCTCCAGCACATCCCTTCTGGCACCATGTAAATTTCAGGGAAACCAAGAGAGACGCTATAGCTGTGACTTTGCCCTGCAATTTCTGCTTCTCCCACAAGCTTCCCCAGGAACTCTGCAGGCCTTTAGGTTCCTAGAGAAATAGCTTTTCGTATAGGAGGCTCTCTACAAGCATTTGGTCTTACCCATGCAGCACAAGCCACCAGTACTCCTGGTTCACTCTGTCTTGGAGCTCCCACAGGTTCAACCTGGGCAGAGCTCCTAGGGGCAACTGTAGTAAGGGCTGCTCCAAGGACCTGCCTCTTGGTCCTTGAATTTTTGAATGTGCTAAACTAACACTAACTTTATGAAATACTGTTCTGTAACTGTCCTGTGTATTGCTGACAAATCTGAGTCTTTGCAGCCAGTGCACAACAATCATTATTCAGCTCAAGGATAGTCTTTGCTACTTGTGCATGACTTTGTTTTTATTTTCCTTTAAAAAGCTTGTGGGAAATTAAATATGGAATATTTTTATTTTTAGGATGTTAGCTCAAAAAAATCCTTATATAGACCTAAAAATGCATCTGTACTGCATTCTACTGCATTAATGTAGGCAAAATCACTCTGCCTCACTGCTCCCCTTGCTGTGCCACAGTTCCAAGTGTGCAATGGCCCCAGTGTTCCTCAGTTGTTCAAGAAAGCCCGTGGAGATATATTCTTGAACAACTGTAGGGTCTTCGGGGTTGTTTTTTTAATGTAATTCTTCTTTTTTTTGTTTATCTTTAATGAAGCATTTTGGCTAATTATGAAGTAGATCCATCTAACAGGCAGAAGTGTTTTTAATAGGGAATAAACATACACGTTTCACTGAGACAGTGATGATCTTGGGCCAACTATTTCTGTGTTGTATTGCATCACTTGGAGCAGGCATATTCTCTTTGTGATTTCCTGTGTAAACATGCACTGCATTCTTGCATGTTCTCCTCTGCAGAATGGTTTGAAAGCAATTGCAGTGCAGAGCATCATAATAGCTGGCATGAAGGAAAAGGCCAATTTATTTGGGCTATGGATTCATATTGTTAGTCTGTCCTTCCCGAAACTGAACTCCACTGCAGTAAACCTGCAGTTTAGACATGCACACTGAGGATTCAGTTGGAGTTCAGCAAATAATAGATGGACAATGACTTTCCTTTTGCAATCAACCTGATTATATGTAAATAACTGTATAGGTACACCTGGCATTGTCACAAGTCTGAGGCTGCTTCCTTACTCCAAACAAGGCAACTAGAGATGCACCTGTGACTTCAGAGGGAGCCCCAGGAGTGTCTGGGTACTTTGGCTGCACGTAACCTGCCCCACACAGCGCTCATGTTCCTCATGGCAGACGTAACCCACTGATCTGCCAGAAAGCCTTCAGACACACAGCTGTTCTAGTAGGAAAGCTGCCACTGCTTTTGTCAGTGTAAGGTTCCTGTTGGTGTTCAGAAAGCAGGGATTGTAATACAACACACCTGAGTGTTGATTAATGATTGCTTTTACACCATAACAATGCCCTGCACATATTGATTGAACAACATAAAGAACATCATAACGTGGAAAATCCGGGATGAAGTAAACGCTACTATAATAATTTGCTATATGAAAAACCCAACAACTGCAGACCCCTTAAAAATGTGCAGGGAAATTAGAGAACACACAGTCAACTCCCTTTTTGTGTGGCAGACATCACATGATATCACATTAGTTGGCGATCATGATGTATCATGAAGAGCAGTATGTCGTGGTTTAGCCCCAGCCGGCAACTGAGCCGGCTCGGTCACCACGCAGCCGCTCGCTCACTCCCCCCCGGTGGGATGGGGGAGAGAATCGGAAGAGCAAAAGTAAGAAAACTTGAGGGTTGAGATAAAAACAGTTTAATTGCTAAAGCAAAAGCCGCGCACGCAAGCAAAGCAAAGCAAGGAATTCATTCACTCCTTCCCATGGGCAGGCAGGTGTTCAGCCATCTCCAGGAAAGCAGGGCTCCATCACGCGTAATGGTTACTTGGGAAGACAAACACCATCACTCCAAATGTCCCCCCTTCCTTCTTCTTCCCCAGCTTTATATACTGAGCATGACGTCATGTGGTATGGAATAGCCCTTTGGTCAGTTTGGATCAACTATCCTGGCTGCGTCCCCTCCCAGCTTCTTCTGCACCTGGCAGAGCACGGGAAGCTGAAAAGTCCTTGACTAGTACAGCAACAACTAAAACATCTCTGTATTATCAACACTGTCTTCAGCACAAATCCAAAACATAGCCCCATACCAGCCACTATAAGGAAAATTAACTCTATCTCAGCTGAAACCAGGACACAGTATTAGGTGGAATACCCTGTAATCCACCTGTGTTTCATGGGTTGTTCACCGTCCTGTGTACTGCTTCATTGGGTGACATGAGTAGGAAGAACTGACACCTATAGGTATGAACAAATGCTTAGCTTGGGACATGGCTTTGCTTACATAGTCATCCTCCTTCAGCCTTGTCTTTGTGGAAACCCAGGCTCGGCAGTGAAGTGCCATGCTCAAAATAACTGATTTGGCTCCTAGTGTAATTCTTACCCCTACCTGCCAGCCACACCAGCTGTCATGCTCTTTTCCTTGCCTTTTCCTTTCTTCTAGGATGATCATATGGGTGCTGACATATCCACCCTAGTGATACATACAGGAATCTTCCTGGAAACTTATTAAGGCAGCAATGATGTACAAAGGCTATAAGGAAAATCCAGCTTCCTGCACTCTGTGAGCAGCCACAGCAGTTGTTGCCAGTTTGTGACACTTCGAGAGAATCTGCTGTAAGTCCAAATTGTAAAGTCCAGTTTGATTTCACAAACTTCTTGCATTAATTTGTTTGATGACTGCCTTTCATGTTGCTATGCTCTTTGTACTAAGGAAAGGATGACAGGCATCTGCAAGTCTTTGAAGGAGGCATCTGTTAAAGACTATCACCTATTGAATAGGCCTTTTCCTGATAGAATAAGAAGTCTGAAGTAAGTTGGTTTTCTCTAACTTCTTTGCACAGAGCTGGAGCTCACAGCATTGGAGCTTTCTCTGGCACCGAATCAAGGAAATCAAGCAATGATGATGGTGCTAAACCTTGGGGCGATTTTGAGAAAAGATGCACACACATGCAGAGGAGCTACAGGGCAAGAAAGAAAATTGAGATCTGTGCTATCCCAGAGGTATTTTAACTGTGGAGCCACCCAGCTGTCTACCGAAGGGAGTCTATGTGGATCATTTGGAGGAGGAGCTTGAAAAACAGTTGGAATCCTACAGCCTTTACAGTCTATGGTCTATTTTCAGACACGACCAGAAAATGTTTAGGAAATTGAGGCAAGTAAATGCATGAAAATATGTTGTTGTTCTTTCTTGGTCTATTTTTTTCCTGTGCTAGCTAAAGTGATCTGAAACAGTAATTTGGGTTCTAGCAGGCTTTATATACTTGTCTGATTTCAACTATCTTCCAGCAGCATGGGACCCTAATTGTTATTATAGGTGGGCCACCACTACGAAGGCCTCCCCAGCTCCTCAAATGGCTCTTACATATCCACATCTGCCAAACCCACAACTAGCCCTCCAGCTATATGCATAACACTGCAGTGACTATCTTCTGGTGCAACTAATCCAGGGACCTGCAGGCCAGTCAGCCTCACCTCAGACTTCAGCAGATGATGGGGCAAATCTTTCTGGAAGCCAGGTGCAGACACATGAAGGACAAGGAGGGGTGTGGGAATAGCCAACAGGGATTTACCAAGGTCGAGTCATGCCTGAGTCAACTGCATTCTACTGTGACGGTGTGCTTCCCCCGCCCTCGACCTTTATCTCCTGCAACCCTGGTTAGGTGATAACCACCAGTGGTGATTGTAATGGATGCATCTGGTCACGATGGCTGCATCAGCTCAAAGTGGACTCAGGAGACAGATAACAACACAATAGCCTAGGGCTATTGTGAAATGCACCCACCAAAGAAACTAAAACCTGTGGTCAGCATGTAAATATGACTATGGGTCAATCATCTTATCCCCCATAAATAGTGAGCAGCCCAAGAGCCCTTTGAGCTCTCCTGCACGGCAGCGGGCTGCACGCCAGGATCTCCCCTTGAGCAGGGACGCCTCTCAAGGTTACTCCTCGAGGTTGAGAGATTCCTTGCCGCAACAGATCCTCGGTAAGTGACTAATAGCATGCTAAACTTTGAAATCTTAGCTAAGTGATATAAAGGATTGATTGCGCATATATATATATAATCCTTTAGACATAAACTGTTGACCAAGTCTGGGACTAGGACTGGATCTAGCCGCACCTAGACTCCTCTCTGAGAAGGAGTTTAGAAAGCAAGGGGATCCTTTTCCAAACCTCATGACTCAACGGGAGGGTCTCCCTGACAGTTTTGTCTGACCCTGTCCTCTATGCAGTAAATAATCGAGTGCACCTCGCCATCGAATCTTGTTAAAACACTGTCGCATTGAACTTTGTTAACTCCCTATTCTGTATCAATAAACTATATTTTTACTTCTCTCTAACGAGTGAAGTGCTCGCTCACTCCGTCCGCGACATCTACAAAGGGCTGCATTCTACAAAGGGGAGAACTATGGATGTTGCCTATCATCACTTTAGCAAGGCTTTTGTCATGGTCTCCCATAGTATCCTTGTGGGCAAACTGATAAACCACTGGTTTAACCACAGCTGGCAACTAAGCCCCAAAGAGCCGCTCTCTCACTTCTCCCCCGGTGGGATGGGGGGAGAGCAAAAGTAGGAAAACTTGTGGGTTGAGATAAAGACAGTTTAATTGGTAAAGCAAAAGCTGCGTGCACAGGCAAAGCAAAGCAAGGAATTCATTCACTACTTCCCATGGTCAGGCAGGTGTTCAGCCATCTCCAGGAAAGCAGGGCTCCATCACGCATAATGGTGACTTGGGAAGACAAACACCATCACTCCGAATGTCCCCCCCTTCCTTCCTCTTCCCCAGCTTTATATAATGAGCATGATGTCATACAGTATGGAATAGCCCTTTGGTCAGTTGGGGTCAGCTGTCCCAGCTGTGTCCCCTTCCAACTTCTTGTGCACCTGGCAGAGCATGGGAAGCTGAAAGTCCTTGATTCAGTATAAGCACTACTTAGCAACAACTAAAACATCTCTCTATTATTCACACTGTGTTCAGCACAAATCCAAAACATAGCCCCATACTGGCTACTATAAAGAAAATTAACTCTATCCCAGCCAACACCAGCACACTATGGGCAGCTGGGCTCAGAAGTTGTGACTAACAGCATGAAGTCCAAACGGACGTCACTTACTAGTGGCATCGGTGAGAGATTGATACTTGCGTCAACACCATCTAATGTCTTCATTAATGATGTGCATGATGGGATGGAGTGCACCCTCAGCAAGTTCAAGGGTGGCACTAGAGTGGGGGGAAGCACTTGATAAGCTGGACAGCTGGACAGGGTTGTTACTCAGAGAGGACTCCTCTGGCTGCAGAGATGAGCAGACAGGAACCTCAGAGAGTTCAGTAAAGGCCAATGCAGTCCTGTACTTGAGAAGGAATACCTCCATGCAACAGAGCAGGCTGGGGTCAACTGGGGAGAAAGCAGCTCTGCAGAATAAGATGTAGGTGTCCTAATGGACAAGTCAAACAGGGACTGAAGCACTGAAGGCCAACCACATCCAGGGCTGCTCTAGCAAAAGTGCAGCCAGCAGCTTAAAATATGCGATGCTTCCCTGTGTCTGGCATTTGCGAGGAC